>NW_027516576.1:0-368993 GCF_048772815.1 Callospermophilus lateralis | reverse complement strand
GTTGGTCGCCTAGCGGCCACTAAGATACCCACTATTAGAGCCCGGTGATAAGTGGACAGATGCTCCCTACCTTCAAATGTGTTGGGGTCCCACTTGGGTCGTTTCAAGAGAAAGCCGGCTTTGATTATGTTGGGAAGTTGTGTTGGTCACCCATCTAGTCCGAGGATATTGTTTTCTAGCATCCAGGAGGATTATCTTTTGTTCCTCTGTCATGAAGAGAGTCCCTATGAGTTGTTGGCAGTCATCCCAAGTAGGCTGGTGTGAAAACATCAATGACTCAACCAGACCTGAGAGCCAGGTTGGGTCCTCGGTAAAAGGAGGATTGTTATTTTTCCATTTATATAGGTCTGAAGAGGAGAAGGCCAATACTGGTAGGCTTGCATTTTTCCTCCATGGCCGTTGTCAATCATTGGCCCATAGGAATGGAGGGGGAGCAACACGGGAATTTCAGGGTTTTAAATCATTTGACGCTGTCGAGTTCCTTTAGCCAGGCCAGCTTCCTCCAGGGGAGGAGGGGCTGTGTGTGCTGCAGGGGAGTTATCTGGAGTGCGCTGGGCTGGCTTATCTTTCTCCAATGGCGGAGAGGCTGAGTCAGCAGCAGGGGAATCACTTAGAGGGTGTTGGGGGTTGTGGGATGAGGGTAGAAGATAAGGAGGGGGATGAGAGTCCAGTAGAGTCAAATCTTGTGACTCAGGGAGAACAGAGGGTGGAGGAGGAGGATGAGCAGAGGGTTTGAGAGATCGTGGGGAAAAGAGTAGGAGCGGGGACATGGCAAGGAAAGGCTTCACCCATGGAGGAGGAGATTCGCAGAGGTCCTGCCAAGTTAAGATATATGGCTGTTGATCGGGATGGCTATGTGGCCCTGGCTGTAAGACAATATCTCTGACTTATTAAATTAGTGCGAAGTAGAAAGATCCTTCTAGGGGCCATCCGAATGCAAAGGTGGGCCATTCTGAGGCACAGAGAGTCTGCCAGGTCCAGCGTTTTACTGAAAAAGAAAGATTCTGAGCCCTTAAGCGGACTTTGGTCCAGTGATCAAGGTCAGAGACAGAGGCATTGAAGTGACCTGTCCCATAATGAAAGATACACAAACAGTAAAAGCAACTCTCATGACACAGACAAGACAAGATAATAAAGACAGGCAATGAACGTCCAACACTGAGACCAAGACTGAGTAGCCGGCAAAACCCGATGGGCTGGCAATACCGAATCTGAAACAAAACATCACTGAGTCGAGGAGACTATTGTTCCTTGATTCCCGAGTCCTCTGTGGCGTCCCCCAGAGCCTGTGGCTCTGTGACACATCTGCCAGCCACCGTCAAAGAGAGCTCATGCAACTTCATCAACAGCCATTTTGCCAAGCCCTAACCTGAAACCTGAAACCAGAAAGAGGCGCCTTACTTTCCCTGAGAGTAGCCCATTGAGGTCTCTCTTCTGCCCCTGCCGGATCTCGAAGGAACCTCCATATATAAAGGTCGGGAGAGCGTTGGGGGAAGAGACCACCAAGAGACTCTCTCATGCAAAAGCAAAGGGTTTATTGGGGGTCCAGCATGCTGGGGCTCAGAGCTAATTTGAATAGAGCAGAGCTCATATACTTTCCTTAAAGTGGGCAGGGAGGGAAGTTTATTGATGAGTCTGGGCGAGTGAGCAGTTTGCGTGCAACTGGGTGAGGGAGTACATTCTGCAGTTTGGCAGTTGGGGACAGCACATTCTGGGAAAAAGATTAGAAAACAGTTCTCAAGATTTCAACAGTGTTTTATTAAGCATACAGAAAAACAGGAAGTGACAAGTACCTATTTTATTAACATTTCACAACCAACTATACTTTGCCAGATTTCCTAAAGTCTCTATTGATATCTGCATTCCTACATATTTTCCCCAGTTCTGCATTGTGACTGATTCTTCACATGTTCTGACATTTACATTCACTGTATACCCGAAACCCTATAGCTAAAGACCTTTTGGTCCAAATCCTATACTCACTCTCCTATATAAACCTACCGACTATCTTCCTAATACTACCGATTACTCCTTTTTGACTGGAAGTTCTCTTTTACAATCAATCATCCAAGTTACAAGGTCCTATGCAATTATATATCAATTTATCTGAGACATCTTTACAGAACATAATTCAAAGCAAAGTATCCCATCTGTGCAGAAAATAAATCAAAGCTTAATACCGAAATCAAGGGCTCAATGCTTTTCTGGACTTCAAATCTTACCTAGATTTCTGTTTTCATACTCATATATTTCACCTATATATTCTTGTAAATATTGCAGGTTTCCAATACCATTATTCATCCAGCAGAATGATTTCTATTCCAAATCGAACCTGTTATTAACCCTAACCATACACTGTTCCCTCAATCTAACATAAGAGAAGAGAAAGGACAGAGTTGGTCTTAAAATACAGGAATGAAGGAAATCTTCCAACTGCTGAGAAACTAAAAGGTCCATGCACAAATGATCTCTAGAGAAGATGTAGGTAGCTATGAAGGAACTGAGAGAGCAAAAGTCATCTTCCTTTGCAAACAACATGGTCAGCATGAAGTGATGTGTCTGAATCAGCCTCTCTCTTCTTTATGTAGAGAAGAAGGACCAAACCAGGCCTGTGTGGAGAGCTGTTCCCAGTTACCAATGGTTGATATACCATCCTAACTTGTGAAAGTGTCACATAAAGTACGGGAAGCCTCCATTTCATGGGACCTTTGGAAGTAAATGTTAAGACAATGTGGTTGCCAAGGCAGTGACCTCATTCAGTTCCTGAAGGAAGTGACCTCACCTCACATCCTTGGTGATGGAACTCTCTGAACTTGGGATCTAGGAAGCCAGGCACACAAATCTAGTCCCAGTCCCAGTCCCAGTGGTCTCACTTCTTTTGATTTACCAAGGACAGTCAGTCTTTCTTGCTACCTACTGATGTGAGGATAGCCAAATGACAGGAAAGATCTTAAGAGTGGCCTTTCCTGAGAAAGCAGTAAGTGGCTCACCGCTGTCTCCTGACAACTTCACAGAGTTGGCCAAGGAAACCAGATCTGAGACAAGACAGGCCATTTGATGGGAACATAGTATGGCCCAGCAGTCAGAGGACACACACGATAGTCAGAGACCTACTTTGAGAAAAGAGGTGCCTTTGTGGGTGTGGGTGTGTGTTTGTGATTTTGTCTAATGTTCTGAGAATAGGTAGGAAAGGCGGTTTGTTTGGTTTGGAGTGGACGGTTTCTAATAAGGGTTTTGACAAGGCGAAGGTTTCTATGTCTGTGTATCCCACTGTGTCCATGGTTGTAGACATTAGAAAAAAGAATGCAGCAATTGATGTGTCCAGTCTAGTAGAAAGCTTACCAGCATTCTTCCTGCCCAATTTATGAATGGAATGCGGCTTGCCGTATGGATGGGTAACACCTGCTATCTTCCTAAGTTCCTGATTTCTTCCTGAATTCAGGCCACTCTCCAGAATTGGCTCATGGTTTTGTGTTCAAGATATGTACCACCTCCAAGCTCTGTGACATGGCCATGTACAGGATAGCTGAAGGGAATGGCGAGCATCTCAGAAAACTCAGATATCAGTGTGACCAGGAAAGTCTCATTGGAGAAACCCTGCTTTTGGCCTATTGCTAACCTATTGTTCTGTTGCCCTGAATGTCAGGAAGGTCTTTGCCTCATGCCACCCCTTTGTGAAGACTGAAGAAAAAGTTTTCAAATGGAAATGAATGGGCATCTCCTGTGGCTCTTTGCTTAATTGCTTTGGAAAGGGATGTGTCTGAATCAGCCTCTTGGCCCTATGTGAGGTTGTGGCTCAGATTCTCAGCACCTGATGGATGTAAAGAGAGATCCCATGTGTGCATCCAAAACCAAATTGGCCAAAAGAGCAGTCATTGTGGATGAAGTCTCTCGCCTTTATCTTTAAAGTTCTTGAACTCGATCAAGTGAGAATAGGGATCCTTTGGGTCAAATGAGTTCTTCGAAGACCTGCAGAGGTGCTTTTGTTTTCTCATGACGGCAAATCACATAAAACTATATACCTGATACTCAGTTTTCCACAAATTGGAGAAGCATAGAAGTATTAATGTCTAGCATATTTGATCAATCCTGGTTCACATGAAGGGTGTCCAGACCACCCTGATGTTACACCAATGAGGGCAAGGGAGTTATTTTGGCCACTATCCTGGACTCCGTCACTCATGGAAACCTACAGCCAGAGGTTATGATTAGTGTTTATATGGAAGAAGATGAGGGCCATATAGGAGTGTTTTGGTTTTAATTTTGGTCATTTGTGTCCGGTTGGAAGACATGACTGAGAAAACCTGGGCTTGAACTCTGGTGTGATTCCCCTTATAGACTGAGTTCTGGAACTGACTTCAGAGAAGTATTGACATGAATTTTGTTGGGATTTTAGGAGGCCACCTATGAGAATCACCCTTGGAAACAGAGATCTAGGCCCAGGGTGGCTTTCCAAAGAGCCCGGGAAATCTCAGCCAGGATATCACATGATTTTATTCTGAAAGACTTGGCATCCATAGTTGAGAGTCACAACACCCATGGACGTCACATTGTAGACCTCAATGGGCCTGGCTTCATGTGACCTTTTGGCCACTCTTTGGGAAGCCTTGCCTGTGAGAGTTCTCCAGAGCATTCATTGAAATGAGCTTCCTCACCATTTAATGGTTCCTGAATGAATTGAAACCCACAGTGCCTCCAACGTCATCTTTGAAAAATGCCTTGATAAATACCATGAAATTTTTGAAATTTCCATGACCAGGTGGCACTGGAGAACCTTTGGATGTTGCTGATCATGAGTGTACCAGACAGTGCCTTGATTGACTGGGCTTCATGAAAATGGTGTAGAACAGAGATGCCAGTAAGTTGGAACCTGCTGAGTAATGTGCCTAGAGCAGTGGTGGGAAGGTGTGTGATAAAAAATTTGTTTTTGGGCCATGTGGATCTGCCATTGACTTCCAAATGGCTTGTGACTGACATGGTGCAGCCAGCAGACCCTTACATGAAAAGGCATCTTGTTATATGGAGATGTTTCCGGGCAATGTTCAGAATCAGGTTGCTATGGACATGGGGCCAAGCTATGTGCGTTAGAAGCCTGGTTGGTGCATTCTCCTGCAGACGCTGACTCACCACACATGACAGATTTGCTTCCAGAACTGTGTCCCAGTTGAACTCCTTTAATTTCATGAAGCAATTGCCAAAGTCCCAGTGCAGCAGCAAGAAACACCACGAAAATAGAAGATGACCAAATGGCTTCACAGTCCACATGAAAAGACACTTATCCCCCAATAGTCACCGTTTACTTACAAAGAGAGAATTCAGCACTGCTGCCTCATGTTTCTTTGGAAAATAAGAAACCATTTCCTCCAGGTCACATAGATGCAGACACAGATTTGATGGTCTCACTAGAAAGCAGCTAAAGCTCCTGACAACAACATATATTTCAAGTGCCCAACCTCAGAGGCAGTTTCTCAAAAGTATTTAGGCCAGCAGAGCTCCATGTTTATGGAGTTTTTACCCTGTCCCATACTTTTGGAAACTCCTCTACCACTGCTAAGGTTGTAAACCCCTGAGCATATTCCATTCCATATATATATTCACAGATTTTCTAACTCTTCTCCTCTAATTGTGTCTTACTTTGGGCGAAGGTAATGTCAAGGAATTGTTCTGGATGAGAGTGGGAAGATTTTGTTGAGCACATATTTGTATACACATTGGATTCCTTTTTCTATTTTACATTTGAAATACTGAATCCCTGACACTAACAAATACCCTAATAGATTCTGAGTACTAATCATAATATGATGGAGAAAAATAACTGAAACAGAATAGAAATACAAGCAGTTCAGAGGAGGCATGTTGTATTTTTGGACTTGTGTTTTGCATTATATAGGGTAGGAGTTATAAATCTAGTCCATTTTTAATTGAAATAGTTCTCCATGTTCTTTTAATGTTAACAAATATGTGAATTCCTGTCTCCCTTTCTCTGTAGTCTATTCAGCACATGTATTTTTATATGCACATATAGAATCCTACCTGGTATCACACGCAAATTTTCATGAGTTACATGACTTGGCAGATACAAACTGTGAGAAGAGATCACTCCTCCTAAACGATGTAGGAACTGAAAATTCAACCTATGGGGGAGCTTCCTAGTTAAAAAAAGTTATACATAAATCCATATCGACTAAAATGAATATTTTTGGATCTGTGGATGATATATATTTCACTGTGTAATTAGATTGGCATATATATATATATATATATATATATATATATATATATATATATATATATATATATATATATACTCTCCAGATATTTCATAATATTTAACATATGTGTCTTATTATACACTCCCTAAATTTATTCTTGTTCATATATGTGGATTTATAATCAAATTTTCACAAGATTATTCTCAGAAATATTCATTCACCTGAAATACATATTTGTTTCCTAGTATTGAAAACTAACTTCAGTGAATAGTGAATATAAATCCTAATATTTCTACAGTAACTAACCCAGTTTAATATCAATGCAAGTAGATTCCTATGGGACATGACATTTATTTTGAAGTTCATTTTCTATTCAACACTGGTACATTTCTATTTCTTGAGTTTATGCACATTATAGCATATATATTTCATCCACACGTTCACAAATTTATAGGCATTTATTTCACTTTCAATCACTTTCTGCTTCAGAAACATGTATTCCTCCATGTGTCTGACTGGTCTTTTCATGAGACTTCTTTCCAAACACATTATTTTCGATTTCCATAATCACTTTTGAAGCAAAACTCACACACTCTTCATGATAAACCATAACACTAAGATTACAATTAGACGTATAACTAGTTGTTATGAATGATTCTATATCAATATATGATTTCTTATATATTTTCAGATATCAATTCAATCCATTATTTAAAGTGGAACCAGTTATATTATTTATTAACTGTATGATCTATTCATGCATTATCTCTATATTTATAGACACAGGGTACACCTCGTTGTACCCCCAATACTAATTTATACATATTTTAAATATTGCTGCCAGAAATGGTCGAAGAAATACTCATGTCATCTGATCTACATATACATTTTATCACAGTAATATTCTGGACCAAAAAAGCAAAGGTCACTCTTAAGATTGTACCAAAGCCTAAATTAAAAGTGAGCATGGATTACTAAAACCTTCCATGTCCAGGTTTCCTAATGCTCTGAAATGTCAATCGTATTGGTGACTACATATTTGTTTCTTCCTAAGATTATATATTCAACCTCAAGCCTGTTGAAAATGTCTAATCCTATCACTCACTTTATACTTTGCCTGATTTAGTAATGTCTCTATTAATGTCTGTATTCCTACATATTTTCCCTTGTTCATCATTGTGACTGACTCTTCACATATGCTGACTTTTACATTCACTGTCTACCCGAAACCCTATTGCTTAAGATCTTTTGCTCTAAATCCTATACTCACTCTTCTTTCTAAACTTACCGACTATCTTCCTAATCCTACCGACTATCTCTTTTTGAGTGGATGTTCTCTTCGACATTCAATCATCCAAGGTACAAGCTCCTATGCCATTGTATATAGATTTATCTGAGACATTTTTGCAGAACATCATTCAAAGCTATGTGTACCAATTAAGGGCCCAATGCCCTTCTGGGCTACATATCTTCCCTAGATTTCTATTTTTATACTTATATTTCACCTATATATTCTTGTAAATATCATAGTTTCCCAATACCATTATTTGTCATGCAGAAATATTCCTAACCCAAATTGAACATGTTATTAACCCAAACCATACACTGTTCTCTCAATCAAACTTTACAGAAGAGCAGGGACAGGGTTAGTTTTACAATACAGGAATGTAGGGCATCTTCCACCTGTTGAGAACATCAAAGGTCCATGCAGAAATGATCTTTTGAGAAGATGTAGGCAGCTATGAAAGACTGAGAGAGAAAAGTCATCTTCTATGGCAAACAACCTCGTCAGCATGAAGGGATGTGTATGAATCAGCCTCTCTCTTCTTAATGTAGAGAAGATGGACCAAACCAGTCCTAGGTGGAGAGCGGTTCCCGAGTGCCCATGGTTTATATACCATTCTAACTTATGAAAATGTCACAGGAAGTAGGGGCAGCCTCCATCTCATGGGACCCTTGAAAGCAACTGTTAGTACAAAGTGGTTGTCAAGGCAGTGACCTCATTCAGTTCCTGAAGAAGTGATCTACCTCACTTTCTTGGTGATGGAACTCTCTGAACTTCAGATCCAGGAAGCCAGGCACCTGGAGCCAGTCCAGTCCAATACCCATTGGCTCATTTTTTTGGATTTACCAAGGAGAGTGTCAGTCTTTCTTGGTACCTACAGATGTGAGGATGGCCAAATACCAGGAGAGCTCTGAATAGGGTCCTTTCCTGAGAAAGCAGGTGGTGGTTCACTGCTGGCTCCTGACAACTTCACAGAGTTGGCCAAGGAGACCTGATCTGAGATAGGACAGGCCATTTTGGGGGAACATAGTTTGGCCCACCACTCAATGGACACTCTGGATAGTCACAGAGTTACATGGGGGAAGGATGTGCCTTTGTGGGTGTGATTCAGGTTTTGTCTCATGATCTGAGAATAGGTAGGAAAGGTGGTTTGTTTGATTTGGAGTGGACTTCTTCTAGTAAGTAGTTTGACAAGGCGAGTGTTTCTATGTCTGTGTATCCACTGTGTCCGTGGTTGTAGATATTAGAAAAGAGAATGCAACAATTGATGTGTCCTGTATAGTAGAAAGATTCCCAGCATTCATCTTGCCCAACTTATGAATGAACTGAGGCTTGCCTTATCCATGGGCAACACCTGCTATCTTCCTAAGTTTCTGTTTCCTTCCGGAATTCTAGCCACTCTCCAGAATAGGCTCATGGTTTTGTGTCCAAGATATGTACCACCTCCAAGATCTGTGACATGGCCATGTACTGGATAGCTGAAGTGAATGGCGAGCATCTCAGAAAACTCAGATATCAGTGTGACCAAGAAAGTCTCAGTGGAGAAACCCTGCTTTGGGCCTTTTGCTTATCAATTGTTCTGTTGCCCTGAATGTCAGGAAGGTCTTTGCCTAAGGCAACCCCATTGTGAAGCCTGAAGAAAACAGTTTTCAAATGCAAATGAATGGGCATCACCTGTTGCTCTTTGCTTAATTGCTTTGGAAAGAAATGTGTCTGAATAAACCTCGTGGCCCTGTGTGAGGTTGTGGCTTAGATTCTCAGCACCTGATTTATGTAAAGAGATATGCCATGAGTGCACCCAAAACCACAATGGCCAAAAGAGCAGTTATTGTGAATGAAGTTTCTCACATTCATTTGTAAGTTTCCTGACCCCCATCAAGTGTTAATAGGGATCCTTTGGGTCAAATTATTTATTCAAAGCCCTGCAGAGGCTAGCCCATAGGTTTTTGGGTTTTTCTCATGACTCCAAATCATATAAAGAATCTATACCTGACAGTCAGTAGGCCTCAAATTGGAGATGCAGAGCAGTATTAACACCTGGCCTATTTGATAACTCCTGGTTCACAGGATGGGTGTCCAGGCCACCGTGAATTTAGGCAAATGAGGGGCAAGAGAGCTTATTTTTGAGACTGTCTTGGGCTGCACCCCTCATGGAAAACTCCAGCCAGAGTTTATGATTAGTGTCTATATGGAAGAAGATGATGGCCATGTGGGAGTGTTTTGGTTTTAATTGTGGTCATTTGTGTAGCGGTTGAAAGAGATGACTGGATCCACCTGGGCTTGAACTCTGGTGTGATTCCTCTTAGAGACTGAGTTCTGAAACTGACCTCAGAGAAGTATTGCCATAAATGTGTTGGGATTTTAGGAGGCCACGCATGAGAATCGCCCTTGGAAACTGAGATCGAGGGCCAGGGTGGCTTTCCAGATTGCACTGGGAATCTCAGCCAGGATATCACATGATTTTATTCTGAAAGACTTGGCAGCCATAGTTGAGAGTCTAAACACACATGGAACTCACATTGTAGACCTCAATGATCCTGGCTTCATGTGACCTTTTGGCCACTCTTTGGGAAGGCTTGCCTGTGAGTGTTCCCCAGAGATATCATTGAAATGAGCTTCCTTACCATATAATGGTTTCTGCATGAATTGAAACCCACAGTGCCTCCAACATCATCCTTCAAAAATGGCTAAATAAATACCAACAAATTTCTGAAATTTCCATGACCAGGTGGCACTGGAGAACCTTTGGATGTCATGTTGCTGATCATGAGTGAAATAATTCCCCACGCAAAGACACTTCAAAGGGAGAATTCAAATTTTATTTCAAAAAAGCTGTGTGATTATATAGAACTAAGGGGGAGATGGTAGGGCTTAGATAAATGGCAGCAATCCGTTTATTGAAAGCAAGTTCTTTCAGATATCATCTCCAGAACCCAGGAATTAGTTCTCATTGGGGCTAAGGTTCTCCACCAGTGAGATTTGAAATTGGCGCTGGCGGGAGAGTTCACAAGGGCGGAAACTTTTCGCACCACTGCAGAAATGAAGAAGGTAGGAAGAAGAAGTCCTTAGGCACCATGTTGGGGTTTTTCTCTGGGGTATGGCCCCCATTTATACTTTTCCCAACATTCCTCCCTTTTTGTTTTCTTAGGAAGTGGGGCGTCGTTTTTAGATCCGGCTGCTTCCTGCTGTATGGGGGTGCTGTGAGGCCTAGAAAGGGAAGGGGAGGAATGCTCGGGGGGCAGGTCTGGGAATATCATGGCAGCAAGAAATAAAACCCAGTGGCTATAGACAGCTACTTCCGTAGGGGTGAAGTCAATGAAAGTTCCCTGAAGCCACAAGTTGTCGATGGCATGGAACCAGTCCTGGATGGAGGAGATTGTTGGTATCAGCCACTGGTCCTGTAACAGAGACTCTAGAAAATACTGGAAGCGTTGCCTGGACAAGGTGCCACAGGACCTGAAGAAGATCAGAGTGAATAAAAACAGAATGAAGATAAAAATTAAAGCAAAGGTCAATTTTTGGCAGAAGTTCCATGTTGGGGGAGTGACATAGAAGAGGCCAAGGGCCATGAGGAAGCTTAGAAGGTCATAAAGATTCAAGAATCCAGGATGGCAGATTAAGAGGTTTTCCGAGCTTGTTGTCTCCCACTGTCTGATGTCCATTGCATTCCATCGTGCCTGGTAGTGAGCTTCATCACGGAGTGAACTGTTCTCTTGGAGATGTTGGGGGTTCGTCGGTCATCAGAGGCTGGTAGTGCCTAAGCAAAAGCTGGTTGAAAGTTTGATTACGAATTTTTTGCAGTTGGGTTTGAAGGAACTTCATTATGCAGGGCAAGAGAGCACAAAAAAGGAGTATCCCAATAAGGGGCCCAGAGAGAGGTAGTAAGTACATGGCAAGATAGGATTGGAAGAAACTCGTTATGGGATTGGAGGAGGTAGGTTTGAGCAATTGGGTCGATAATTCCAGCAATTTAACAACTTTTTTTTTATTAGCCCAGATTCATTAACATAATAGCAACATTCTCTCTGAGGAATAGGCATGTACCCCCTTTTTCTGCAGTGAGAAGATCAATTGCCCTTCAGTTCTGTAAAGCCACTTGTGCCAATGAAGTAACCTGCCACTGCAAGGAGCCAAGAGACTCAGCAGTGGTATCGAGTGCTTCCTGCAGTTTTTGTTGCACGTCATTGGATGCCCATAGAGCATGACCTATAGATCCACCAGAGAGACCGAGACTCGCCACTGAGGTTGTTAAAGTGAGGCCTACCAGAACCGGCAGAAAGACTGCCCTACGGGTGCGGGAAGGTAGGGCCAACTGTCGGAATTCAGTGGGAGTATACAAAGAAAGCAGAGGAACTACAGTAACCAAGATACAGGTGCCAGAGACATTGATCGTTGAGGTACTTAAAGACCAATTACACCAGATGAAATGTCCAGGTTGCATAAACGCAGGGCTCTATGGGATGCTATAGCTCAAGGAACAAATGGGTAAAGGATTCATTATTGGCAGGTGGATACAGATGAAAGGAAATAAAGTATTGTTGGAATAACTTTCCAACAGTGGGATATGTGTCACATGTAGGAGTTGTCCTTACTTAGAGAAATTGTAGGTTTTTGCTGAAATATTTCCTGCCACTAATGGGACCGCTGCTAGAAGTGGACGACTAAGTGAAGCACAGAGAAAGCACTGAGAAGTAGGCACCAAAAGAATGGAGGAGTTTAATAATCGAAGAGTTTGGTGTAGCAAATTGAGCCATGTGGAAGGGGGACCTTAGGGGGTTGAAGGCTCTGAATCCTCTTTGGATGAGCTATGGATAAGATCTCGAAGTTTTGATTCTGACTCCTTAATGTGTTCGACTACCTGGATGGTTGCCTTAGGTGGCGTAATCAGGGTGCGGCCAACAGTCATCCACCCTGTGGGTCTGGCTGAGGTTGTCCGAGCATAGACAGCAAACTCAACATAGCCCCAACGTTTGGCCTTGGGGTCAGGTGTATCTGAAGTATATGATCCATTGTTATCGGATGAAGAGCCTTTATGCCACTTTAGGTAACTAGAAGTCCACCCTTCAGGGTAGCCAAGTGAGTGGTAAGAACAGCTACCACGTTCATCATGGAACCTGCATGACCAATAGGGACACCCATTATATATCTCAGGCCACCAATGACAATAGTCTTTGGTTTGATAAAAAGGAAGCAAATGAAAGGCCAGTTCCAGCTACCAGGGACTAAGGTCCTTGAAGGTGACAATTTTAGGGGAATAGAGGTGCAGTTGTGGATGAAGCAAGTAGTTGCATCCACTGTGCGGACCTTCTGCATGCCATGTTCTGAGTATCGTTCCCGAAGAGTGAATAAATACATGGTAGGTTAGGAGGGTAAAGACAAGTCCCAACAGAGCACAGAAAAGAAGCAGAGCACAAAAAAACAAGCAGTTAGAGAAGACTAGGGTGTTGGGAGAGCTCATTGTGCCTTCTTTAAGAGGAATTGGGCTGCAGGGAACACCGTGTGAGCCGCAACTTAAATGGGTGAGATGGGTGTGGAAAGCAGGAGTAAAGGGGAGGTTCAGGAGGTGATTCTTGGAGTTCCTCTGGGGTGGTCCTGTCGTCAGCAGGAGGGGCCTCCTGGTGATATGGCTTCAACCTAGAAATGGGAATCCAGGGAGTGAGATGGTTGTCTGATAAGGAGAGTTTGGCGCCGGTGGGGTTACAGAGAATGACAGGATAGGGGCCTTCCCATTTTGGTGCAAGAGTCCCTTTCTCCTCTGGGGTATTATAATAGACTAGACTCCCAGGTGTTAAGGGAGGAGTGTTTGGAGAGGAGACTGGGTCTGGAAGAAGCCAGTTCTGATATTTCCAGTGTTCCGAGCGGAGATGAAACAAGAGAGGCAAAGACAAATCTCGGGTGAGAGGTCCTTGTGAAATGACCAACCCAGGGGGTATAAGAGGTCTTCCATACATTATCTCAAAGGGAGACAGTAAAGATGGTTTCTTAGGGAGAGCTCTGATTCGAAGCAAAGCCAAGGGAAGGATTTTGACCCAGTCTAAGTTTAATTCCATTGTCAATTTGGTAAGGACTTCCTTCAGAGTACGATTTACCCTTTCCACTTTCCCTGAAGCCTGGGGGTAATATGGACAGTGGAAATGCCACTTGAAAGAGAGGGCTTGAGAGACCTTTTTTGTGATCCTAGAAATAATCTCAGGGCCATTGTCATATTGTAGGGAAGTCGGCATACAAAACCTGGGGATGATGTCTGTCAGTTAGATTGAAGCTACAGTGGAAGCCTTTTTATTGGAAGTTGGAAATGCCTCAACCCAAACAGAGAAAGTGTCCACAAAGACAAGGAGGTATTTAGTGTGCCATACTGTGGGCATGTTGGTGAAGTCTACTTGCCAGTCAGCAGCGGGAATGTGTCTCCGGGCTTGGTGGAAAGAGAAAGGTTTGGGCCTTAAAGGAGTATGAGGGTTGGTCCGCTGACAGATCTGACAATTAGAGGCTATATTCTCTAGCATGGCTATGTCAGAAGGGTTGAGGGAGAAGAAGCTCTGTAAAAAAAGGGTCAAAGACTGAGAATTGGAATGGTGTAGAGTATGAAGGAACTTGAAAAGATTTTTGTTCTTACTGGAAGAAGTAGGGGCTTCAGATGAGCTGTCTAAAGTGGCCATAATATGTCCCCCATGGGGGCCATAATTGGAAGTGGTAGCAGCCATTCGTGCCGCCTGGTCAGCTTTGGCATTGCCCTCAGTGATAAGAGAGCCGTCCTTCTGATGTGACCTACAATGGACAACTCCCAACTGGGTGGGTAAGTGGGAGGCCTCTATCAGATTGGTTAAAAGAGCCGAATTAGTGATCGCATTACCTTTGGTGGTAAGTAGGCCTCGCTCCTTTCATATTGAAGCATGGGATAATAAGATCTGGAAGACATATTTTGAATCAGTATAGAGGGTGAGGGATTTGCCTTGTGCTAGTAGGCAGGCACGAGTGGCTGCTATAAGTTCAATCTGCTGGTTGGTAGTTCCTGAAGGCATAGCTTTGGCCTCTATAATGTCAGTGGCTGAAACTACAGCATATCCAGAGTAATGAGTGCCGTTCTGCCTAAAGGAACTGCTGTCAGTAAACCAGATAAGGTCAGGCTTGGTGAGTGGTTTCTCAGAAATGGAACAATGACAGCGGAGGAAATCATCTAAAGTTTCCAAGCAATTATGAGTTGGTGTGTTAGACGTGGGAGTCATTGGGAGCAGTGAGGCAGGGTTCAGTGCAGAGCATGGGAGGAAAGTAATATTAGGGTTTTCCTGAAAGAAAGTGAGGAGCGACAGAACTCTGGATGGAGGAAGGGTTTGAAGGCCCTTATAAGCTGAAAGATCTTTCAAGTGATGTGGGGAGTGGATAGTTCAAGGTGCCCCAAAAGTCAGCTTAGAGGCTTCTTTGTGTAAAATTTGTCCAGCAACCAGAGCTCTTAAGCAAGGGGCCCACCCACGAATGGTACAGTCTAGTTTCTTGGAAAATATGCCACAGGTGCAAATGTAGGCCCATAGTTTTGACCTAAGACCCTAAGTGC
Source organism: Callospermophilus lateralis (assembly GCF_048772815.1). Classification (NCBI taxonomy): domain Eukaryota; kingdom Metazoa; phylum Chordata; class Mammalia; order Rodentia; family Sciuridae; genus Callospermophilus; species Callospermophilus lateralis. The sequence goes on along the minus strand of NW_027516576.1, from coordinate 353,947 downwards.
TTGCCCCCCTTTTTCATGGACATATAGATAAAATGGTCTTGAAAGATCAGGAAGGTGAAGGGCAGGTGCCTTTAAGAGGAGTTGCTGAAGCCTGCGGAAGTGGTAGATGGGGGAGAAGACAAGAGATTCACTAGGAGGTCCATTTGCTAGGTCATACAGGGGTTTGGATAGAAGAGAATAATTTGGGATCCAGGCCCTAAAATAACCTGCTACTTCTAGGAATGATAGTATTTTGGCTTTCATATGGGGCACTGGAAGATCAGAGAGGAGTTGCCTCCCATCCAGTGTTATTTCCTTTTTCCCGGGTGTAAGGCAAAAACCAAGAGAGGTGACAGAAGACTGGGAAACCTGTGCCTTGTGGGGAGACTCCCTATATCCCTTGTCTGCTAGGAAATTAAGAAGCTGAGCGGTGTGGGATTGAGAGTGTTCCCAGAGGGACTACATAGAAGAAGGTCATTGACATATTGAAGGAGAATAGAGTCAGGACAGGTCGGGTGAAAGGATGTGAGGTCCTGGGCAAGAACTTGGCAAAAGAGATGGGGGCTGAATCCCCTTGGGAGGACAGTCCAGGAAAGCTGATGAGAATGGTGGATGTGAGAGTCAGTCCACGTAAAAGCTAAGATATTCTGAGATTCTGAGAACAAGGGAATAGAAAAGAATGCATCTTTTAAATCTAGGACCGAGAAGTAGGTAGTAGTGGCAGGAATCTGAGAGAGGAGGGTGTAAGGGTTGGGCACTAGCGGGTGGATGGGGACCACAGAGGAGTTGACAAGGAGAAGGTCTTGAACCAGATGTAGGACACGTTAGGTTTCTTAAGTGCCAGAATGGGGGTGTTGAAAGGAGAGTGTGTAGGCCTAAGATACCCCTTTCGTAATAAATCCTGGATGATGGGTTCTAATTCGAGGAGGGCTGTGGTTGTGAGTGGATATTGTGGTTGACTAATATATCTTGAAGGGTCCCGTAAGACAATATGAATAGGACTGCATTTAGCCATAAAGGGTGTAGTTGTGTCCCAAACCTCAGGCTTAACTAGTTTAGAGAGTCATGGAGGAGTGCATGAAGGAGGTGTATCTGCCCCTAGGAACATCATGAGGAAATGAGAGGTAGGAGAGGTGTGGGGTGATATGTGAATGGTGACTTTTAATAGTGAGAGTATGTCCCTTCCCAGAAGGGGAATGGGGCAATGGCTCATAACGAAAAAGAAGTGAGTGAAGGACAAAAGGGATCCCTGCATATAACATGATGGGGGGGTTTGAGGGAAAATCTGTTTAACTCCTACCCTGACAATAGGAGTTTTTGAGGGTGTGGTAGAACCCCAATACTCCCTTAAGACTGATAAAGCGGCACCAGTATCCAAGAGGAAGGTAATGAAGCATCCATCCACCAGGAAGGTAACCCTAGGCTCTTGATTCTTGATGGTAATAGTCTGGAGGGAAAGCCCAGGACTCCGTCAATCCTCCTCTGCCAAACCCAAGAGAGGCTGTGGTTGCCGGGCGGCTGACCAATCTCCCTTTTGGGTTGTTGGGCAGTCTGTCCCCCAGTGTCCCCTTTGATGGCATTTTGGGCAGGGGTTGTACGGTGTCCTCAGTGAAGGACAATCCCTGGCCCAATGTCTCTCCTTATCACATTTGAAGCAAGCTCCCGGGGGTGTCATATTGGGATGGCGTGGTGATGGCCTTCTCTGAATGACCTGGGCCAACATTTGGAATTTGGCATTTTCAGCCCTCTGCCTACGGCATTCACTTTCATCCTCTCTATCATAAAAAACCTTGAAAATGAAGATTTTGGTCTAAGGAGTAGCAGGGCCCTGTTCAAGCTTTTTAAGCTTGGCTTTAATGTCAGGGTAGCTTTGGGCCAGAACATATGTCATTAAGACATGAAGGCCATCAGGGGTTTCTGGGTTGAGGTTTGTGTACTGTTGAAGGGCCTTGGTTAGTCTATCCAGGAATTCTGAAGGTGTTTCCTCCTTCCTTTGAATGACCTCCTGCACCTTTTTAAAGTTAACAGCCTTACGGATGGCCTTTTTCAGGCCCACCAAGAGGCAGGATGTAAAAAGGTCACGAGACTGTAAGCCTTCAGGGGTGTTGTAATCCCATAGAGAATCCTGCTCTGGGACAGCATGAGGGCCTGTGGGGTGGTTAGGATTGGTCCTATGATTTTCATCAGCATGGGCTTGGGCTAGCTCCCAGACCCATTGCCTTTCCTCAGGGAGAAGTGTATTGGCCAAGAGCATGTAGATGTCATGTTGAGTGAGGCTATATGCTTGCAGGACCCATTGAAACTCCCGAATGTAAGTGGTGGGGTCAGTGGTGAATGAGCCTAACTTCCTCTCTAGCTGAGTAATGTCCGACATGGAGAAGGGCACGTGGACTCTGATGACACCCTCGGGACCAGCTACCTCACGAAGGGGTGCGATGGTCTTGGGGGTGGGAAGGAGTCCCTTAGACCTGGTAACAGGAGGACTGAAAGAGGCAGGAGGCGGACAGGAAGGAGAGGGAGGGGAAGGGAGTGTCTCTTTGGAAGAGGAGGAGGTGGAGCAGGCAGAAGAGGGCGGAGGGGAGGAGGATGAAATGGAAGGCTGAGGATCCTTGGAATCAGGCAGAGGAAGAGGAGGGTATAGCGGGAGAGAAGGGGCAGATAGGACTGGGGGATAAGGTGGGGGTTAATCTGCTGGGCTGAATGAGGAAGAATCTGTGAAGTCAGGAGTAGAAGTAGCGGAAGAGAAGGGTTTGCAAACAAGGAGGACCTGAGAGGGAGGGCAGGAGGAGCAGCGACAGGGTGCTGTGTGAGAAGGCTAAAATCTTAAATGCAGGGAATCTCACTCCACTTTTTCAGATGCTGGCAGTAGTTAAAAAGATCCCAGAGAAGGTTTGGATGTAAGGAGCCTTCTGGAGGCCAATGATTTCCATTATCCAGTGGATATGTAGGCCAATCTTGGGTACAGAATTTGATTAGAAGTTTGGGCTTGATGTCTGGTGTGAGGGAGAGTGTGGCCAGATTTTTTATTAAACATTTGAGAGTTGAGGCTTCAGGTACAGATGAAGAGGTGCCCATTGTCACAGGGAGAGAAGGAAGAGAGAGAGAGAGAGAGAGAGAGAGAATAAGAGTAAGCGAGAGAGACAAAGAGAAAACCCAGGCTGGAACGGCTTCCAGGAAGCTCAGGGCGAATGGTGGTCAGGTGGGCGTCCCCAAAATGACCAGCCGTCATGAGGAAATACAGAGGGCACTACCTGGTCGTCACCAGTGAAGTGCGATCTGTGAGACCCAATGGGTTCGGAGCCACGGGCAACCTGACGTCAGGAAAGTTTTCGAACGCAGCAGAAAAAGTCAGTAATGAAAACAGAACTCTGGTTCCAGCAGAATGCAGTTCCAGGACGGGAGTTCAGTTTTCCCCGAGCAGAGAGGCAGCTTCAGCCAGACACAGCAGCCCTGCAGCAAACAGCAACTCTAGCCAGTGGACCAGGGCGGAGTGTATTGGCGGGGCAGGGGACGGGGCTCTTGTTAGAAACAGCTCACCCATATTCTCACACGAGGCAACAGAATGAAAGAATGAAAGTGCTTATATAGAACTAAGGGGAAGATGGAAGGGCTTAGATAAATGGCAGGCAAAACGTTTATTGGTAAGTTCTTTCAGATATCAGCTCTGGAGCCCAGGAATTAGTTCTTATTGGGGCTAAGGTTTCCCACCAGCGAGATTTCAAATTGGCGCCAGCAAGAGAGTTCACACGGGTGGAAACATTTCGCACCACTGCAGAAAAAACAAGGTAGGAAGAAGAAGTCCTTAGGCACCATGTTGGGGTTTTTTTCTGGGGTATGGCTGCCGTTTATACTTTTCCCAACAATGAGTATACCAGACAGTGCCTTGATTGACTGGTTTTCATGAAAATGGTGTTTAACAGAGATGCCAGAAAGTTGGGTCCTGCTGAGTAGTGGGCCTAGAGCAATGGTGGGCAGGTGTGTGATAAAACATCTGTGGTGGGGCCATGTAGATCTGTCATTGGATTCCAAATGGCTTGTGACTGACATGGTGAAGCCAGCAGACCCTTATATGTAAAGGCACCTTGTTACATAGAAACGTTTCAGGACATTGTTCAGAATCAGGTTGCTATGGTCAAGGGGGCAAGCTATGTGGGATAGAAGCCTGGTTCTTGTATTCTTCTGCAGACCCTGACCCACCACACGTGACAGAAATCCCTCCCGCACTGTGTCCCCGTTGAACTCCTTGTATTTTGTGAAGCAAATACCCAACTCCGAGTACAGCAGCAAGAAACACCACGAAAATAGAGGATGACCATATGGATTCAATGTCCACACAGGGAGACATTTAGCCCCCAGGGGCCACAGTTTACCTACAATGGAAAATTCAGCACTGCTGTCTCATGTTCATTGGAAAATAAGAAACCATGTCCTCCAGGTCACATTGATGCAGACCCAGCTTTTATGGTCTCACTATAAAGGAAGCTAAAGCTCCTGACAACAACATATATTTCAAGTGCCCAACCTCACAGGCAGTTTCTCAAGAAGTCTCTAGGCCAGCAGACCTTCATGTTTGTGGAGGGTTTACCCTGTCCCTTACTTTTGGAAACTCCTCTACCACTTCCAAGGTTGTGAACTCCTGATCATATTCCATTCTATATATGTATTCACGGATTTTCTAACTCTTCTCCTCTGATTGTGTCATACTTGGGCCGTAGGTGTTGTCAAGGCATTGTTCTGAATGAGAGTGGGAAGATTTTTGTGTAGCACATATTTACATACACATTGGATTCATTTTTCAGTTTTCCATTCAAAATACTGAATCCCTGACACTAACACATACCCTACTAGACTCTGACTACTAATCCTAATATGACGGAGAAATATAACCCAAACAGAATAGAAATACAAGCAGTTGAGAGGAGGCATGGCGTATAGTTGGTCTTGCCTTTTGCATGATATAGGGTAGGAGTTATAAATCTTGTTAATTTTTTGTTGAAATAGTCCTCCATGTGTTTTTAAAGTTAACACACATGTGAATTTCTGTCTCCCTTTTTCTGTAGCCAATTTAGCACATGTATTTTTATATGCACATATAAAATCCTACCTGGTATCACACGTACATTTTTGTGAGGTGGCTAACTTGGGAGATACAAAGTATGAGAAGAGATCACTCCTCCTAAATATTTTTGTAACTGAAAATTCAAACTATGAGTGAGCTTCTTAGTTGAAAAACATTATACATAAATCCATGTTTAGTAAAATTAATATTTTTGGATCTGTGAATGATATATATTTCATGATGAATTTTGATTGGCATATATATTGCTAATTTCTAATGTATCTGTGATATATATATATATATATATATAATTTTCAAAATATGAAATATATGTGTCTTATTATACACTCCCTAAATAATTCACTCATGTTCATGTATGTGGTTTTATAATCAACTTTTCATAAGATTGTTTTTAGAAATATTCATCCACCTGAAATACATATTTGTTTCCTAGAACTGAAAACTCACTTCAGTGAATGGTGCAAACAAAGCCTTATATTTCTACAGTAACTTACCCAATTTAACATCAATGAAAGTAGATTTCTATGGGACATGATGTGTATTTTGATGTTCATTTTAATTCAACACTGGTACATTACTATTTCTTCAGTTTTTATACATCGTAGAATATACATTTCATCCACAAGTTCACAAATTTAAAGACATTTGTAACACATTCAATCACTTCCTGCTTCAGAACACATGTATTCCTCCTTGTTTTTGACTGGTTATTTCATGAGACTTCTTTCCAAACACATTATTTTCGATTTCCATAATCAATTTGGAAGCAAAACTCACACACATTTTATGATAAACTACAACCCTAATATTACCATTAGATGTATAACTGGTTGGAAAGAATGTATGTATATCAATGTAAGATTTCCTGCGTATTTTGGGATATCAATTTATTCCAATTTCTAAATTTGGAAACAATTATATTATTTATTCACAGTATGGTCTATTCATGCATTCTCTCTATATTCATACACACATGGTACACCTATTTGTGCCCCCAATACTAATTTATATCTCTTCAAAATATTGCTCTCAGAAATGGTGCAACAAATACTCATGTCACCTGATCTACATATACATTTTATCACAGTAATATTCTGGCCACAAAATTCAAAGTCACACTTACGACTGTACCAAAGCCTAAATGGAATGTGAGTATTGATTATGAACATCACCCATGTCCAGGTTGCCTAATGCTCTCAAATGTCAATCCTATTGGTGACTACATATTTGTTTCTTCCTAATATTATTTATTTAAACTCAAGCCTGTTGAAAATGTCTAATCCTATCGATCACTTTATCATTTGCCTGATTTTCTAATGTCTCTATTGATATATGCTTTCCTACATATTTTCCCCAGTTCATCATTGTGACTGAGTCTTCACATCTGCTGACATTTACATTTTCTCTCTACCCGAAACCCTATTGCTAAAGAACTTTTTGTCCAAATACTATACTCACTCTTTTTCCTAATCCTACCAACTATCTTCCTAATCCTACCAACTATCCTTTTTTGACTGGATGTTTTCTTTGACATTCAATCATCCAAGGTACAAGGTCCTATGCCATTGTGTATAGATTTATCTGAGACACATGTGCAGAACATAATTCAAACCTAAGTATCCCAATCAAGGATCCAATTCCCTTCTGGGCTTCAAATCTTACCTAGATTTCTGTTTTCATACATATATTTCCCCTCTATATATTCTTATAAATATCGCAGGTTCCCAATAACATTATTCATCCAGCAGAATGATTCCTAAGCCAAATCAAACATGTTATTAACCCTAACCATACTTTGTTCCCTCAATCTAACTTTACAGAAAAGCAGGGACAGAGTTGGTCTTACAATACAGGAATGTAAGAAATCTTCCACCTGCTGAGAAATGAAAAGGTCCATGCAGAAATGAACCCTGGGGAAGATATAGGAAGCTATGATGGACCTGAGAGAGCAAAAGTCATCTTCCACGACAAACAACCTGGTCAGGATGAAGGGGTGTGTCTGAAGCAGTCTCTCTTTTCTTAATGTAGAGAAGATGGACAATACCAGGCCTGTGTGGAGGGCTGTTCCCGGGTGCCTATGTTTGATATACCATTCAAACTTGTGAAAGTGTCAGAGGAAGTAGGGGCAGACTCCATCAATTGGGACACTTGGAAGCAACTGTTAGGACAAAGTGGTTGCCAAGGCAGTGACCTCATTCAGTTTCTGAAGGAAGTGACCTACATCACTTTCTTGGTGATGGAACTCTCTGAACTAGGGATCCAGGAAGCCAGGCACCCAGAGGCAGTCCCAGTCCCAGTCCCAGTGGCCTCACATGTTTGGATTTAAAAAGGACAGCATCAGTCTTTCTTGGTAACTACTGATGTGAGGATGGCCAAATGCCAGGAAGGTCTGAAGAGGGGCCTTTCCTGAGTAAGCAGGTAGTGTCTCACCACTGGCACCTGACAACATCACAGTGTTGGCCAAGGAGTCCAGATCTGACATAGGACAGTCCATTTTGGAGTAACATACTATGGCCCATCAGTCAGAGGACACTCCGGATAGTCATAGACCTACTTGGGGGAAGGAGGTGACTTTGTGGGTGTGTGTGTGAGTTTGTGGTTTTGTCTAATGATCTGAGAATAGGTAGGAAAGTCGGTTTGTTAGGATTGGAGTGGACTGTTTCTATTAAGTCTTTTGACAATGTGAGTGTTTCTATGTCTGTTTATCCCACTGTGTCCGTGGTTGTAGACATTAGAAAAGAGAATGCATCAATGGATGTGTCCTGAATAGTAGAAAGCTTCACAACATTCATCCTGCCCAATTTATGAATGGATTTTGGCTTGCCTAATGGATGGGCAAAAACCACTGTCTTCCTAAATTCCTGATTTCTTCTTGAATTCTGGCCACTCTCCAGAATAGGCTCATGGTTTTGTTTCCAAGACATGTACCACCTCCAAGCTCTGTGACATGGCTATGTACTGGATAGCTGAAGGGAATGGGATCATCTCGGAAAACTCAGATATCATTCCAGAAACCCTGCCTTGGGCCATTTGCTTACCTATTGTTCTGTTGCCCTGAATGTCAGAAAGGTCTTTGCCTCAGGCCACCCCTTTGTGAAGCCTGAAGAAAACGGTTTTCAATGGAAATTAATGGGCATCAGCTGTAGATCTTTGCTTAATTGCTTTGGAAAGGGATGTGTCTGCATCAGACTCTTGGCCATGTGTGAGGTTGTTGAATAGATTCTCAGCACCTGATGGATCTAACGAACAATTACATGTGTGCTTCCAAAACCAAAATGGCCAAAAAAGCAGTCATTGTGGACGAAGTCTCTCGCTTTCCTCTGTAAGATTCCTGATCTCCATCAAGTGAAAATAGGGATCCTTTTTGTCAAATGAGTTCTTCAATCCCTGCAGAGGATAGCCCATAGGTGCTTGGGTTTTCTCATGATTCCAATTCACATAAAGAATCTATACCCGAGAGTCAGGAGGCCTCAAATTGGAGAATCAGAGCAGTATTTACGGCAGGCTTATTTGATCACTCCTGGTTCTCAGGAAGGGTGTCCAGGCAACCCTGACTTTAGGCAAATGACGGGCAAGGGAGGTTATTTTGTACACTGTCTTGGGCTGAGTCCCTCATGGAAACCTCCAGCCACAGGTTATGATGAGTGTCTATATGGAAGAAGATGAGGGCCTTGTGGGTGTGTTTTGGTTTTAATTGTGGTCATTTGTTTGGCGGTTGGAAGTGATGACTGGGTCTATCTGGGCTTGAACTCTGGTGTGATTCCCCTTAGAGTCTGAGTTCTGGAACTGATCTCAGAGAAATATTGCCATAAACTGCATTCAGATTTTAGGAGGCCACGCATGGGATTCGCCCTTGGAAACTGAGATCAAATACCAGGATGGCTTTCCACAGAGCCTTGGAATATCAGCTAGGATATCACATGATTTTATTCTGAAAGATTTGGCAGCCATAGTTGACAGTCAGAACACCCATGGACGTCACATTAAAGACCTCAATGGGCCTGGCTTCATGTGACCTTTTGACCACTCTATGGGAAGACTTGCCTGTGAGATTTCTCCAGAGAATTTAATGAAAATAGCTTCCTCACATTTAATAGTTCCTGAATAAACTGAAACCCACAGTGCCTCCAACTTCATCCAAGAAAAATGGCTAGATAAATACAATGAAATCTTTGAAATTCCCTTAACCAGGTGGCACTAGAGAACCTTTAGATGTCTTGTTGCTGATCATGAGTGTACCAGAGAATGCCATGATTGACCGGGTTTCATGAAAATGGTGTAGAACAAAGATGCCAGTAAGTTGGAGCCTGCTGAGTAGTGGGCCTATTGCAGTGGTGGGTAGGTGTGTGATAATACATATGTGGTGTGGCCATGAGGATTTGCCATTGCTTTCCAAATGGTTTGTGACTGACATGGTGCAGCCAGCAGACCCTTCTATGTAAAGGCATCATGTTATATGGAGAGGTTTCTGGGCTAAGTTCAGAGTCAGATTTCTAAGGACAAGGGGGCAAGCTCTGTGAGATAAAAGCCTGGTTGGTGCATTCTCCTTCAGACCCTGACCCACCACAAGTGACAGAACTCCCTCCAACACTGGGTTCCAGTTGAACTCGTTGTATTTCATAAAGCATATACCAAATTCCCAGTACAGCAGCAAGAAACACCACAAAAAGTGGAGGATGACCAAATGGCTTCACAGTCCACACGGGGAGACACTTAGCATCCAGTGGCCACAGTTTACCTACAAACAGAAAATTCAGCACTGCTGCCTCATGTTCATTAGAATACAAGAAACCATGTCCTCCAGGTCACATAGATGCAGACTCAGCTTTGATGGTATCACTAGAAAGGAAGCTAAAGCTCCTTACAACAACATATATTTCAAGTGCCCAAACTCAGAGGAAGTTTCTCAAGAAGTGTTTAGGCCATCAGAGCTCCATGTTTTTGGAGTGATTACCTGTTAGACCAGGACACAAGAAAAGACCACTGACTCTAATTAAAATCAAATTAAATTAAGCTTATTATTTCCACCGGCTGTGCTGCCTCTCCCTCACAAAATGACGGGAATAAGACAGCAACCCCAGCTTTCCTACAGGCAGCTTAATAGCCCAGAAAATTACACAAAAGGGGGTTTACAGATAACACAACTCTGACAAACATCACACTAATGGCAGTCTACATTTTTTTTGCTGTCCCTACATCAGAGTTCATGAAGACCATTAGAGCCTCAGAGAGGGTTGTTGTCTCGCCAGAGAAGGCAAATATTTATGATGTGTCACTAAAGTTTCAGAGAGGGCTGCTATCTGGTCAGAGATCCGGGCATGGTTGAGTTCCAGGCGTGGGCAGGCATTCCAAGCAGGTTTAGAATTTGAAGTGATTTATGCTAAAGCCAAAATTATCTTTTCATGGCTTTTTGGCAAGATGGCTCCCAATTTTAATTAAAGATCAGGTTGGGTCTATCATCCCCCCCTTTTCTTTGTGTCCCTTTCAAATCTTTGATAGATTACGGGAAGAGCACTGAGGAAATTTTAATCCCTCAGGTAAGAGTCTCCAAAATTTTAGAACTCACCCAAAACCGATCTCCCTGATTTTACCTGACTTAATTAATTACTTATATTGATAGTCTATTTATCTTTCTCTCCATTGTTTTAAGAAGAGTGGTGTCACTCATTTTTTCTTCTTCTGACCTGAGACAGGGTGACATGAGTGGGCATGGCATGAGGGACATGAGTTGCCTTTTAGAAGTCAGTTGAGGGACATGAGTTGCCTTTTAGAAGTCAGTTCGGTTTGAAGTCTGATTGGGGAAGAACAGGTTGTAAAGTCATCTGGGGATGGGTTCTTCTATGAGAGAAACAAAAACCATGAGTACTGAAAAAATGTTGCAGCAGCTGGAACATGTCACTGTATAGAAGTTCCATCACCAGTCTTTAATATCCCCAGTTATCCGGACTGTCAACTTAACTTGTACTGTTACACTTGTTCCTCCCCATAAGATACAGTTTAATAATTTAATGTCATCTGATCTTGTAAAATCTTTTTACTAGTATGACCTCTGTGTCTCTTAGAGAAACCTTTAATTCTGTTACTCAGGGATGGATAATTGTACTAGCAAACACCAAGCCTACCTGTGTAGGTTAGGAATATCTGTAGGCCTTAAACTGAAAACTTATCCCTGTGGCAGGTCTTCTTGATAGTCTCTTTTTATAAGTATCAGGCATTCCTTTCTGAGAATTCTTCTTTGTAGCCACCAGTCTTACTTATTTTGGGAGGCAAACATAAAGTGCATACCTTAAAATTATATTATTATTATTATAATTTAAAATGCCCAGGAATGGATGTATTTTGTTCTTAACTGTCTTTGCTAAGTGTTTAAGATGAAGCAGTCAAACTGACTTTTGTTTCCATCTATTGTTAACAGTCAGCTGACCTTTTATGGGAGTCAATTCTGGGGAAACTTGAGAGCAGATTCTCAGTTCTGCCAGTGCCATTTGCGCTAGGTGGGTCCAGATCTTGCTTGACCATTTGGCTTCCCTTGGAAGCATCAGGGATGTCTCCTTTCTTTGATGACTCTCCTCTTCGTAACAAATACCCTGATTGGCTTTCTGTTCTCCAGTGGTCTCATTAATCTCCCTGATCAGGAGGAGGTTATGTGGCTCAGAGTTTCAAAGCTCTTTAGAGAAGTTCCCTGTTCCCTGGATTCAGACTGACTCAGAGGGCAAAAGCCAAATATTGGTTTTCTTGGCGCTTTTCATTTAACTTTAATTTTAAATCCTAATCTTAAACATCCAGCAAATAAATTTTAACAGCCTTGTATTAAGAGTACTGGGCTTTAATGTCTATAACTATATCATTATCTTTTTATTAATTGGGATCTGTATTTTTCTGTCTGTATTGTAAGTAATGACTTATTATCTTGAATAAACCCATGTTGTGTTCTTAAAGCAACACGTTTGTAAAACAGTAACAGAGAATCTTTAGATCACTTATAAAATAATTTCAAAATAAAATTAACAAAAGTAAAAATACTTAGCTTGTGTAATAGCTACCCTGAATTTTTTGGCTGAGTTATACATTATATCCCCTGTTTGAGATCCTAGGAATATTGACCTTAAAAAAACCAACTTTTTAAGATAACTTTAAAGAAATATTATCTGACCTACTGGTTTTGTAGTCATTCTCACATGTAGTAAGATGGGACACAGAGCCTTATCTCAGGTAAGGCAGGGCTCTTTATAAATCTTAAGTATTTTAGTTCTAAAGATAATCTTTATTTATAAATATCATTTGACAAAGTTTACATAAATTCTTTGAGGTCACATGAACATTAGTTAACACCATATGATATCACATTTAAAGAAAGTCTGAAAGTTTTTAACCTTTACATCGATTAGGCTCTCATTAACTAAAAAATACATTTAAATTTTTCCCCAATGTAAAAAGTAACATAAAAGTTTACATATCTTATTGATAACAGGTAAATAAATCCCCAATATATTTTTTTACCATAAAACTTCAGAGCACCAGCTTGATATATTGCTCTTTTAAAGTTTCTACCTTACAGACTTGAATACATATAAGATATGAAAACATTGATAGCATCACAATTACATTGATGTTTCTACATTAACCAAGTTTAGCTTTTAAAGCAATGGCAGTACAGTGCTCTAAAATAACAGTTCTTATTTAATCAGTTGTTTAATTTTTATGGTTGCTTGCTCTAGAGAAAATAAAACTTACTAAACACAACGTTATGGGTAAACTTATGTTTTAAGAAATTTCTGTCTCATTAACACATGACTGATTTTTATATTCTTATACAGTCTTTAATAAAAACTTATTCAGACCTTAGTAAATCAATCAGATATCTAACAAAAGTACTCATGAATGAGTAATCCCAATCAAATTTACTTTATTTATTTATCAAAATATTAGAGAAATGTATTGACAGTGTAAACCATTTTTATGTTGAAGGAAAGGTCCTAGTACCAAGGCATATTAGACAATTTGTAGATATTAATATTTTATTAGATTTTTGAACACCTAGAAAAATTTGTAAGCTTAAATTTAAAGACATTGATTTTTATCTGTTTATCCAATTTAAATTGAAACATTTAAATCACGTGAATTAAAGATCTTTGGATCTCCTATTTAAATTTGTTTTAATGAGCGCTTTTTTATGAGCCCTCCTTGTATATGTTAGTTTGTGTATCATATATATGATATACGGACATATGTATATATAGACATACAACACATAACAAAAGTGTGCACACATAATAATAGTAAAGGCCTTGTAGCTTTTCTCAGGTGAAATCTCTATTGCAATGTTTCAAAATGTCTACAGTTGGTCAAAGATAGAACTGATCTGAAAAACATTAACCTAGGTCTGTATGCTCAAAATCATGAGCTCAAAAAAAAAAGTATCTAAGGAAAAAAAAAGAGTCCTAGAAAAAGTGACTGGCTAGTAATTAGTAAATACCATACAATTTACCTTTTTTTTCACCCTTAGGTCTCAAATCAGTCTCCTACTAAGATTGCAGGCTTCTTTCATTTACATTTCAACATAAGTCATGGCTGAGGTCTGGAAGGAGCAGGAAAAACTGCTATTCTGAGCAGACACCTCAGGCCTAAGGCATTTTAACCATAATTTTGAGGTTCGGATGTTGAAAATTATGATATAAATTTAAGATACAATTCACAAAATTTTATATCTTTACATCTTGTTTTGTCAACAGATACCATTCTATGATTTACTATCCTTGTCCAAATTAATGCACTGGTACACACAGTGATATTTTCCCAGGCTATCCAATTCAAAATTGGTGAAAAAAAGACTGTATGATTGGGAAGTTACTTGCCAACTTGGAAGTAGAGTTCTTCAGTTTTCCATCCTAAGTATTTAAGTTCTCTGGCATGAATTATCTGAAATCATAAACTAAACAATTACCTAAACCCGACTTTTAACTGCAAGATTGTGCAATGCTTCAAAAACCCATTCAGATACCAGATTGTTAAAATAAAACATCATCATTTAGACACACATTCAGCTAAGATCATTCCCAAGAAACAATTTATAATATCAACACATTATTGCACATGTCTTAAAGGGCCAGATACAAAGACACAAGACAGACAGAAAGGAGGTCCAGACTATGGCTGTCAGAGAGAACCCATTAAACCAGAGCAGATAAGAGAAAAATCTCCTACACCAGTGTGCACCATAGATATCCACAGGGGGGGGGGACCACATGTTTTAACAGAGGGGCAACCTGAAATGTAAAATAAAGTGTCTCCATGATGACTTCACTGCATTTAGTGTCCCGTTTTTCTTTTTCTCTTTTTTAACAAGACAGAGGTGGCATAATTCTTACAGTGCGGAAAGGAAGGAGGTAATTCCCTGAATCAACAGGGCTTTGGCAGCTGCTGGGAGTCCCTCAGTCCTTCCTTTTACTTACAGGATCAGCTCCTCTTGTTCAGTTCCACACCAAGCATGCTTCATCTCCTAATATTCCAGTAGACAGCTCTCACAAAGTTCCGGGGAGGAGCGGGGATAACCAATTTGGAAATTAAAGTTCGATTCCTGAACTTGAAGCCAATTAATACCAATTTAATAATGAGGACTGAGTTTTGAGAAAAAGAAAAAGGGAGGTTTATTGCTTTACGAACAAAGGAGAAACACAGGGGACTCTGCCAAATGTTGTGACTCTCTTGATCTGGAGCGACAAGGGGTTTTAAAGGAGTTTCACTTGTTAACCTGGGAGATGCTCAGTTCTTAGGTCCCCAGCAAGCATTGCCCTCTGCAATGGGTGTGCTCCAGGCAGCCAGCTAGGAGCTTCTGTCATCCTGCTTAACAAAGGGGGGTAAAGTTCATCGCAGTTCCCTAAAACACAGTCCAAAGGGGTGTCAGGCTTACTCTCTTTATTACCCATTTTTACGTCCAAAATACTTAAGTTTTTAACCACTGAAATCACACAACAAAACAAACAAAAACAAACAAACAATCAAAAAAATAGAAGACAAAACAAAACACAAAAAACAGAAAACCAGCGCCTAAACAGAAAAAGAGTGGAACAGTGCAACATCTTGCTATAGCTCCAGGGTAGGAGCGTGTGCGTGCCTGTCGGCCCCTCTCTACAGTTCCAGAGGAATTCCCTACAGAACAGAACAGATTACAGAAAGATTCTCGTTACTCTCCTGGAAAGGAGTATATGTGAGCCTCCCCAGGCCACATCTCTGTCATCAGAAAAGATCTCCCTTAACCGGATATCAGATGTTATAAAGGTGCCACTTACCTATGGAGGACTCCTCCACCAGGTGCTTGCTAATAGTTTTAGTGCAGAGGTTCACTGCAGTGCTCCCCGGACTAAAGGCTCTCTTCCTAATATAGAGAAGATGCACCAAATCAGGCCTGTGTGGAGAGCTGTTTCTTGGTGCCTATGGTTGATATACCATTCTAATTTGTGAAAGTGCCACAGAAAGTAGGGTAAGCCTCCTTCTCATGGTACGCTTGAAAGCAACTGTTTGGACAAAGTGGTTGCCAAGGCAGTGACCTCATTCAGTTCCTGAAGGATGCAACCTCACCTCACTTCCTTGGTAATGGAACTCTCTGAACTTGGGATGCAGGAAGCCAGGCACACAGAGTCAGTCCCAGTCCCAGTCCTAGTGGTCTCACTTGATTCAATTTAGCAAGGACAGAGTCAGTCTTTCTTGGTACCTACTGATGTGAGGATGGCCAAATGCCAGGAGTACTCTGAAGAGGGGCCTTTCCTAAAAAAGCAGGTACTGGCTCACAGCTGGCTCCTGACCACTTCACAGAGTTGGACATGGAGTCCAGATCTGAGACAGGATAGGCCATATCGGGGGAACATAGTATGGCCCAGCAGTCAGAGGACACTCCGGATAGTGAGAGACCTATTTGGGGGAAGGAGGTGCCTTTGTGGGTGTGGATGTGTGTTTGTGGTTTTGTCCCATGTTCTGAGAATAGGTAGGAAAGTCGGTTTGTTTGGTTTGGAGTGAACTGTTTCTAGTAAGTTGTTTAACAAGGCGAGTGTTTCTATGTCTGTGTATCTCACTGTGTCCATGGTTGTAGACATTAGAAAAAGAGAATGCATCAATGGATGTTTCCTGTCTAGTAGAAAGTTTCCCAGCATTCATCCTGCCCAATTTATGAATGCACTAGGGATTGCCATATCGATGGGCAACACCTGCTATCTTCCTAAGTTCCTGTTTTCTTCCTGAAATCTAGCCACTCTCCAAAATAGGCTCATGCTTTTGAGTTCACGATATGTACCACCTCCAAGCACTGTGACATGGACATGTACTGGATAGCTGAAGGGAATGACAAGCATCTCAGAAAACTCAGATATCGATGTGACCAGGAAAGTCTCAGTGGAGAAACCCTGCAATGGGCCTTTTGATTGCCTATTTTTCTGTTGCCCTGAATGTCAGTAAGTTCTTTGCCTGAGGCCACGCCTTTGTGAATCCTGAAGAAAACAGTTTTCAAACGGAAATGAATGGGCATCACCTGTGGCTCTTTGCTTAATTGCTTTGTAAAGGGATGTGTCTGAATCAGCCTCTTGGTCCTGTGTGAGCCTGTGGCTTAGATTCTCAGCACCTGATGGATCTAAAGAACGATCCCATGTGTGGATCCAAAATCAAAATGGCCAAAAATCAGTCACTGTGGATGAAGTCCCTCACATTCCTCTGTAAGGTTCCTTACCTACATCAAGTGAGAATAGGGATCCTTTGGGTCAAATGAGTTCTTCAAAGCCCTGCAGATGCTAGCCCATAGGTTCTTGGGTTTTCTTATGAATCCAATTCAAATAAAGAATCTAAACCCCACAGTCAGTAGGCCTCAAATTGGAGAACAGAGCTGTATTAATGCCAGACCTGTTTGATAACTCCTGGTTCACAGGGAGGGTGTCCAGGCCACCCTGACTATTGGCAAATGAGGGGAAAGGGAGCTTATTTGGAACACTGTCTTGTGCTGCCCCTCTCATGGAATCCTCTTTCCAGAGTTATGGTGAGTGTCTATATGGAAGAAGATGAGTGGCATGTGGGAGTGTCTTGGTTTTAATTGTGGTCATTTGTGTGGCGGTTGGAAGAGATAATTGGGTCCACCTTGGCTTGAACTTTGGTGTGATTCCCCTTAGAGTCTGTGTTTTGGAATTGACCTCCGAGAATGTATAAGGTCCTATGCCATTGTATATCCATATTTCTGGGACATCACTACAGAATGTAATTCAACGCTAAGTATACCAATCAAGAGCCCAATGAACTTCTGGGCTTCAAATCTTACCTATATTTCTGTTTTCATACTTATATTGAAAGGTTAATAAAATAGGTACTTGTCACTTCTTGATTTTCTGTATCCTTAACAAAACACTGTTGAAATCTTGAGAACTGTTTGCTATTCTTGTTCCCAGAATGTGCTGTCCCCAACTGCCAAACTGCAGAATGTACTCGGTCAACCAGTTGCGCGCAAACCGCCCACTCGCCCTTACCCATCAATAAACTTCCCTCCCTGCCCTCTCCAAGGAAAATATATAAGCACTTCTTAAGCTGTTCTCAGGGCTCTCTGCTCTATTCAAGAGAGCTCTGAGCCCTTGCATGCCGGACTCCCAATAAAGCCTTTGCTGTTGCATGAGACAGTCTCTTGGTGGTCTCTTCAACCGACCCTCGCCCGATCTTTACATCTCGTGGCCCCAGTGAGATCCGGCAGCCGCAGATGAAAGACCCCCAACGGGCTCCTCTGGGGGTAAATAAGGCCCCTGTTTCTGGTTTCAGGATTCAGGTTAGGGTTTCACAAAATGGCTATTGGTAAAGAGCGTGAGCTCTCTCCCACGGTGACTGACACACATGTCACAGAGCCACAGGCCATGTCCCTGGGGGATGAACTCATGAAATCGAGGAACAATAGTCTCCTTGATTCAGTGATATTTTGTTTCAGATTCGGTATTGCCAGCCCATCATGTTTTGCCGGCTACTCAGTCCTGGTCTCAGTACTGGACGTCCATTGCCTGTCTTTATTGTCTTGTCTTGTCTGTGTCATGTGTCATTGCTTTTATTGTCTGTGTATATTTCATTATGGGACAGAGCACTTCAATGCCTCTGTTCCTGACCCTTGATCACTAGACCAAAGTCTGCTTAAGGGCTCAGAATCTTTCTTTTTCAGTAAAATGCCGGATCTGGCAGATTCTGTGTCTCAGAATGACCCACCTTTGTAGTCGGATGGCCCCTAGAAGGATCTTTCTACTTCGCACTAATTTGAAAAGTTCGAGATATTGTCTTTTAGCAGGGGCCACGTAGACATCCAAATCAACAGCCATATATCTTAACTTGTCAGGACCTCTACAAATCTCCTCCTCCAAGGATGAAGCCTTTCCTTGTCCCTGCACCCGCTCCTACTCCTTCCCCCACGATTCTATCTCTTTAACTCTCTGCTCCTCCTCTTGCACCCTCTGTTCTCCATGAGTCTCAAGACTCTACTGGACTCTCCTCCCCCTCCTTATCCTCTGCCTTCATCCCCCAACTCCCAACACCCTCTAAGTGATTCCCCTGCTGCTGACTCAGCCTCTCCACCATTCAAAGAAGCTAGGATGGCCCAACACCATCCAGATGACTGTCCCGTGGCACACAGAGCCCCTCCTTTCCTGGAGGAAGCTGGCCCGGCTAAAACAACTCAGAGAACTCGCCAACGTTTTTACACCTGCCTACTTGGGATAACTGCCAACAATTCCTAGGGACTTTCTTTATGACAGAGGAATAAGAGAAAAACCTCCAAGAAACTAAAAAAAAAATCCTCGGACCTGATTGGCGACCAACACAACTTCCCAACATAATCAAAGCCAGCTTACCCTTAAACCAAACCAACTGGAACCCCAACACCTTTGAAGATAAAGAGCATCTGTCCAATTATTGCCTGGCTCTAATAGCGGGTCTCCAAGGGGCTACTAGGTGACCAACTAATTTGGCCATGGTAAGAGAAATTATTCAAAGGCCTGATGAATCTCCCTCTTTGTTTCTAGAAAGAATTATGGAGGCATATAAGAGATATACTCCTTTCGATCCTCAGGCAGCAGATCAAAATTCATCTGTAACGATGGCCTTAATAGGGCAAGCTGCCATGGATATTAAAAAAATTTAAAAGAGAGATTTAGTCAGAGAAGCTGAGAAAATATACTATAAGAGAGAAATAGGGAGAAAGAAAGGGAGCAAAGGAAGGATGAGAGAAGCAAAAGACAGACTAAGGGATTGACCAAGATCCTGGTCACAACAAGAAAGAGGCCAGAAATTAAGACGTAAGGTGACAGGAAGGGATACCTGGGGCCATGCCAGAGGCCACCCCTGGCCTCAGATCAATGTTCCTACTGTAAAAAAAAAAGGATACTGGGCCAAAGAGTGCCCTATAAAGAGACAGCCACGCCAGCCAGCCATTCTGACTCTGGAGCATGACTAAAAAAGTTGGGGCTCAGATCACTTCCCCTAGCTCAGGGTAACTTTTGAAGTGTAGCGGACCCCAGTAAACTTTGAAATGAAAACAGGAGCAGTATACTCAGCCCTTAAGGCCCCGTTGGGCCCTCTATCAAATAAAAGGTCTGTAGTTCAAAGAACTAATGGCAGTAAATATCGGGCTTAGACTACTAAGAGGACCATGGACCTTGGGAAAGGAAAAATCTATCACTCCTTCCTAGTAATCCAGGAATGCCTGGACCCATTGATGGGCAGAGATCTGCTCACCAAGCTCTTGGCCTAAATAACTTTTAACCCTGAAGGCCCCCAAATGAAATTTCTAAATTCTTCAGTAAAAACTCCTATAGTCACGGCTTTAACTATATTAGTAGAAGATGAACATCCACTCTTCACACCCCCCAAGAGTGATCAAACAGGCAAGCTACACCAGAAATGGATAACAGATTATGCAGATGCCTGGGCAAAAACTGCTGGGTTAGGCCTGGCCGTGAAACAACCTCCAATAACAGTGGAGTTAAAAACCTCAGCCTCCCCAATCAATGTCAAATAATATCCTCTAAGCAAAAAAAGCTAAAGATGAGATAAGGCCCCATATTCAGAAATATCTGGACTTAGGGCTCCTAAGGCCCTGTCAATTGGCCTGGAACACTCCCCTGCTACTAGAAAAAAAAAGCCAGGAACCGGGGACTATTGTCCTGTTAAAGACCTAAGAGAGATCAACAACAGAGTGCAGGACATTCACCACACGGTACCTAATCCGTACAATCTGCTTAGCACTCTGAACCCTGAGCGGAAATGGTATACTGTTCTGGACTTAAAAGATGCCTTCTTTTGCTTGCCTCTGCATAAAGATAGTTAGTTTCTGTTTGCTTTTGGGTGGGTAGACCCAGAAACCTGAACGTCTGGTCAACTAACTTTGACTAGACTCCCACTGGGGTTCAAAAACTCCCCCACTCTCTTTGATGAAGCCCTCCACAGAGATCTCAGCAATTTCAGAACTATGCACCCCAAATCACCCAGCTTCAATACGTGAATGACCTGCTACTGGCAGCCAACACCAAGGAAAACTGTGAGTCTGGGACCCAAGCACTATTATATGAGCTTGCTCAACTTGGGTATAGAGTTTCGGCCAAAAAAGCCCAAATTTGCTAGCATGAAGTAATCTTCCTGGGCTGTTACCTTAGGGGCAGTAAACGATGGCTCACTGAGCCCAGAAAACAAACCATTGTGTAGATACCACCCCCATCTAACAGGAGACAACTCAGAGAGTTTCTTGGGACTGCTGGCTTTTGCAGGTTATGGATACCTGGGTTTGCGTCTTTAGCTGCTCCTTTATACCCGGTGTTAATGGGAGATGCCCAATTCCAATGGACCCCTGATCACCAGGAAGTTTTTGATAACATCTATGGACACTGACACTGAACGCCTCAACTTCACTGAGCTCAGGCTGCAATTACAGAAAGCCCTACACTACGTTAAAAATGTACACCAACTCACTCACCTTGGTTCAATGAAACTGCAGGCATTCCTGTAGGATTAAGAACAGAGTTTTCCACTAACCGAATCACAGCGAAAGGAAATAACTGAACGGGTAACAAAAGCCTGTCGAGTCTGTCAATTGGTTAATGCTTACCCTTCCAGTTTCCTAGAGGAAAGCACCTACGAGGAACCAGAAAACGACAATTTTGGGAAGTGGACAATAGTGAAATTAAGCCAGCAACGTATGGACTTAAATATCTCCTAGTCTTTGTAGATACATTTTCAGGATGGACTGAAGCCTTACACACAAACACACACACACACACAAAAACAACCAAACTGCACAAATGGTTTTCAAGAAGATCCTGAAAGATATTTCTCCAAGATACGGTCTGCCGAAGGCAATAGGGTCTGATAATGGACTGGTGTTCATGGCTCAGGTAAGTCAGGTGTTCACTGGGACCCTGTGGATTAATTTGAAGTTACATTATGCTTATATACCCCAGAGCTCAGGACAGGTAGAAAAAATAAATACAACCATTAAAGAGACCTTAACGAAATTAAGCTTAGAGCCCGGCATAAAAGATTGGATTATGCTCCTGCCTTATGCACTGTTTCATGCGAGAAATACTCCCTCTCTTTCTTTGTGTAACCTCACCCCCTATGAAATTCTCTATGATGCCCATCATCCAGTAAGGAACCTAACCCCAACTCTAAGGCCTAACGATCACTTCCACACCCCCTTGCTTGACAGACTTAAAGTCATTGAAAGAACTCAGCGATACCTGTGGAAACAGCTGGCCACTGCCTACCAACCTTGGTTGGAGGGGACTCTAAGTCAATATCAAGTAAGAGACTTCGTCTACATAAGACAACATCAGGTGTCATCCCTGGAACCCCACTGGAAAGGAACATACCAGGTGCTACTTATAAAACCTAAAGCGGTAAAAGTAGACAGAATCACTTTTTGGATCCATGCCTCTCATCTCAAGCGTTTGCTGTGTCCAGACTCTTGTTGGAAACTGGAAAAGCCTGCTAACCATTTTAAATTGCGTATTCGCTATGTGGATAAGACTATAGACTCTCCCCTTGGCCACCAGTAGTTCTAACCCTCATCATTCCGTTCAGCAGCAATGGCTGATCACAAATCCTACTAGACAAGAAGTATGGTCTATCTCACATACAGCCCCCTTAGAGACCTGGTGGCCATCTATCCACCCAGACATTTGTCAGCTCGGTATAGGTCTTTCCTATTGAGATATCCCTGATGAAGAGGATCCCACTAAAATTCCATTAAATCTCTTCTGTACCATAGATAATGGAAACAAACATTATGGATGCAGGGACACGCGAGACAGATTCAGGTTGGCTAGCCTAGATTACTATGTTTGCCTAGCGGACTATCAAAGGCACAAACAGCCACGGCTGTGTCAGGGAGAAGCCGACTTCTTGTGTAAGTCAAGTGAATGTGAGCATACAGGGGCTGCCTGGTGGAACCCAAACTCCTCATCAAATTCAGTACACAGCATTGGCCATATTACCAATTAGACAACCAAATACTATGGCCCCCAGAGGGTTCTCTAGATCCTCAAATTCTGCGTGACATTTTTAACTTTGGCAAGTTCTCAAAAGGGGGAAATTTCCCTATGTGGAATCCTTTTCCCTCCTTTGCTCACATCCTGTACTATGCTTCTCCAATAGTTCCTCACCCTCAGCCTTCTGCTCTAGACTCTCTGCTATCACTCCCATCTTAGCAACCTGATTTCTCCTCTCCAATTACTAAATCAAAAACCCAAACCTCCAATGGTTCTCAGAACATTGCCCCCTTGCTGAGGTAGCAGGTACCAAGGTACCCCTTCACCCACTCACTCCTCTCTTTTCCTGTCAGTGCCTGCACTAGGTCCCAGCAAGTCCTCTAGCAAGCTAACCCAAAGCTCAAACCAGCTGATAAGAGGCCTCAGACCCCTATACAAGATGTAATGAAAATGGCCTTTAAAGTTGCTTTGTCATCACTGAAAACAGGTTTCTAAGAATTTAAAGTCCCTCAAAGGCTTTTTGGAATATTTACTCCCATCTTCCCCTCTGCTCTACCTGTTCTACTGCTCAAGTTTTGTTTTAGGAAAATCCCAAACCCCTTTCCCATTTTTCTTTTACATCTCTCTTTCCTCATTCTTAGATCCACGGAGCTGCTCTCAGCCTCGACTACCCCGTCTTCCCCCTCTGTACTAGGTCCATAGAAATGTCTTAAATGACCTTCTCCAGAAGTCTTCACCAAGGCTTACTTTAGGTCTTTCAGCAAAAGAGTCCCTCTGAAAGAGTTCAATGTACATAAACTTGCACTTTTCGTGTTGCCCTGTTCTACTTGACCACTGGCTGGAAAAATCACCACCCCTAAGCTAGACACCTCCTTACCAGTTTTTCACAAAATATGTGAACAAGGCCTCTGGCCTTGAGCTGGGGCTTCACCGAGATGGCTACATTTCTAAGATAAAAATGTTAGCAACTGGGCTCCATGGTGACAGCTGGCAGGGAGAAAAAAAAGAGACAAAAAAGCTCTCCCCTTCCAAGGTGTCCTTGAAAAGTTAACTTGCCCAGAACAGAGGAAAAAAAAACAGAAACAAAAACTAATTTTTGTGAATTTCTGCAGACTGTGAACTTCTGAGCCCCTTCCCTTACATGTTGGGTACAAACTCTAAAACTACCAATACTTGGGTTTCAGGGGATTAATTGATTACAAAAGAAGCAATGCCCTCTAAATCCGGATGCAACCAAATAAGAATGTTTTCCTCACTTTGGTGCTATCTTAGGTGCATTTTCTTGTCCATTCATAAAACAGTATAATTCTATACACTTTAACATTATTTATGTTTTCATAAAATGGTCAATAGATGTGATTAATTATGTAATGATGTAGATGTTTTTCAGAGTGCTCTATCATGACGCAGGTTCATTTAAAGTTCAAATAGGGGGGCATACAACCCGGTTCCACCGGGAACCTGTATCCCTCACTTTAGCCATCCTATTAGGAATAATAATTGCTGAAGGCTTGGGCACAGGAAGAACTGCCCTAGTCCATGAGACACAACAAAGACACAATTAGAAGCAGAAATAGACCAAAGCTTAAAGACATTAAAAACCGATATCACAGCTTTACAGGAATTTTAACCTCTCTCTCTCTGAAGTTGTTTTATAGAGCAGGCGAGTGTTGGACCTCCTCTTCATGAGAGAAAGGTGCCTTTTTGCTTGCATTGAGGGAAGAATGTTGTTTTTATGCCGACAATTCTGGAGTTGTAAAGGAATCAATGAGTAAATTAAGAAAACGACTTGAAGAGCGTCAAAGAGAGACAGAGGCCCCAGAAGGAAGGTTTGAGTCTTTGTTCACATAGTCAACCTGGTTAACTACGCTTTTATCTGCCAGGGCCGTTCCATTAATAATCCTCATATTATTGCTAACGGTAGGACCCTGTTTGCTCAACCGTGTAGTTTCCTTTCTAAACCAAATCGAACATGTTATTAAACCTAACCATACACTGTTCTCTCAATCTAATTTTACAGAAAAGTGGGGACAGAGTTGGTCTTAATATACAGGAATATAGAGGATCTTCCACCTGCTGAGAAACTCAAGGGTCCATGCAGAAATGATCCCTGGAGAAGATGTAGGCAACTATGAAGGACCTGAGAGAGCAGAAGTCTTCCATGGCAAACAACCTGCTCAGGATGAAGGGATGTGTCTGAATCAGCCACTCTCTTCTTAATGTATAGAAGATGGACCAAAGCAGGCATGTGTTGAGCTGCTCCTGCATGCCTATGGTTGACATACCACTCTAACTGGTGAAAGTGTCACAGGAAGTAGGGGCAGCCTCCATCTCATGGGAACCTTGGAAGCAACTGTTAGGACAAAGTTGTTGCCAAGGCAGGGACCTCATTCAGTTGCTAAAGGAAGTGACCTCACCTAACTTCCTTGGTGATGGAACTCTCTGAACTTGGAATCCAGGAATCCAGGCACCAAGAGCCAGTCCCAGTCCCAGTCCCAGTGGTCAAACTTATTTTGATTTACCAAGGACAGACTCAGTCTTTCTTGGAACCTACTGATGTGAGGATGGCCAAATGCAAGTAAAGCTATGAATAGGGGCCTTTCCTCAGAAAGCAGGCAGTGGCTCACCGCTGGCTCCTGACAACTTCACAGAGTTGGCCAAGGAGACCAGATTTGAGACAGAACAGGCCATTTCCAGAGAACATAGTATGGCCCACCAGTCAGAGGACACTCCGGATAGTCACAGACCTACATGGGGGAAGGAGGTGCCTTTGTGGTGTGGGTGTGGGTTTGTGGTTTTGTCTCATGTTCTGAGAATAGGTATGAAAGGCGGTTTGTTTTGTTTGGAGTGAACTGTTTCTAGTAAGTCGTTTGACAAGGTGAGTGTTTCTATGTCTATGTATCCCACTATGTCCGTGGTTGTAGACATTAGAAAAGAGAATGCATCAATGAATATGTCCTATCTAGTAGAAAGCTTCCCAGCATTCATCCTGCCCTATTTATGAATGGACTGCAGCTTGCCTTATTGATGTGAAACACCTGCTATCTACCTAAGTTCCTGTTTTCTTCCTGAATTCTCGCCACTCTCCAGAATAGGCTCATGGTTTTGTGTTTAAGATATGTACAACCTTGAAGCTCTGTGACATGACCATGTACTGAATAGCTGAAGGGAATGGCGAGCATCTAAGAAAACTCAGATATCAGTTTGACCAAGAAAGTCTCAGTGAAGAAACCCTGCTTGGGGCGTTTTGTTTACCAATTCTTCTGTTGCCCTGAATGTCAGGAAGGTCTTTTCCTCAGTCCACCACTTTGTGAAGCCTGAAGAAAGCAGTTTTCAAATGGAAATGAATGGGCATTACCTGTGGCTCTTTGCTTAATTGCTTTGGAAAGGATGTGTCTGAATCAGCCTATTTGCCTTGTGTGAGGGTGTGGCTTAGATTCTCAGCTCCTGATGGATCTAAAGAAAGATCCCATGTGTACATCCAAAACCAAAATGGCCAAAAGAGCAGTCCTTGTGGATGAAGTCTCTCGCCTCTTCTGTAACTTTCCTGACCTCCATCAAGCCAGAATAGGGATCCTTTGGGTCAAATGAGTTCTTCAAAGCCCTGCAGAGGCTAGCCCATAGTTTCTTGGGTTTTCTCAAGACTCCAATTCACATAAGGAATCCAAACTCCACAGTCAGTTGGCCTCAAATTGAAAAAGCAAAGCAGTATTAATGGGAGGCCTATTTGATCTCTCCTGGTTCACAAGAAGGGTGTCCAGGCCACCCTGACTTTAGGCAAATTAGGTGCAAGAGAGCTTATTTTGGACACGGTCTTGGGCTGTGCCCGTCATGGAAAACTTTTGCCAGAGGTCATTATGAGTGTTTATATGGAAAAAGATGAGCGCCACATTGGAGTGTTTTGTTTTAAATTGAGGTCATTTGGGTGGCGGTTGGAAGAGATGACTTGGTCCACATGTTCTTGAACTCTGGTGTGATTCCCTTAGAAACTGAGTTCTCAAACTGACCTCAGAGAAGTATTGCCATGAATAGTGATGAGATTTTATGAAGCCAGGCATGAGTGTCACCCTTGGAAACTAAGTTCTAGGCCCAGGATGGCTTTCCACAGAGCACTAGGCCTCTCAGCCAGGATACCACATGATTTTATTCTGAAAGATTTGGCACTCATAGTTGAGAGTCAAAACTCATATGGACCTCACATTGTAGACCTCAATGGGCATAATATCATGTGATCGTTTGGCCACTCTTTGGGAAGCCTTACCTGTGAGTGTTCTCCAGAACTTTCATTGAAATGAGCTTCCTAACCATTTAATGGTTCCTGAAAAAATTGAAACTCACAGTGCCTCCAACTTCATCCTTGAAAAATGGCTAGAAAAATACCATAAAATTTTTGAAATTCCCATCACCAGGTGGCACTGGAGAACCTTTGGATGTCCTGTTACTGATCATGAATATACCAGACAGTGCCTTGATTGACTGGGTTTCATGTAAATGGTGTAGAACAGAGATGCCAGTAAGTTGGACTCTGTTGAGTAGTTGTACTAGAGCAGTGGTGGGCAGGTATGTGATAAAACATCTGTGGTGGGGCCATGTGGATCTTCCATTGGCTTCAAAATGGCTTGTGACTGACATGGTGCAGCCAACAGAACCTTCCATGTAAAGGCAACTTGTTATATGGAGAGTTTTCAGGACACTGTTCAGAATCAGGTTGCTATGGTCAAGGGGGCAAGCTATGTGGGATAGAATCCTGGTTCTTGTATCCTCCTGCAGAACCTGACCCACCACACATGACAGAACTCCCTCTTGCACTGAGACCCAATTGAACTCCTTGTATTTTGTGAAGCAAATACCAAACTCCCAGTGCAGCAGGAAGAAACAAAACGAAAATGGAGGATGACCATATGGCTTCAAAGTGCACATGGAAAGACCTTTAGCCCCCAGTGGCCACAGTTTACCTAAAAAGAGAATTTAGCACTGCTGCCTCATGTTCATTGGGAAATAAGAAAGCATGTCCTCCAGGTCTCATAGATGCAGACCAAGATTTTATGGTCTCACTAGAAAGGAAGCTAAAGCTCCTGACAACAACATATTTTTCAAGTGCCCAACCTCACAGGCAGTTTCTCAAGAACTGTCTATGCCAGCAGACCTCCATGTTTGTGGAGGGTTTACCCTGTCCCTTACCTTTGGAAACTCCTCTGCCACTTCCAAGGTGTGGGCTCCTGAGCATATTCCATTCCAGATATTTGTTCACAGATTTTCTAAATCTTCTCCTCTAATTGTGTCTTACGTGGGGCGAAGGTATTGTCACGGCATTGTTCTGGATGAGAGTGGGAAGATTTTTGTGTAGCACATATTTACATACACATTGGATTCATTTTTCAATTTTCCATTTGAAATACTGAATCCTTGACACTAACCTATACCCTACTAGATTCTGACAACTAATTCTAATATAATGGAGAAAAATAACCCAAACAGAATAGAAATACTAGCACTTCAGAGGAGCCATGGTGTATAGTTGGTCTTCCCTTTTGCATGATATAGGGTAGGAGTTATAAATCTTGTCAATTTTTTGTTGAAAGAGTTCTGCATGTGTTTTTAAAGTTAACACATATGTGAATTCCTGTCTCCCTTTTTCTGTAGCCAATTCAGCACATGTATTTTTATATGAACATATAGAATCCTACCTGGTATCACACCTATATTCTTGAGAGGTGGCTAACTTGGCAGAGACAAAGTGTGAGAAGAAATCACTCCTCCTAAATGCTTTTGGAACTGATAATTCAAATTATGAGTGAGCTTCTTAGTTGAAAAACATTATACATAAATCCATGTTCAGTAAAATTAATATTTTTGGATCTGTGGATGATATATATTTCACGATGAATTTTAATTGGCATATATATTGCTACTTTTTAATGTCTCTGTGTGTGTTTTGTGTATATATATATATATATATATATATATATATATATATATATACTCTCTAGATTTTTCAAAATATGAAATATATGTGTCTTATTATACACTCCCTAAATTCATTCTTGTTCATGTATGTGGTTTTATATTCAAAATTTCATAAGATTATTTTCAGAAATATTCATCCACCTGAAATACATATTTGTTTTATAGTATTGAAAACTCACTTCAGTAAATGGTGCAAACAAATCCTTATATTTTTACAGTAACTGACCCACTTTAACATCAATGCAAGTAGAATCCTATGGGACATGATGTGTATTTTGACGTTCATTTTTATACAACACTGGTACATTACTATTTCTTCAGTTTTTGTACATCATAGAATATACATTTCATCCACAACTTCATAAATTTAAAGAAATTTGTAACACATTCTATCACTTCCTGCTTCAGAACATATGTATTCCTCTTTGTTTTTGACTGGTCATTTCATGAGACTTCTTTCCAAACACATTATTTTCGATTTCCATAATCAATTTTGAAGCAAAATTCACACACTCTTTATGATGAACCACACCCGTAATATTTCCATTGGATGTATAAATGGTTGGAATGAATGTATGTATATCAACATATGATTCCCTGTGTATATTCAGATATCAATTTATTCCAATTTCTAAAGTTTGAACCAGTTATATTATTTATTCGCACTATGGTCTATTCATGCATTATCTCTATATTCATACACACATGGTACACCTATATGTACCCCCAATACTAATTTATACCTCTTCAAAATATTGCTCCAAGAAATGGTGGTAGAAATACTCATGTCACCTGATCTACATATACATTTTATCACATTAATATTCTGGCCACAAAATGCAAAGTCACACTTACGATTGTACAAAAGCCTAAATGGAATGTGAGTATGGATTATGAAAATCACCCATGTCCAGGTTGCCTAATGCTCTCAAATGTCAATCCTATTGGTGACTACATATTTGTTTCTTCCTAAGATTATATATTCAATCTCAAGCCTGTTGAAAATATCTATTGCTATCACTCATTTTATACTTTGCCTGATTTCCTTATGTC
This sequence comes from Callospermophilus lateralis, assembly GCF_048772815.1. Taxonomy (NCBI): domain Eukaryota; kingdom Metazoa; phylum Chordata; class Mammalia; order Rodentia; family Sciuridae; genus Callospermophilus; species Callospermophilus lateralis. Next base: position 324,385 of record NW_027516576.1, on the reverse strand, counting down.
TCTATTGATATCTGCTTTCCTACATATTTTCCCCAGTTCATCATTGTGACTGACTCTTCACATGTGCTGACATTTACATTTTTTTGTGTACCTGAAACCCTATTGCTAAAGAACTTTTTGTCCAAATCCTATACTCACACGTTTTTCTAATCTTACCAACTATCTTCGTAATCTTACCAACTCTCCCTTTTTGAATGGATGTTCTCCTCAACATTCAATCATCTAAGGTACAAGATCCTATGCCATTGTGTATAGATTTATCTGAGACATCTGGGCAGAACATAATTCAAAGCTAACTATTCCAATCAAGGACCCAATGACCTTCTGGGCTTTAAATCTTTCTGAGATTTCTGTTTTCATACATATATTTCACCTCTATAATCTTATAAATATCGCAGGTTCCCAATACCATTATTCATCCAGCAGAATGATCCTAACCCAAATCAAAAATGTTATTAACCCTAACCATACACGATTCCCTCAATCTACCTTTATAGAAGAGCAGGGACAGAGTTGGTCTTACAATACAAGAATGTAGGAGATCTTCAACCTGCAGAGAACCTCAAAGGTCCATGCAGAAATGATCCCTGGAGAAGATATAGGCAGCTATGAAGGACCTGAGAGAGCAAAAGTCATCTTCCATGACAAACAACCAGGTAAGGATGAAGGGATGTGTCTGAAGCAGTCTCTCTCTTCTTAATCTAGAGAAGATGGACCAAACCAGGCCTGTGTGGAGAGCTGTTCCCGGGTGCCTATGGTTGATATTCCATTTTAACTTGTAAAAGTGTCATAGGAAGTAGGGGCACGCTCTATTTCATGGACCCTTGGATGCAACTGTTAGGACAAAGTGGTTGCCAAGGCAGTGACCTCATTCAGTTCTAGAGGAAGTGACCTACGTCACTTTCTTGTTGATGTACCACTCTGAACTTTGGATCCAGGGAGACAGGCACCCTGAGGCAGGCCCAGTCCCAGTCCCAGTGGTCTCACATGTTTGGATTAACCAAGGACAGAGTCAGTCTTTCTTGGCAAATACTGAATTGAAGATGGACAAATGCCAGGAAAGCTCTGAAGAGGGGCTTTTTTTTTATTGATAAAGCAGGCAGTGGCTCACCGCTGGCTCCTGACAACATCACAGTGTTGGCCAAGGAGACCAGATCTGACATACAGCAGCCCATTTCAGGGGAACATAGTATGGCCCACCAGTCAGAGGATGCTCTGGATAGTCACAGACCTACTTGGGGAAAGAAGGTGCCTTTGTGGGTGTGTTTGTGTGTTAGTGATTTTGTCTCATGTTTTAAGAATATGTAGGAAAGTCGGTTTGTTTAATTTGGAGTGGCCTGTTTCTAGTAAGTCCTTTGAGAAGGTGAGTGTTTCTGTGTATCCCACTGTGTCCGTGGTTGTAGACAATAGAAAAGAGAATGCATCAAAGGATGTGTCCTGTCTAGTAGAAATCTTTGCAGCATTCATCTTGTCCAATTTATGAATGGACTGCAGCTTACCTTATAGATGGGCAACACCTACTACCTTTCTACATTCCTGATTTCTTCCTGAATTCTGGCCACTCTCCCATAGGCTCATGGTTTTGTGTTCAAGATATGTATCTCCTCCACAATCTGGGACATGGCCATGTACTGGATAGCTGAAGGGAATGGTGAGTATCTCAGAAAACTCAGATATCAGTGTGACCAGAAAAGTCTCAGTGGAGAAACTCTGCTTTGGGAATTTGCTTTCCTATTGTTCTGTTGCCCTGAATGTAAGGAAGGTCTTTGCCTAAGGCCACACCTTTCGAAAGCCTGAAAAAATCAATTTTCAAATGGAAATAAATGGGCATCACCTGAGGATCTTTGCTTAATTGCTTTGCAAAGGGATATGTCTGAATCCGCCTCTTAGTGCAGTTTGAGTCCATGGCTCAGATTCTCAGCACCTGATGGATCTAAAGAAAGATCCCATGTGTGCATCCAATTCCAAAATGGCCAAAAGAGCAATCATTGTTGATGAAGTCTCTTGCTTTCCTCTGTAAGGTTCCTGATCTCCATCAAGTCAGAAGAGGGATCCTTTGGGTCAACTGAGTTCTTCAAGCCCTGCAGAGGCTAGCCCATAGGTGCTTGGGTTTTCTCATGACTCCAAATCACATAAAGAAACTATACCTGACAGTCAGTATGCCTCAAATTGGAGAAGCGGAACAGTATTAATGGCAGGCATCTTTGATCAGCCCTGGTTCACAGGAACGGTGTCCAGAAACACTGACTTTAGACAAATGAAGGGCAAGGGAGCTTATTTTGGCATTGTCTTGTGCTGTGTGCCTCATGGAAACTTCCAGCCAAGGTTATGATTAGTGTCTATATGAAAGAAGATGAGGGGCATGTGTGAGTGTTTTGTTTTTAATTCTGGTCATTTGTGTGGCGGTTGGAAGAGATGACTGGGTCACCAGGGATTGAACTCTGGTGTGTTTCCCCTTAGAGACTGAGTTCTGAAACTGACCTCAGAGAAGTATTGCCATGAATTGTGTTGGGATTTTAGGAGGCCACGCATGAGAGTCGCCCTTGGAACCTGAGATCTAGGACCAGGGTGGCTTTCCACAAAGAACTGGGAATCTCAGCCTGGATATCACATGATTTTATTCTGAAAGACTTTGCAGCCATAGTAGAGAGTCAAAACACATAGGACCTCACATTGTAGACCTCAATGGTCCTGGCTTCAAGTGACCTTTTGTCCACTTTTTGGAAAGCCTTGCCTGTGAGAGTTCTCCAGAAATTTCTTTGAATCGAGCTTTCTCAACATTTAATGGTTTCTGAATAACTGAAATTCACAGTGCATCCAATGTCATCCTTGAAAAATGGCTAGATAAATACCATGAAATTTTTGAAATTCCCATGACCCGGTGGCACTCAAGAAACATTGGATCTCCTATTGCTTATCATGAGTGTACCAGAGAGTGCCTTGATTGACAGGGTTTTCTGAAAATTGTTTAGAACAGACATGCCAGTAATTTGTAGCCTGCTGAGTAGTGGGCGTAGAGCAGTGGTGGGCAGGTGTGTGATAAAGTATCATGGTGGGTCCATGTGGATCTGCCATTTACTTCCAAATGGCTTGTGACTGACATAGTGCAGACTTCAGACCCTTATATGTAATGGCATCTTGTTATATGGCGAGGTTTCAGGGCAATGTTCAGAATCAGGTTGCTATGAACAAGGGGGCAATCTTTGAGAGATAGAAACCTGGTTTGTGCATTTTCTTGCAGACCATAACCCACCACACGTGACAGAACTCTCTCCAGCACTGTTTCCCAGTTGAACTCCTTGTATTTCGTGAAGCATGTACCAAACTCCAAGTGCAGCAGCAAGAAACACCACGAAAATTGGAGGATGACCAAATGGTTTCACAGTCCACACGGGGAGAAAATAAACCCCCAGGGGCCACAGTTTATCTACAAAGAGAGAATTCAGCACTGCTGCCTCGTGTTCATTGGAAAATAAGAAACTTTGTCCTCCAGGTCACATAGATCCAGACCCAGCTTTGAGGGTATCACTACAAAGGAAGCTTAACTCCTGACAAAAACCTATATATCAGTGCCCAACCTCTGTGGCAGTTTCTCAAAAAGATTTAGGCATGCAGAGCTCCATGCTTGTGGAGTGTGTACCCTGTCCTTACTTTTGAAAACTCCTATACCACCTCCAAGTTTGTGCACTCCTGAGCATTTTCCATTACAGAAATGTAATCACAGATTTTGCAACTTTTCTTCTCTAATTGTGTCTTACTTGGGGCGAAGATAATTTCAAGGCATTGTTCTGGATGAGAGTCGGAAGATTTGTTTTAGCACATATTTGCATACACATTGGATTAATTTTCCTATTTGTCCATTCGCAATTCTGAATCCCTGACACTAACCCATATTCTAATAGACTCCGACTACTAATCCTAATATGATGGAGAAAAATAACCCAAACAGTACGTAAATACATGCAGTTCAGGGTTGGTCTTGACTTTTGCATGATAAAGGGTAGGTATTATGAATCTAGTCAATTTTTAATTGAAATAGTTCTCCATGTGTTTTTAAAGTTAACAAATATGTGAATTACTGTCTCTCATTTTCTGGAGCCTATTCAGCACATGTATTTTTATATGCACAAATAGAATCCTACATGGTATCAAACGTACATTCTTTTGAGTTACATGACTTGGCAGATACAAATTGTGAGAAGTGATCACTCGTCCTAAACGCTGTTAGAACTGAAAATTCAACCTATGGGTGAGCTTCCCAGTGGAACAACATAATACATAAACCCATGTTCAGTAAAATGAATGTTTTTGCATCTTTATGATATATATTTCATGATGAATTTCGATTGGCATATATATATATATATTGCTACTTTTTAATTTCTGTGTTTGTGTGTGTGTGTGTGTCCATATATGTGTGTGTATATATATATATATATATATATATATATATATATATATATATACTGTCCAGATTTTTAAAAATATGAAAAATATGTGTCTTACATACACTCCCTAAATTCATTCATGTTCATGGATGTGGATTAATAATCAACTTTTCACAAGATTATTCTTAGAAATACTCATACACATGAAATACATAGTTGTTTCCTAGTACTGAGAACTAACTTCAGTGAAAGGTGCATACAAATTCTAATATGTCTGCATTAACTGACCCAGTTTAACATCAATGCATGTTGGTTCCTATGGGACATGATGTGTATTTTGACGTTAATTTTTATTCCACACTGGTACATTACTATTTCTTCAGTTTATGCACATCATAGGATATATATTTCATTCACTAGTTAGCAAATTTATAGGCATTTGTTTCACTTTTAGTCACTTCCTGCTCCAGAACACATGTACTTCTCTATGTTTCTTGACTGGTCTATTCATGAGACTTTTTTTTCCAAATATATTGTTTTCGATTTCCATAATCAATTTTGAAGAAAAACTCACACACCCTTCATGATTAACCATAACCATAAGATAATCATTAGATATATAACTGGTTGGAATTAATGATTGTATATCAATATAACATTTCTTATATATTTTCAGATATCCATTCAATCCATTATTTAAAGTGGATCCAGTTATATTATTTATTCACAGTATGGTCTATTCATGCATTATGTCTATATTAATAGAAGCAGGGTACACCTATTTCTACCCCCATACTAATTTATAAATCTTCAAAATATTGCCCTCAGAAATGGTGGAAGAAATACTCATGTCACCTGATCTACATACACATTTTATCACAGAAATATTCCGGACACAAAAAGCAAAGGTCACACTTACAATTGTACCAAAGCCTAAATGGAAAGATAGCATGCATTACTAAAAACATCCATGTGCAGGTTGCCTAATGCTCTCAAATATCAATCCTATTGGTGACTACATATTTGTTTCTTCCTAAGATTATATATTCAACTTCAAACCTGTTGAAAATGTCTAACCCTATCACACACTTTATACTTTGCTTGATTTCCTAATATCTCTATTGATATCTGCTTTCCTACATGTTTTCCCCAGTTCATCATTGTGACTGACTCTTCACATGTGCTGACATTTACATACACTCTCTACCCGAAACCCTATTGCTGAAGAACTTTTGGTCCAAATCCTATACTCACTCTTCTTTCTAAACCTACCAACTTCCTTCCTAATCCTACCGAATATCGGTTTTTGACTGCATGTTCTCTTCAGCATTCAATCATCCAAGGTACAAGGTCCGATGTATCTTGATTTATCTGAGACATCTGTGCAGCACATTACTCAAAGTTAGGTATCCCACTCAAGTCCCCAATGCCCTTCTGGGCTTCAAATCTTACCTAGATTTCTGCTTTCATACTTATATTTCACATGTATACTCTTGTAAATATCACAGGTTGCCAATACCATTATTCATCCTGCAGAATGATTCGTAACCCAAATCGAACATGTTATTAACCCTAACCATACACTGTTCCCTCAATATAACTAACTTAAGAGCAGCAACAGAGTGGGTCTTACAATATAGGAATGTAGAAGATCTTCCACCTGCTGAGAACCTCAAAGATCCATGAAGAAATGATCCTTGGAGAATATGTAGGCAGCTATGTAGGACCTGAGAGAGCAATAGTCATCTTCCATGGCAAACAACCTGGTCAGGATGAATTGATGTGTCTGAGTCAGCCTCTCTCTTCTTAATGTAGAGAAGATGGACCAAACCAGGCCTCTGTGGAGAGCTGTTCCAGGGTGCCTATGGTTGATATATCATTCTAACTTCTGAATGTGTCACAGGATGTTGGGGCAGCCTCTATCTCATGGGAACCTTGGAAGCAACTGTTAGGACAAAGTGGTTACCAAGGCAGTGACCATATTCAGTTCCTGAAAGAAGTGACCTCACTTCACTTCCTTGGTGATGGAATTCTCTGAACTTGGGATCCAGGAAGCCAGGCACCAAGAGCCAGTCCCACTCCAGACCCAGTGGGCTAACTTGTTTGCTTTTCCCAAAGACATAGTCAGTCTTTCTTGGTACCTGCTGATATGAGGATGGCCAAATGCCAGCAGAGCTCTGAAGAGGGGCCTTTCCTGAGAAAGCAGGTAGTGGCTCACCGCTGGCTCCTTACAACTTCACAGAGTTGGACAAGGAGACCAGATGTGAAAAAGGACAGGCCATTTTGGGGGAACATAATATGGCCCACCAGTCAGAAGACACTTCGGATAGTCACAGACCTATTTAGGGGAAGAAAGTGCCTTTGCCGTTGTAGGTGTGAGTTTGTGGTTTTTTCTCATGTTCTGAGAATAGGTAGGAAAGGTGGTTTGTTTGGTTTGGAGTGGACTGTTTCTAGTAAGTCGTTTGACATTGTGAGTGTTTCTATGTCTGTGTATCCCACTGTATCCATGGTTGTAGACATTAGAAAACAGAATGCATCAATGGATGTGTTGTCTCTAGTTGAAAGCTTCCGCGATTCATACTGCGCAATTGATGAATGGACTGCAGCTTGCCTTATGGATGGGCAACATCTATTATCTTCTAAAGTTCCACTTTTCTTCGTGAATTCTGGCCACTCTCCAGAATAGACTCATGGTTGTGTTTCCCAGATATGTAACACCACAAGGCTCTGTGACATGGCCATGTTCTGGATAGCTGAAGGGAATGAGAGCATCTCAGAAAACTCAGATATCAGTGTGACCAGTAAAGTCTCAGTGGAGAAACCCTTCTTTGGGCCATTTGCTTAATTCTATTTCTATTACCCTGAATGTCAGAAAGGTCTTTGCCTCAGGCCACCCCTTTGTGTAGCCTGAAGAACATTGTTTTCATATGGAAATGAATGGACACCACCTGTGGCTCTTTGCTTAATTGCTTTGGAATGGGATGTGTCTGAATCAGCCTCTTGTCCTTGTATGAGGTTGTGGCTTAGATTCTCAGCACCTGATGGATTGAAAGAAAGATCCCATGTGCTTTCAAAACTAAAATGTCCAAAAGAGCAGTCATTGTGGATGAATATTTTTGCCTTCTTGATTTAGGTTCCTGAACTCCATCAAGTGAGAATAGGGATCATTTGGGTCAAATGAGTTCTTGAAATCCGTGCAGAGGCTACCCCATATGTGCTGGGGTTTTTCTCATGACTCCAAATCACATAAAGAATTATACCCTACAGCCAGTAGGCTGAAATTGGAGAAGTGGAACACTTTAACAGCAGGAATATTTGATCACTCCTGGTTCACAGGAAGAGTGTCCAGGCCACCATGATTTTAGGCAAATAAGGGGCAAGTGAGCTTATTTTGGACACTACCTTCGGCTCATAGAAACCTCCAGCTAGAGGTTATGAGGAGTGTCTACATGGAAGAAGATGATGGGCCTGTGGGAGTGTTTTGATTTTAATTGTGGTAATTTTTGTGGCGGTTGGAAGGGATGACTGGATCCACCTGGGCTTGAACTCTGGTGTGATTCCCCTTAGAGACTGCATTCTGGAATTGACCTCAGAGAAGTATTGCCATGAATTGTGTTGGGATTTTAAAAGGACACACATAAGACTCACTCTTGGAAACTGAGATCTATCCCCAGGGTGGCTTTCCACAGAGGCCTGGGAATCTCAGCCAGGATATCACATGATTTTATTACGAAAGACATGGCAGCCATAGATGAGAGTCAAAACACACATGGACCTTACATTGTAGACGTCAATTGGCCTGGCTTTACGTGACCATTTGGTAATTCTTTAAGAAGCCTTGACTGTGAGAGTTCTCTAGAGCTTTCATTGAAATGAACTTTCTCAACACTTAATGGTTCCTGAATGAATTGAGACGCACAGTGCCTCTAACTTCATTTTTGAAAAATTGCTAAATAAATACCATGAAATTTTTGAAATTCCCATGACCAGGTGGAATTGCAGAAAATTTGATGTCCTGTTGCTTATCATGTGTATACCAGACAGTGCCTTGTTTGACTGGGTTTCATGAAAATGATGTAGAACACGAGATGCCAGTAATTTGGAGCCTTCTGAGTAGTGCGCCTAGAACAGTGGTGGGAAGGAGTGTGATAAAACATCATGGAGGGGCTATGTGGATCTGCCATTGGCTTCCAAATGGCTTGTGACTGATATAGTGCAGACATGAGACCCTTATATGTAAAGGCATCCTGTTATATCGAGAGTTTTAAGGGCAATGTTCAGAATAAGGTTGCTATGGTTATTGGGGCAAGCTCTGTGCGATAGAAGCCTGGTTGGTGCATTCTCCTGCAGACCCTGACCCACCACAAGTGACAGAACTCCCTCCAGCACTGTATCCCAGATGAACTTCTTATATTTTGTGAAGCAAATACCAAATTCCCAGTGCAGCAGCAAAAAACACCATGAAAAGTGGAGGATGACCAAATGTCTTCACAGTCCCCACTGGGAGACACTTAGCCTCCAGTGGCCACAGTTTACCTACAAAGAGAGAATTGAGCACTGCTGCCTCATGTTCATTGGAATATAAGAAACCATTTCTTCCCGGTAACATAGATGCAGACCCAGCTTTGATGGTCTCACTACAAAGGAAGCTAAAGCTCATGACAGCAACATATATTTCAGGATCCCCACCTCAGAGGCCATTTCCCAAGAATTCTTAGGCCAGCAGAGCTCCTTGTTTGTGGAGTGTTTACCCTTTCCTTTACTTTTGGAAACTCCTCTACCACCTCCAAGGTTGTGAACTCCCGAGCATATTCCATTCCATATATGTATTCCTAGATTTTTACACTTTTCTACTCTAATTGTGTCTTACTTGGGGCAAAGGTATTGTCAAGGCATTGCTCTGGATGTGAGTGGGAAGATTTTTGTGTAGCACATATTTACATACACATTGGATTCATTTTCCAATTTTCCATTTGAAATACTTAACCCCTGACACTAACCCGTACCCTACTAGTCTCTGACTAATAATCCTAAAATGATGGTGAAAAATAACCCAAAAAGAATAGAAATACAAGCAGTTCAGAGGAGGCATGGTGTATAGTTGGAATTGCCTTTTGCATTATATAATGTAGGAGTTTTAAATCTAGTCAATTTTTTTGTTGAAATAGATCTACATGTGTTTTTAAAATTAACAAATATGTGAATCCCTGTCTCCCTTTCTCTGTAGCCTATTCAGCACATGCATTTTTATATGCACATATAGAATCCTACCTGATATCACTTGTACACACATGTGAGGTGGCTGAATTGGCAGATGCAAATTGTGAGAAGAGATCACTCCTCCTAAACGCTGTTGGAACTGAAAATTCAACCTACGGGTGAGCTTCCTAGTTGAATAACATTATACATAAATCCATGTTCAGTAAAATGAATATTTTTCGATCTTTGGATTATATATATTTCATGATGAATTTCGATTGGCATATATATTGCTACTTTTTTTTCTTTTATTGGTTGCTCAAAACATTACAAAGCTCTTGACATATCATAATTCATACATTAAATTCAAGTGGGTTTTGAACTCCAATTTTTACTCCAAATACAGAATGCAGAATCACATCAGTTACACATCCATATTTTTACATAATGTCTTATTAGTTACTTTTGTATTCTGCTACCTTTCTTATGCTCTACTATCCCCCCTCCCCTCTCTTCCCATCTTCTCTCTCTACCCTACCTACTGTAATTCATTTCTCTTATTGTTTATTTTCCCATTACACTCACAACCTCTTATATGTAATTTTTTTGTAACAATAAGGGTCTCCCTCCATTACCATGCAATTTCTCTTTTCTCTCCCTTTCCCTGCCACCTCATGACTCTGCTTAATGTTCATCTTTTCTTCATGCTCTTCCTCTCTGCTCTGTTCTTAGTTGCTCTCATTATGTCAAATAAGTCATTTGGTATTGTTTTTTTGGGATTGGCTAGCTTCACTAAGCATTATCTGCTCTAGTGCCATGCATTTCCCTGCAAATTCCATGATTTTGTCATTTTTTAGTGCTGCGTAATCCTCCATAGTATATAAAAAAAAACATTTTTTTTTATCCATTCATCTATTGAAGGGAATCTGGGTTGGTTCCACAGTGTAGCAATTGTGAATTGTGCTGCTATGAACATCGATGTGGCAGTATCCCTGTAGTACGCTCTTTTAAGGTCTTCAGGGAATAGTCCGAGAAGGGCAATAGCTGGTTCAAATGGTGCTTCCATTCCCGGCTTTCCCAGGAATCTCCATACTGCTTTCCAAATTGGCTGCACCAGTTTCAGTCCCATCAGCAATGTACAAGACTACCCTTTTCCCCACATCGTCGCCAGCACTTGTTGTTGTTTGACTTCATAATTGCTACCAATCTCACTGGATTGAGATGGTATTTTAGGGTGGTTTTGATTTGCATTTCTCTGACTGCAAGAAATGGAGAGCATTTTTTCATGTACTTATTGATTGATTCTATGTCCTCCTCTGAGAAGTGTCTGTTCAGGTCCTTGGCCCATTGGGTTATTTGTTATCTTATTGTCTAATTATTTGAGTTCTTTGTATACTTTGTATACTCTGGATATTAGGGCTCCATCTGAAGGGTGAGGAGTAAAAATTTGTTCCCATGATCTAGGCTCCATATTTACCTCTCTTATTGTTTCTCTTTCTGAGAAAAAAAATTTTCAGTTTAAGTAACTCCCATTTGTTGATTCTTGTTATTAACTCTTGTGCTATGGGTGTCCTATTAAGGAATTTGGAGCCTGACCATACAATATGTAGATCGGAACCAACTTTTTCTTCTATCAAATGCAGAGTCTCTGATTTGAATCTAGCTCCTTGATCCACTTTGAGTTAACTTTTGTGCATGGCGAGAGAAAGGGATTCAGTTTCATTTTGTTGCATGTGGATTTCCAGTTTTCCCAACACGATTGGTTGAAGATGGTATCCTTCCTCAATTGCATGCTTATAGCTCCTTTATCAAATATAAGATAGTTGTAGCTTTTTGGATTAGTCTCTGTGTCCTCCATTCTGTACCATTGGTCCACCCGCCTGTTTTGGTACCAGTACCATGCTGTTTTTGTTATTATTGCTCTGTAATATAGTTTGAAATCTGGTATCGCTATACCGCCTGATTCACACTTCCTGGTTAGAATTGCTTTTGCTATTCTGGGTCGTTTATTTTTCCATATGAATTTCATGATTGGTTTATTTATTTCTACAAAAAATTCCTTTGGGATTTAGATTGGCATTTCATTAAACCTATGGAGAACTTTTTAGTAATATCGCCATTTTGATGATGTTCATTCTGCCTATCCATGAACAGGGTATATTTTTCCATCTTCTAAGATCTTATTCTACTTCTCTTTTTAGGGTTCTGTAGTTTGCATTGTATAAATCTTTCACCTCTTTTGTTAGGTTGATTCCCAAGTATTTAATTTTTTATGAGGATATTGTGAATGCAATGTTTTTCCTCATTTTCTTTTCAGAAGTTTTGTCGCTGATATACAGAAATGCCTTTGATTTATGCATGTTGATTTCATTTCCTGCCACATTGCTGAATTCATTTATTAGTTCTAGTAGTTTTTTCTGTAGACCCTTTTGGGTCTTCTATGTATAGAATTATGTCATCTTCAAATAGTGATAATTTAAGTTCTTTTTTTCCTATTTTTATGCCTTTAATGTCTTTCATCTGTCTAATTGCTCTGGCCAGTTTTTCGAGAACTATATTGAATAGAAGTGGTGAGATAGAGGACATTCCTGTCTTGTTCCAGATTTTAGAGGGAATGCCTTCATTTTTTCTCCATTCAGAATGATGCTAGCCTGAGGCTTAACATAGATAGCTTTTACAATGTCGAGGTATGTTCCTGTTATCCCTAGTTTTTCTAATGTTTTGAACATAAAGGAATGCTCTACTTTGTCTAATAGTTTTTCTGCATCTATCAAGATGATCTTATGGTTCTTATTTTTAAGTCTAGTGATGTTGTGAATAACATTTATTGATTTCCATATATTGAACCCTCCTTGCATCCCAGGGATGAATCCTAGTTGATCATGGTGCACAATTTTTTTGATGTGCCTTTGTATCCAAACCACCAGAATTTTAATGAAAATTTTTGCATCTAGGTTCATCAGAGATATTGGTCTGTAGTTTTCTTTCATTGAGGTGTCTTTGTCTGGTTTCAGAATCAGTGTGATGTTGGCCTCATAGAATGAACTTGGCAGAGCTCCCTGTTTTTCTATTTCCTGAATAACTTGAAAAGTATTGGTATTAAATCTTCTTTAAAGGTTTTGTAAAACTCCGCTGTATACCCATCCGGTCCTGGGCTTTTCTTGGTTGGTAGTCGTTTGATTGCTTCTTCTATTTCATCGATTGATATTGGTCTGTTTAAATTGTGTGTATCCTCCTGACTCCGTCTAGGCAAATCATATGACTTAACAAATGTATCGATGTCTTCACTATTTTCTATTTTATTGGAATATAGGTTTTCAAAATAATTTCTAATTGTCTTTCATATTTATGTAGCTTCTGTTGTGATATTGCCTTTTTCATCCCGTATGTTAGTAATTTGAGTTCTCTCTCTTCTTCTCCTCGTTAGCATGGCTAAGGGTCTGTCCATCTTATTTATTTTTTCGAAGAACCAACTTTTAGTTTTGTTAATTTTTTAATAGTTTCTTTTGTTTCAATTTCGTGATTTACGCTCTGATTTTAATTATTTCTTGCCTTCTGCTACATTTGCTGTTGTTTTGCTCTTCCTTTTCTAGGGCTTTGAGATGAAGTGAGAGCTCATTTATTTGTTGTTTTTGTTTTTTTTTTTTCTTTTTTTGAGGAATGACCTCCAGGCGATGAATTTGCCTCTTGAATCTTGTTTCATTGTGTCCCATTGAATCTGATATGTTGTGTCTGTATTTTCATTTATCTCTAAGAATTTTTTGATTTCCTCTTTTATGTCTTCTGTAACCCATTGATCATTCAGTAATATATTGTTCATTTTCCATGTGATGTAGGATTTTTCCTTCCTTGTTTTACCATTGGTTTCCAGTTTCATTCCATTGTGATCAGAAAAAAATTCATGGTATTATCTCCACCCCTTTATATTTACTGAGTGTTGCCCTACGGCATAATATATGGTCTATTTTTGAGAAGGACCCATGTGCTGGTGAGAAAAAAGTATATCCACTTGATGATGGTTGATATATTCTATATATGTCAGTTAAGTCTAGGGTATTGATTGTGATATTGAATTCTATATTTTTTTTATTCAACTTTTGTTTGGAGGATCTGTCCAATGGTGAGAGAGGTGAGTTGAAGTCTCCCATAATTATTGTGTTGTGGTCTATTTGATTCTTGAAATTGAGGAGAATTTGTTTTATAAATGTCGCAGCACCATTACTTTCTGCGTAAATATTGATAATTTTTATGTCTTGTTGGTGAATGGTTTCTTTTAACAGTATATAATGTCCTTCCTTATCCCTTTTGATTAAATTAGTCTTGAAGTCGATTTTATTCCGTATGAGGATGGCCACCCCTGCTTGCTTACAAGGACCGTGTGCATGGTATAAATTTTCCCAACCTTTCACCTTCAGCCTGTGTATGTCTTTTCCATTCAGATGTGTCTCCTGGAAGCAACATATTGTTGGATTTGTTTTTTTTTAATCCACGTTACAAGCCTATGTCACTTTATTGGAGAGTTTAAGCCATTAACGATTAGAGTTACTATTGATATATGGTTTGTATTGCCACCCGTCTTTGATTATTTATCTTTTTTTTAAAATTTAGTTTGTTTATCCATGATTAGCTTTTCCCCCTCCCTCTGTCATTACTGAGGCAATTCCCACTGATGGTTTTCGTTGTTGATATTCATTTTTTCCTCGTGTAGTGTTTTCCTTAAGATGCTTTGCAATGCTGGTTTTCTGGCTGCAAATTCTTTTAGCTTTTGTTTATCACAAAATATTTTTATTTAGTTGTCTTACCTGAAACTTAATTTTTCTGAATACAGATTTCTTGGTTGTCATTCATTGTTTTTAAGTGTTTGAAATACGTTGTTCCAGGATCTTCTCACTTTCAGCGTCTGTGATGAAAAATCTGTTGTTAACATTTTTGGTTTACCCCTGATTGTAATCTGCCTCCTTTCTCTTGTAGCTTTTAATATTTTCTCTTTGTTTTGTACATTGGATATCTTCATAACAATGTTTCTTGGCATTGGTCTACTGTGATTTTTTTGTGCTCGGTGTCTTGTAAGCATCTACAATTTTTTTTATCCGTTTCCATTTTTATTTCTGGAAAGTTTTCTGTAATTATTTCATTCAGCAGGTTACTCATTCCCTTGGTTTGAATCTCTGTACCTTACTCTATCCAGATGACTCATAAGTTTTTTTTTTTTTTTTTATGATATCCCATATCTCTTGGATGTTTTTCTCATGACTTTTTACCAGCATTTCTTTGTTGGCTAGACTTTTTTCAAGATGATATATTTTGTCTTCATTATCTGACATTCTGTCTTCTACTCGCTCCACTCTGTTAGTGATACTCTCAATTGAGTTTTTAATTTGGTTTATCATTTCCTTCATTTCTAGAATTATTGTTTGATTTTTTTATAATCTCTATCTCCTAATAAAGATGCTTAATTTCTTTTTATATCTGTTTATGTAATTCATTTTCAATGTGTTCTTTCACTGTTTGGTTTTGATGTCTCGTATCCTCTTTAAGGTTCCGTTCCATCTGTCTAAGGTATTCCTTGAGTTCTTTATATGACCATTTTTCTGATGATTCCTTCTGAATATTTAGGCTGTCCATTGTTGTTTGTACTCCTTTTCTTCCTTGTTTTTTTATGCTGCTCATGTTACTTCTTGTTTTGTTTGACTGCTGAGTTACTGCTTACTCTTATAAATTTATTTGATGCTTCGGAGGAAAGATATTAGAAGGGAAGGGAAGAAGTCACTAAAGAGAATGAGAGTAGGCAGGTAGAATTCAAGGAAGGGGGAATAAGAAAATTGAAAAGAAATGAAAAGACAAAAGAAAAATAGAAAATAAATAAAGAAAAAAAATTTAAATAATAATTATAATTAAAAGATGAAAATTAAAATTTAAAATAATATTAATAATAATAATGATAAAATAAAAAAAAATAAAAACATTAAAAAAAGTTAAAGAACAACAACAACAAAAATGAAAATGAAAGAAATAGAAAAAATATAAATTAAAAAAATAATAATAATAAATGCAGTCATAGAGTTCAATTAACTTCTCTTTCAGTAGGTGGAGCTGTGTGCACTGGGCCAAGCTTCTCCTCTGAATAAGTGGGAACCAATCACTGTGCAGCAGCTCTTCCTCCCAGACTTGGCGGATCTCCAATCCTGAGTGCCTAGGGCCTTCTCTTGTGCTTCCTCAAGCCATGCCTTGCTCACCTGTGACGCTCACCACAATAGTGGTTACAAGCCAGAACTCTACTCCTGGCAGCCCTGTTTTCATGAATGCCTGGGCACACTCTCCCTGTTTGCCTCCCTCAGACCCTAGTTTTGTAGAGCTTGGGGCTGAGGACCCCCAGCGAATTTTCTTGCCCTCTGGGAGCCATGCCCCCGGTACGTGGTGTAAGAGACCTCAATTGTCAGCACTTGTGGGATCAGGAGCCGGGAATTCCACGCGCTAGTCCCGAGCCAATCCTGATTCCCTAGGTCTGGCTATCGTGCTCACGGGAGAGCTGGGAGAGGCCCTTAAGGCTGAGCTGGGAGGGGCCCTTAAGGTTTCCCTGCTGTGTTGAGAGAGATGGCTAGGGGATTACACACCTGTCACGCTGGTTTTAATGAAGTTATCTCCTCTGCCCGTGACGTCATTTCTATGCTATGGTGGTATCCCATGCAAATGGTGACCGTTTGTTCCCTTTGCAAGGTAACCAACGCAACGGGTGGGTCCTGACTGTCTCTCCCAAGCGCCGTTTTAATCCTGTGGCCACTGCTTTTGAAGGCTTGGTTGGCTTTTACCTCTGAAAGTTCAGAAGGGCCGAACAGTTATTTCAGTGGGATCTTAGTGCTGAGTCATGAGAACCAGGCAAACCGGAGGTTGAATGCAACCCATCCAGGCTCGGTGTGTGTTCTCAGGGGCCCAGAATGTTCGCCCCAGATCCACATCAGGTCAACATTGCCTACTGATTCTGAGCAAACAGCATTTAGACAGTTTACGACTCCTTATGCCCGCTCAGCTGAAGAGGTCAGAGACTTGATTTTTCCATGCCTGCCTTCATGATGGATCTCCTGTATTGCTAATTTTTATATCTGTGCATGTGAGTGTGTATGTATGAGAGTGTATATATATATATATATATATATATATATATATATATATATACTCTCCAGATTTTTTAAAATATGAAATATATGTGTCTTATTATACACTCCCTAAATTCATTCATATTCATATATGTGTATTTATAATCAACTTTCCACAAGATTATTCTCAGAAATAATCATCCACCTGAAATACATATTTGTTTTCTAGTACTGAAAACTAAATTCAGTGAAAGGTGCAAACAAAACCTAATATTTCTACAGTTACTGAGCTAGTTTAACATCAATGCAAGTATATTCTTAGGGGACATGATGTGTATTTTGACTTTCATTTTTATTCAACACTGGTACATTACTACTCCTTCAGTTAATGCACATCATAGGATATATATTTCGTTCACAAGTTAGAAAATTTATAGGCATTTGTTTCACAATCAATCACTTCCTGATTCAGAACACATGATTCTTCTATGTTTCTTGACTGGTCTTTTCATGAGACTTCTTTCCAAACACATTATTTTCGTTTAACATCATCACTTATAAAGCAAAACTCAAACACACTTCATGATAAACCATAATCCTAATATTACCATTAGATATATAACTGGTTGGAATGAATGATTATATATCAATATAAGATTTCTTATATATTTTCAGATTTCAATTCAATCCATTATTTAAAGTGGAACCAGTTACATTATTTATTCATATTATCGTCTATTCATGCATTATCTCTATATTCATATACACAGGGTACACCTCTTTGTACCCCTAATACTAATGTATATGTCTTCAAAATATTGCTCCCAGACATAGTGAAAGAAATACTCATGTTACCTGATCTACATATACATTTTACCACAGTAATATTCTGAACAAAAAAAATGTAAAGGTCACACTTATGATTGTACCAAAGCCTAAAAGGAAAGTGAATATGGATAACTAATAACATCCGTGTCCAGGTTGCCTAATGCTCTCAAATGTAAATCCCATTGGTGACAACATATTTGTTTTTACCTATGATTATATATTCAAACTCAACCCTGTTGAAAATGTCTAATCCTATCACTCATTTATACTTTGCCTGATTTCGTTATGTCGCTATTGATACTTGCTTTTCTACATAATTTCCCCAGTTCATTATTGTGAATGACTCTTCACATGTACTGACATTTACATTCACTCTCTAAACGAAACCCTATTGCTAAATAAGCTTTTTATTCCAAATCATATTCTCACTCTTCTTCCTAGACCTACCGACTATCTTTCTAATCCTACCGACTATCACTTTTTGACTGGATGTTCTCTTCTACATTCAATCATCCAAGGTACACGGTCCTATGCCATTGTATATTGATTTAACGGAGACAATTGTACAGAACGTAATTCAACACTATGTATCCCAATCAAGGGCCCAATGCCCTTCTGGGCTTCAAATCTTTCTTATATTTCCGTTTTCATACATATATTTCACTTATATATTCTTATAAATATCACAGGTACCCAATCCCTTTATTCATCCTGCAGAATGATTCCTAACCCAAATCGAACATATAATTAACCCTAACCATACACTAACTTTACCGAAGAGCAGGGACAGAGTTGGTATTAAAATACAGGAATGTAGGGTATCTTCACCTGCTGAGAACCTCAAATGTTCATTTAGAAATGATCCCTGGTGAAGATGAAGGCAGCTATGAAAGACCTCAGAAAGCAAAAGTCATCTTCCATGGCAATCATCCTGGTCGGGTTGAAGGGTTGTGTCTGAATCATTCTCTCTCTTCTTAATGTATACAAGATGGACCAAACCAGTTCTGTGTGGAGAGCTGTTCCGGGGTGCTTTTGATTGATATGACATTCTAACTTGTGAAAGTGTTACAGGAAAACTGGGGCAGCCTCCACCTCATGGGACTTTTGGAAGCAACTGTTAGGGCAAAGTGGTTGTCAAGGCAGTGACATAATTCAGATCCTGAAGAAAGTGACCTCACCTCACTTCCTTGGTGATAAAACTCTCTGAACTTGGGATCCAGGAAGCCAGGCACTCAGAGACAGTCCCTGTCCCAGTCCCAGTGGTCTCACATGTTTGGATTTACCAAGGACAGAGTCAGTCTTTCTTGGAACCTACAGATGTGAGGATGACGAAATGCCAGGAAACCTTTGTAGAAGGGCTTTTCCTGAGAAAGCAGGTAGTGTCTCACCACTGGCTCTTGACAACTTCACAGAGTTGGCCATGCAGACCAGAACTGAGACAGGAGAGGTCATTTTGGGGAAACATAGTATGGCCCACCAGTCAGAGGACACTCCGGAGAGTCACAGACCTACTTGGGGGAAGGAGGTGCCTTTTTGGGTGTGGGTGTGATTTTGTGGTTTTGGCTCATGTTCTCAGAATAGGTAGGAAAGGCGGTTTGTTTGGTTTAGAGTGGACTATTTTTAGTAAGTCCTTTGACAATGCGAGTGTCTGTGTATCCCACTGTGTTCATGATTGTAGACATTAGAAGAGATAATGGATCAATGGATGTTTCCTGTCTACTAGAAAGCTTGCCAGCATTCATTGTGCCCAATATATGAGTGGACTCAGGCTTGCCTTATAGATGGGCAACACCTACTAGCTTCATAATTTCCTGTTTTCTCCTTCAATTCTGGCAACACTCCAGAATAGTATCATGGTTTTGTGTCCAAGATATGTACCACCTCCAATATCTGTGACATGGCCATGTACTAGATAGTTGAAGGGAATGGCTAGCATCTCAGAAATCTCAGATTTCAGTTGACCAGGAAAGTCTCAGTGGAGAAACCCTGCTTTGGTCCTTTTGCTTACCTATTGTTCTGTTGCCCTGAATGTCAGGAAGATCTTTGCCTCAAGCCACCACTTTGTGAAGCCTGAAGAAAATAGTTTTCAAATGCAAATAAATGGGCATCACCTGTGGATCCATGCTTAATTGCTTTGAAAAGGGATATGTCTGAATCAGTCTCTTGGCCTTGTGTGAGGCTGTGGCTTAGATTCTCAGCACCTGATGGATCTAAAGATAGATCCCATGCATGCATCCAAAACCAAAATGGCAAAAAGATCAGATATTGTTGATTAACTCTCTTGCCTTCCTCTGGTAGGTTCCTGAAATCCATCAAGTGAGAACAGGGATACTTTGGGTCAAATAAGTTCTTCAAAACCCAGCAGAGGCTAGCCCATAGATGCTTGTTTTTTCTCATGACTCCAATTCACTTAAAGAATCTAAACCTCAAAGTCAGTAGTCCTCAAGTTGGAGAAGCCAAACAGTATTAAAGGAAGGCCTATTTGATCACTCCAGGTTTACAGGAAGGGTGTCCACGCCACCCTGACTTTAGGCAAATGAGGGGCAGGAAGCTTATTTTGGACACTGACGTGGGCTGCTCCCCTCATGGAAACCTCCAGCCACAGGTTATGATGAGTGTCTATATGGAAGAAGATTTGGGCCATGTGGGAGTGTTTTGGTTTTAATTGTGGACATTTGAATGGTGGTTGGAAGAGATGACTGGGTCCACCTGGGCTTGCACTCTGGTGTGATTCCCCTTAGAGACAGTTCTGGTACTGATCTCAGAGAAGTATTGCCATGAATTGTGTTGGGATTTTAGATGGCCATGCATGAGAGTTGCCCTTGGAAAGTGACATCTAGGCCCAAGTTGACTTTCCAAAGATCACAGGAAATCTCATCCAGGATATCACATGATTTTATTCTTAAAGACTTGGCAGCCATTTTTGAGAGTCAAAACACACATGGACCTCACATTGTAGACCCAAATGGGCCTGGCTTAATCTGACATTTTGGCCACTCTTTGGGAAGCCTTGCCTGTGAGAATTCTCCAGAGTTTTCATTGAAATGAGCTCAGTCACCATTTAATGGTTCCTGAATAAATTGAAACCCACAGTACCTCCAACTTCTTTCTTAAAAATTGGCTAGATAAATACCATAAAAATTTTTGAAATTCCCATGACCGGGTGGCAGGAGAACATTTGGATGTCCTGTTGCTGATCATGAGTATGTAAGACAGTGCCCTGATTGACTTGGTTTTATGAAAATGGTGTAGAACAGAGATGCCAGTAAGTTGGATCCTGCTGAGTAGTTGTCCTAGACCAGTGGTTGGCAGGTGGGTGATAAAACATCTGTGGTGGGCCATGTGGATCTGCCATTGGCTTGCAAATTGATTGTGACTGACATTTTGCAGCCAGTAGACTCTTATATGTAAAAGCATATTGTTATATGGAGAGGTTTCAGGGCAATGTTCAAAATCAGGTTGCTATGGTCAATGGGGCAAGCAATGTGGGATAGAAGCCTGGTTGGTGCATTCTCCTGTAGAACCCGACCCACCACAATTGACAGAACTCACTTCAGCACTGTGTCCCTGTTGAACTCTTTGTAATTCATGAAGCAAATTCCAAACTCCCAGTGCAGCAGCAAGAAACACCATGAATAGTCGAGGATGACCAAATGGATTTACAGTGCACACGGGGAGACACTTAGACCCCAGTGGCCACAAGTTACATACAAATAGAAAATTCAGCACTGCTGCCTCATGTTCATTGGAAAATAAGAAACAATGTCATCCATGTCACATAGATGAAGACCCAGCTTTGATGGTGTCACTCCAAATGAAGCTAATGCTCCTGACAACAGCATATATTTCATTGCCAAACCTTAGAGGCAGTTTCTCCAGATGTCAGGCTGGCAGAACTTCATGTTTGTGGAGTGTTTACCCTGTCCCTTACTTTTGGAACCTCTTCTACCACCTCCAAATTTGTGAACTCCTGAGCATTTTCCATTCCACATATGTATTCACAGATTTTCTAACTCCTCTCCTCTAATTGTGTCTTATGTGGGGCGAAGGAAATGTCAAGGCATTGTTCTGAATGAGAGTGGGAAGTTTTTTGTGTAGCACATATTTGCATACACATTGGATACATTTTCAAATTTTCCATTCGAAATACTGAATCCCTGACACTAACACATACCCTAATAGACTTTGACTTTTAATGCTAATATTATGGAGAAAAATAACCCAAACAGAATAGAAATACAAGAGGTTCACAGGAGGCATGGTGTATAGTTGGACTTGCCTTTCGTATGATAAATGGTAGGTGTTATAAATCTAGCAAATTTTAATTGAAATAGTTCTCCATGTGTTTTAAAAGTTAACAAATATGTGAATAACTGTCTCCCTTTCTCTGTAGCCTATTCATCACATGTATTTTTATATGCACATATCGAATTCTACCTGGTATCACTCGTACATTTTGTGAGGTGGCTGGCTTGGCAGATACAAATTGTGAGAAGAGATCACTCCTACTTAATGCTGTTGGAACTGAAAATTCAACATACGGGTGAGCTTCTTAGTTGAACGACATAAATCCATGTTCATTAAAATGAATATTTTTGGATCTGTGGATGATATATATTTCATGGTGAATTTCGATTGGCATACATAATGCTACTTTTTAATGTCTCTGTGTGTATGTATATATATATATATATATATATATATATATATATATATATATACACATATATATATATTTTTTTTTCACTCTGCAGATTTTTCAAAATATGAAGTATAATTTTCTTATTATACACTCCCTAAATTCATTCATATTCATGTATGTGGATTTATAATCAACTTTTCAAAAGATTATTCTCAGAAATATTCATCCACTTGAAATACTTATTTGTTTCCTAGTACTGAAAACTAACTTCAGGGGATCATATGATGGCTGCGAAGGGAGTGCATCACCCCCATGTACTGCGTCACTGTGAGGGAGAATGACGAGTTAGAATGGCTAAAACCTATCTTGTTAGGAATTTCCAGCAAAATTGTGGTTCTCCAAAACCAAGTGTACATATTTCCATCTCAGGAGGATCAGCTACGGGGGCTCAAACGCGAGTGATTTGTCCTCACAGAAGGTCATGCGACTTATTCAGGAAATCGCTCTGTGGCTAGAGTCTGTGGCGCGTGCTGGGAAACGACGAGATAGCAAGGCAAATATACAGCGGTGCAGGTACTGTGGGCTCTTGCCAGGTATGCAATCACTGTGCTCAGTGCTGAATTCTGGGTTTGAGACGGGAAAGCATGCAGTCCAACTCGTTTCTCCAGACCCGTCAGACCACAGAGGAACCCAGCGGCCACCATCATGGAGAGGTGAATTCATCATCCCTGTTTTCCACTGATCGCAGCTTATTCAGCTATAGAACAGGTAATTTCAGGATGCCATTCACCTTTGTGTTGCAGACAAATTACTCAGGCTCAGTGCTAAAGAACCCGCAGAAACTGCGTCTTGGAGCCTGCTTCTATTAGAACATACAGCGAGCCCAGAGCGGCCGAATTCCGCCTCCAGGAACTGATCTGGCCCAGGGCTAAAGAACCGCCGGAAACTGCTTCTCGGTCCGGGTCTTGCTGAATATCAGTAAATATCAACCGAGCCTTCATAGGCAGTGGCAACAGGATTCAGACGGGGCTTGTGAATGCCGGTCAGGACTCACCGATTGCTTTAGTCACCCAGCAAAGGGAACGAAATGCTGCCTTTTGCATGGGATACCAACATGGCAGAGATCTGATGTCATCAGAAAGCAGCAGAGGAGATAACCTCATTGATACCAGCGGTGACAGAAACAGTTGGTCTCCTGGTAAAGAAAGTGAGTCACAAACACCGGGTCTCTCTCACTTTGTCATCAAGCCAGAGGGGCAGAGCAGAGCCGCCGCCCACGCCCGGAACAGGCCCAGCGACACACCTGCATGGTAGTCACGTCACCCCAATTGGAATAGAGGCAGAGCAGAGCCGCCGCCCTTGCCCAGAACAGGCCCAGCGACCCGCAGGCGTGGTAGTCACATCAACCGAATTGGAGTAGTTGCAGAGCAGAGCCTTCTCCCGCACCTAGTACAATCCCAGTGGCCCACAGGCATGGTAGTCAGGTCACCCCAATATTAGTAGGGGAAGAGCAGAGCCTTCGCCCGCACCCAGAACAGGCCCAGCAACCTGCCGGCATGGTAGTCACGACCCCCCAATTGGAGTAGGGGCAGAGCAGAGCCATCACCCGCGCCCGCAAGGTAGGCACACCTGCACCTGACTGGCAGAAGAGGCCCATCGCCCTGCCGGCATGGCAGACACTTCACCCCATTTGGAATAGGAGCAGAGCAGATCCATTGCCCGTGCCCGCAAGGCAGGCAGACCTGCGACAAACTGGCGGAACAGGCCCAGCAACACACCTGCATGGTAGTCACATCACCCCAGTGGGAATAGGGGCAGAGCAGAGCCACCGCCAGCACCTACAAGGTAGGCAGACCTGCGACCGATCGGCAGAACACCCCAGGGGTCCACGGGTAATAGCTGCAGCAGATGGAATGTCAGATAAAGAACTCAGGATATACATGCTTCAGATGATCTGGAGTCTCAAGGAAGACATTAGACAGCAAAATCAGACAATGAAAGATCACTTCGACAATGAATTACATAAACAAATCCAAGAAGCAAAAGATCAGCTATACAGAGAGATAGAGGTTGTAAAAAATAACAAACAGAAATCCTAGAAATGCAGAAAGCAATAAACCAACTAAAAAACTCAATTGAGAAGACTACCAGCAGAGTAGAACACTTAGAAGATAGAACATCAGACAATGAAGACAAAGTATTCCAACTTGAAAAGAACATAGATAGCTCAGCAAGACTGTTAAGAAACCATGAACAGAATATCCAAGAAATACGGGATAACATAAAGGGACCAAACATAAGAGTCATTGGAATACAGGAAGGTATAGAGGTTAAAACCAAAGCAATGAGGAATGTATTCAATGAAATAATACGAGAAAACTTCCCAGACTTGAAGAATCAGACTGACTCCCAAGTCCTAGAAGCCTACAGGAGGCCAAATGTGCAAAATTATAAGAGATCCACACCTAGACACATTATAATGAAGATGCCCAACATACACAATAAGGAGAGAATTTTAAATGCTACAAGAGAAAAAAAGCAGATTACATTTAGGGGTAAAACAATCAGGATAACAGCTGATCTTTCAACACAGACTCTGAAAGCTAGAAAATCCTTGAATAACATTTTTCAAACACTGAAAGAAAATGGATTCCAACCAAGAATTGTGTATCCAGTGAAATTAAGCTTCAGGATGGAAGATAAAATTATAACCTTCCATGATAAAAAAAAGTTAAAATAATTTGTAGCTAGAAAACCATCTCTTCAAAACATCCTCGGAAAATATTACAGGAAGAAGAAAGGGAAATAACAATAAAAACCAACAGTGGGATGTAGTACAGTAAAAGTGGAAAATAATCAAAGAAGAAAACAATCCATGTTTAATAACATAAATAAACAAATAGGGCTAGAAGAACAACCATTATCTCAATAATAACTGTAAATGTTAATGCCTTAAAATCACCAATTAAGAGACAGAGGCTAGTAGAATGGATCACAAAACAAGACCCAATAATATGCTGCCTACAGGAGACGCATTTGATAGGAAAAGACATACATAGACTGAAGGGGAAAGATTGGGAAAAATCATATCACTTATATGGATTTCGGAAACAAGTAGGAGTGTCCATACTCATATCAAATAAAAGAGATTTCAAGCCAAAGTTAATCAAAAGGGATAAAGAGGGACACTATATACTGCTCAAGAGAACCATACAGCAACAAGACATAACCATTATAAATATATATATGCCCCAAAACAATGGTGCAGCTATGTCCATCAAACAAACTTTTCTCAAGATCAAGAGTCTAATAGACCACCATACAATAATCATGGGAGACTTCAACACACCTCTCTCACCACTGGACAGGTCTTCCAAACAAAAGTTGAAATAGAAAACTATAGAACTCAATAACACAATTAATAACCTAGACTTAATTGACATATATAGAATATACTCCACAACATCAAGCAGTTACATTTTTCCTCAGCAGCACATGGATCCTTCTCAAAAATAGATCATATATTATGTCACAGGGCAATTCTTAGACAATATAAAGCAGTAGAGATAATACCATGCATCTTATCTGATCATAATGGAATATAAACTAAAAATCAATGATAAAAGAAGGAAGGAAAAATCATGCATCACTTGGAGAATGAACAACAGGTTACTGAATGAACAATGGGTTATAGAAGACATAAAGGAGGAAATTAAAAAATTCTTAGAGATAAATGAAAACACAGGCACAACATATCAGAATCTATGGGACACATTGAAATACGTTCTAAGAGGAAAATTCATTGCTTGAATTTCATTCCTTAAAAAAAGAAAAAAACAACAGCAAATAAATGATCTCATACTTCATCTCAGAATCCTAGAAAAAGAAGAGGAAAACAACAGCAAAATAAGTAGAAGGTAAGATTTAATTAAAATCAAAGCTGAAATTAATGAAATCGAAACAAAAGAAACAATTGAAAAAATTGAGGAAACTAAAAGTTGGTTCTTTGAAAAAATAAATAAAATCGACAGACCCTTAGCCATGCTAATGAAAGAAGAAGAGAGAAAACTCAAATTACTAGCATACGGGATGAAAAAGTCAATATCACATGTTAAGGTCTATAAACAAGTCAGCATGGCACCTGGTATTTTGCCAGAGAAATGTTAGGGTCTGTAAACAAGTCTGGATGGCGCCTGGCCAAATGCCATAGGGAGTGGTTTTTGAAGTAACAAAAGCAAGCCATTAAGTGTGGAGATTCCTTATTGGTTGACTGCTGTATCTATTTTATGCTAATTAGATAAGCTTTATAAAATGTATAAATATCGCTCGGATTCTACAATAAACGGCTTCCACTCCTGCTGTATCAATCTACACAAGTTATTTGTCACCCCCTGGCAATCACAGCAGATATTTCTGAAATACAGAAGATAATAAGAAATTAATTTGATTCGTTATACTCCAATATAATAGAAGATAGTGAAGGCATCGAAAAATTTCTTAAGTCATATGATCTGTCCAGATTGAGTCAGGAGGATATAGACAACCTAAACAGACCAATATCAATTGAGGAAATAGAAGAAACCATCCAAAGATTACCAACTAAGAAAAGACCAGGACAGTATGGGTATACAGCAGAGTTTTACAAACCCTTAAATATGAACTAATACCAATACTTATTAAGCTATTTCAGGAAATTGAAAAAGAGGGAGATCTTCCAAATTCATTCTACCAGGCCAATATCACCCTAATTTCTACACCAGACATAAACACTTCAAACAAAGAAAACTACAGACCAATATCCCTAAAGAACCTAAATGCAAAAATCCCTAATTAAATTCTGGCGAATCAGATACAAAAACATATTAAAAAAATTGTGCACCATGATCAAGTAGGATTCATCCGTGGAATGCAAGGCTTGTTCAATATACGAAAATCAATAAATGTTATTCACCACATCAATAGACTTAAAAATAAGAACCATATGATCATCTCGATAGATGCACAAAAAGCATTCGACAAAGTACAGCATCCCTTTATCTTCAAAACTCTAGAAAAACTAGGAATAACAGGAACATACCTCAATATTGTAAAAGCAATCTATGCTAAGCCTCAAGCTAGCATCATTCTGAATCTAGAAAAATTGAAGGCATTCCCTCTAAAATCTGGAACAAGAATGGGATGCCCTCTCTCACCACTTCTGTTCAATACAGTTCTCGAAACACTGGCCAGAGCAATTAGACAGACGGAAGAAATTAAAGGCATAAAAATAGGAAAAGAAGAACTTAAATTATTACTATTGCAGAAGACATGATTCTATACCTAGCAGACCCAAAAGGGTCTACAAAGAAACTAATAGAGCTAATAAATGAATTCAGCAAAGTGGCAGGATATAAAATCAACACACATAAATCAAAGGCATTCCTCTATATCAGCGACAAATCCTCTGAAATGGAAATGAGAACAACCACTCCATTCACAATATCCTAAAAAAAAAAAAAAGATGGGAATCAACCTAACAAAAGAGGTGAAAGTCTTATACAATGAAAACTACAGAACCCTAAAGAGAGAAATATAAGAAAATCTTAGAAGATGTAAAAATATATCCTGTTCATGGATAGGCAGAACTAACATCATCAAAATGGCGATATTACCAAAATTTCTCTATAGGTTTAATGCAATGCCAATCAAAATCCCAAAGGCATTTCTTGTAGAAATAAAGAAAGCAATCATGAAATACATATGGAAAAATAAAAGTCCCAGAATAGCAAAAACAATGCTAGGCAGGAAGTGTGAATCAGGCGGTAGAGCGATACCAGACTTCAAACTATACTACAGAGCAATAGTAACAACAATAGCATGGTACTGGTACCAATATAGGCCGGTGGACCAATGGTACAGAATAGAAGACACAGAAACCAATCCACAAAACTACAACTATCTTATATTTGATAAAGGGGCTAAAAGCATGCAATGGAGGAAGGATAGCATCTTCAACAAATGGTGTTTGGAAAACTGGAAATCCATATGTAACAAATTGAAACTGAATCCCTTTCTCTTGCCATGCACAAAAGTTAACTCAAAATGGATCAATGAGCTTGATATCAAATCAGAGACACAGTGTCTGATAGAAGAAAAATTCGCTTACGATGTGCATACTGTGGGGTCGGGCTCCAAATTCCTCAATAGGACACCCATAGCACAAGAGTTAATAACTAGAATCAACAAATGGGACATAAACTAAAAAGTTTTTTCGCAGCAAAAGAAGCAATAAGAGAGGTAAATAGGGAGCCTACATCCTGGGAAGAAATCTTTACTCCTCACACTTCAGATAGAGCCCTAATATCCAGAGTATACAAAAAACTCAAAAAATTAGACAATAAGATAACAAATAACCCAATCAACAAATGGGCTGAGGACCTCAACAGACACTTATCAGATGAGGACTTACAATCAATCAACAAGTACATGAAAAAATGCTCACCATCTCCAGCAGTCAGAGAAATGCAAATCAAAACCACCCTAAGATACCATCTCACTCCAGTAAGATTGGCAGACATTATGAAGTCAAACAACAACAAGTTCTGGCAAGGATGTGGGGAAAGAGGTACACTTGTTCATTGCTGGTGGGACTGCAAATTGGTGCAGCCAATTTGGAAAGCAGTATGGAGATTTCTTGGAAAGCTGGGAATGGAACCACCATTTAACCCAGCTATTCCCCTACTCAGTCTATTCACTAAAGACCTAAAAAGAGCATGCTACAGGGACACTGCTACATCGATGTTCATAGCAGAACAATTCACAACAGGAAGACTGTGAAACCAACTTAGATGCCCTTCAATGAAAGAATGGAGAAAATACTGTGGCATTTATACACAATGGAGTATTACTCTGCATTGAAAAATGAAAAAAATCATAGAATTTGGAGGGAAATGGATGGCATTAGAGCAGATTATGCTAAGTGAAGCTACCCAATCCTTAAAAAACAAATGCCAAATGTCATCTTTGATATACGGAGAGTAACTAAGAACAGAGGAGAGACAAAGAGCATGACAAGATGATTAACATTAAACCGGGATGAGAGGTGGAAAGGAAAGGGAGAGAGAAGGAAAATTGCATGGAATTGGAAGGAGACCCTCAGGGTTATATAAAATTACATACAAGAGAAAGTGAGGGGAAAGGGAAAAATAATACAAGGGGGACAAATTTATTACAGTAGAGGGGGTAGAGAGAGATGAGGGGAGGGGCAGGGAGGGGAGGGGGATAGTAGAGGATAGGAAAGGCAGCAGAATTCAATAGACACTAGTATGGCAATATGTGAATCAATAGATGTGTAAATGATGTGATTCTGTAATCTGTACATGGGGTAAAAATGGGAGTTCATAATGCACTTGAATCAAAGTGTGAAATATGATTTAACAACAACTATGTAATGTTTTGAACAATTATAAATAAAAATGAAAAAAAATAAAACTAACTACGGTGAATAATGCATGAAATCCTAATATTTCTACAGTAACTGAACCAGTTTAACATCAATGCAAGTAGATTCCTATGGGACATGATGTGTACTTTGACCTTCATTTTTATTCAACACTGGTACATTATTATTTCATCAGTTTATGCACATCACAGGATATATATTTCATCCACAATTTAGCAAAGTTATAGGCATTTGTTTCACTTTCAATCAATTCCTGCTTTGAACACATGGATTCCTCCATATTTCTTGACTGGTCTTTTCATGAGACTTCCTTCCAAACACATTATTTTCGATTTCCATAAACACTTTTGAAACAAAACTCACACACACTTCATCATAAACAATAACCCTAAGATTACCATTATATGTGTAACTGGTTGGAGTGAATGATTGTATGTCAATATATGATTTCCTATATATTTTAAGATATCAATTCAATCCATTATTTAAAGTGAAAAATGTTATATTATTTATTCACACTAAGGTCTATTCATGCATTATCTCTATATTCGTAGACACAGGGTACACCACTTGGTACCCACAATACTAATTTATGTGTCCTCAAATATTGCTCCCAGAAATGGTGGAAGAAATACACATATCATATGATCTACATATATATTTGATCACAATAATTTTCTGGGCACAAAATGCAAAGGTCACACTTATGATTGTACCAAATCCTAAATGGAAAGTGAACAGGGCTTACTAAAAACATCCATATCCAGGTTGCCTAATGCTTTCAAATGTCATTCCTATTGGTGACTACATATTTGTTTCTTCCTAAGATTATGTACTCAATCTCAACCCTGTTGAAAATGTCTAATCCTATCACTCACTATATAATTGCCTCATTTCATAATGTCTCTATTGATATTTTCCTTCCTACATATTTTCCCCAGTTAATCATTGTGACTGACTCTTCACACGTGCTGACATTTACATTCACTCTATAACCGAAACCCTATTGCTACAGAAATTTTTGTCCAAATTTTATACTCACTCTTTTTTATAAACCTACCGACTATCTTCCTAATCCCACCGACTATCTCAATTTGAGTGGATGTTCTCTTCTAAAATCAAACATCCAAGGAACAAGGTCCTATGCCATTGATTATCAATTTATCTGAGACATCTGTGTAGAACGTAATTAAAAGCTAAGTATCCCAATCAAGGGCCTAATGCCCTTCTGGGCTTCAAATCTTACCAACATTTCTGTTTTCATACTTATATTTCACCTCTATAATCTTATAAATATCGCAGGTTCCCAATACTATTAATCATCCTGCAGGATGATTCGTAATCCAAATCGAACATGTTAATAACCCTAACCATACACTCTTCCCTCAATCTAACTTTACAGAAGACCAGCGAGAGAGTTCATCTTACAATACAGGAATGTAGGGGATCTGCCTCCTGCTGAGAACCTCAAAGGTCCATGCAGATTTGATCCCTGGAGAAGATTAGGCAGCTATGAAGGACCTGAGAGAGCAAAAGTCATCTTCCATCGCAAACAACCTTTCCAGAATGAAGGGTTTTGTCTGAATAAGCCTCTCTTCTTAATGTAGAGAAGATGGACCATACCAGGCATGTGTGGAGAGCTGTTCCTGGGTGCCTATGGTTGATATACCACTCTAACATATGAAAGTGTCACAGGAAGTAAGGGCTGCCTCCATCTCATAGGACTATTGGAAGCTACTGTTAGGACAAAGTGGTTGCCAAGGCAGTGACCTCATTAAATTCCTGAAGGAAGTAATCTCACCTCACTTCCTTGGTGATGAAACTCTCTGAACTTGGGATCCGGGAAGCCAGGCACGCAGAGCCAGTCCCATTCCCAGTCCCAGTGGTCTCACTTGTTTGGATTTAACAAGGACAGAGTCAGTCTTTCTTGGTACCTACTGATGTGAGGATGGACAAATGTCAGGAAAGCTCTGAAGAGAGGCCTTTCCTGAGAAAGCAGGTAGTGGCTCACAGCTGGCTAGTGACAACTTCACAGATTGGGCCAATGAGACCATATCTGACACAGGACAGGCGATTTCATCAGAACATAGTATGGCCCACCTGTCAGAGGACATTCCTGATAGTCACAGACCTACTTGGGGGAAGGAGCTGCCTTTGTGTGTGTGGGTGTGGGTTTGAGGTTTTGTCTCATGTTCTGAGAATAGGTAGGAAAGGCGGTTTGTTTGTTTTGGAGTGAACTGTTTCTGGTAAGTCGTTTGACAAGGCCAGTGTCTCTTTGTCTGTGTATCCCACTGTGTCCGTGGTTTTAGACATTAGAAAAGAGAATGAATCATTGTATGTGTCCTGACTAGTAGAAAGCTTCCCAAGATTCATCTTGCCCAATTTATGAATGGACTGTGGCTTGACTTATGGGTGGGCAACTCCTACAATCTTGCTAAGGTCCTGTTTTCTTCCTGAATTCTGGCCAATTTCCAGAATAGTCTCATTGTTTTGTGTCCAAAATATGTACCACCTCCAAGCTCTGAGACTTGGCCATGTACTGGATTGCTGAAAGGAATGGGAGCATCTAAGAAAACTCAGATATGAGTGTGACCAGAAAATTCTAATGGGGAAACCCTGCTTTGGACCTTTTGCTTACCAATTGTTCTGTTGCCCTGAATGTCAGAACGTCTTTGCCTCAGGCCACACCTTTGTAGAGTCAAAAGAAATAGTTTTCAAATAGAAATGAATGGGCATCACCTGTGGCTCTTTGCTTAATTGCTTTGGAAAGGGATGTGTCTGAATCAGCTTTTTGGCCCTGTGTGAGGCTGTGGCTTAGATTCTTAGCACCTGATGGATCTAAAGAAAGATCCCATGTGTGCATCCAAAACCAAAATGTACAAAAGAGCATTCATTTTGGATGAAGTCTCTCGCATTCCTCTGTAAGGTTCCTGACCTTCATCAAGTGAGAATAGTGATCATTTGGTTTAAATGTGTTCCTCAAAACCATGCAGAGGATAGCCCATAAGTGCTTGATTTTACTCATGACTCCAAATCACATAAAGACTCTAAACCCCACAGTCAGTAGGCCTCAAATTGGAGAAGCAGTGCCATCTTAATGGCCGGCCAATTTGATCACTCCTGGTTCACTGGAAGGATGTCCAGGCCACCCTGATTTTAGGCAAATGAGGGGCAAGGGTGGTTATTTTGGACACTGTCTTGGGCAGCACCCCTCATGGAAACCGCCAGCCAGAGGTTATGATGAGTGGGTATATAGAAAAGATGAGTGACATGTGGGAGTGTTTTGGATTTAATTGTGGATATTTGTGTGGCAGTTGGAAGACATAACTGGGTCTACCTGGGCTTGAATTTTGGTGTGATTCCCCTTAGAGACTGAGTTCAGAAACTGACCTCAGAAAAGTATTGCCATGTATTGTGTTGGGATTAAAGAGGCCATGTATGAGAGTCACCCTTGGAAACTGAGATCTAGCCCCAGAGTGGCTTTGCACAGAGCACTGGGAATCTCAGGCAAGGTATCACATGATTTCATTCGAAAGACTTGGCAGCCATATTTGAGAGTCAAAACACACATGGAACTCACATTGTAGACCTCAATGGGCCTGGCTTAATGTGACCTTTTGTCCACTCTTTGAGAAGCCTTGCCTGTGAGGGTTCTTCAGAGCTTTCATTGAAATAATCTTCCTCACCATTTAATGGTTCCTGAAAAAATTGAAACCCACAGTGCTTCCAACTTCATCCTTGTAAAATGTCTAGATAAATACCATGAAATTTTTGAAATTCCCATGACTAGGTTGCACTAGAGAACCTTTGGATGTCCTGCTGCTGATCATGGATGTACCTGACAGTGCCTTGCTTGACTGGGTTTTATGAAAATGGTGTACAACAGAGGTCCCAGTAAGTTTCAGGCTCCTAAGAAGTGGGCCTAGAGTTGTGATGGGCAGGAGTGTGATAAAACTTCTGTGTTGGAGCAATTTGGATCTTCCATTGGCTTAAAAATGGCTTGTGGCTTACATGGTGCAGCCAGCAGACCCTTATAAGTAAAGGCATCTTGTTATATGGAGAGGATTCAGGGCAATGTTCAGAATCAGGTTGCTATGTACAAGGATGCAATGGGGCAAGCTTTGAGGGATAGAAGATTGGTTGGTGCATTTTCCTGCAGACCCTGACCCACCACACGTGACAGAACTCCCTCCAGCACTGTGTCCCAGTTGAACTCCTTCTATTTTATGAAGCAAATACCAAACTAACAGTGCAACAGCAAAAACCCCACAAAAAGTGTAGGAGGGCCAAATGGCTTCACAGTTCAACGGGGAGACACTTAGACCCCAGAGGCCACAGTTTACCTAAAAAGAAAAATATCAGCACTGCTGCCTCATGTTCATTGAAACATCAGAAACAGTGTCCTCCAGGTCTCATAGATGCAGACCCAGCTTTGATGGTCTCACTACAAAGGAAGCCAAATCTCCTGACAACAACATATATTTAAGTGCTCTATCTCAAGGCAGTTTCTCAAAAAGTTTTTAGGCCAGCAGAGCTCCATGTTTGTGGAGTGTTTACCCTGTCCCTTGCTTTTGGAAACTCCTCTACCACCTCCAAGGTTGTGAACTCCTGAGCATTTTCCATTCCAGATATGTGTTCACTGATTTTCTAACTCTTCTCCTCTAATTGTGTCTTACTTGGGGTGAAGGTAATGTCAAGGCATTGTTCTGGATGAGAGTGGGAGGATATTTGTGCAGCATATATATGCATACAATTTGGTTTCATTTTCCAATTTTCATTTTGAAATATTGAATCCCTGACACTAACCCATACCTACTAGACTCAAAAACTCATCCTAATATGATAGAGAAAAATAACCCAAACCTATAGAAATACAAGCAGTTCATTGGAGGCATGTTGTATAGTTGGACTTGCCTTTTGCATTATATAAGGTAAAAGTTATAAATTTAGTCAATTTTTAATCGAAGAAGTTCTCCATAAGTTTTTAAACTTAAAAAATAGGAGAATTCTTGTTTCCCTTTCTCTTTAGCCTATTCACACTTGTATATTTATATGCATATATAGAATCCTACCAGGTATCACACGTACATTTTGAGGTGGCTGACTTGGCATATACAAACTGTGAGAAGAGTTCAAACCTCCTAAACGCTGTTGGAACTAAAAATTCAACCTATAGGGGAGCTTCCTAGTAGAAGAACATTATACATAAATTCATGTTCAGTAAAATAAATATTTTTGCATCTGTGGGTGATATATGTTTACTGATGAATTTCTATTGCCATTTATATTGCTTCTTTTAAATGTCTGTCAGTGTTTTGTGTGTTTGTGTGTGTGTGTGTGTGTGTGTGTGTGTGTAATATATCTGTACACTCTGCAGATTTTTCAAAATATGAAATATATGTGTCTAATGTAAACTCTCTAAATTCATTCATGTTCATGTATGTGGATTTATAATAAACTTTTCACAAGATTATAATCAGAAATATTCATCCACCTGAAATACATATTTATTTCCTAGTACTGAAAACTAACTTCAGTGAATGGTGCATACAAATCCTAATTATTCTACAGTAACTGACCCAGTCTAACATCAATGCAAGTAGATTCCTATGGGACATGATATGTAATTTGACGTTCATATGTACTCAACACTGGTACATTATTATTTCTTCAGTTTTTGCACATTTTAAGTTATACACTTCATCCACAAGTTCACAAATTTATAGGCATTTGTTTCAACTTTAATCACTTCTTGCTTCAGAACACATGTATTGGCAGGGTTTCTTGACTGGTCTTTTCATGAGACTTCTTTCCAAACACATTATTTTTGATTACCATAATAATCACTTTTGAAGCAAAACTCACACACTCTTCATGATAAACCAAACAATAATATTTCCATTAGATATATAACTGGTTGGAATGAATGATTGTATATCAATATACGATTTCCTGTAATTTTTCAGATATCAATTCAATTCATTATATAAAGTTCAAAAAAGTTATATTATTTATTCACAGTATGGTCTATTCATGCTTTATCTCTGTCTTAATAGACACAGGGTACACCTTTTTGTACCCCCAATTCTAATTTTAAATCTTCAATATATTGCTCCCAGAAATGGTGAAGGAAATACTCATGTCACCTCATTAACACAGTAATATTCTGGACAAAAAATGGAAAGGTCACACTTATGATTGTACCAAAGCCTAAATGGAAAGTGAACATGGATTACTAAAAACATCCATGTCCAGGTTGTCTAATGCTGTCAATTGTCAATCCTATTGGTGACTACATATTTGTTTTTTCCTAATTTATATATTCAAACTCAACCCTGTTGAAAATGTCTAATTCTATCCCTCACTTTATACTTTGCTTGATTTCGTAATGTTTCCATTGATATCTGCTTTTCTACACATTTTCCCCAGTTCATCATAGTGACTGACTCTTCATATGTGCTGATATTTACATTCACTCCTTAACCGAAAGTCTATTGCTAAAGAAATTTTGGTCCAAATCCTATACTCACTCTTCTTCCTAAACCTACCGACTATCTTCCTAATCCTACTGAATATCCCTTTTTGACCTGATGTTCTCTTCTAAATTCAATCATCCAATGTACAAGGTCCTATGCCATTGTATATCGAATTATCTGAGACATCTTTGCAGAACATAATTCAAAGCTAAGTATCCCAATCAAGGGCAAAACCCTTCTGGGCTTCAAATCATAACTGGTTTCTCTTTTCATAATTATATTTCACCTCTATATTCTTGTAAATATTGCAGGTTCCCAATACCATTATTAATCGCACAGAATCATTCGTAACCCAAATCAAACCTGTTTTTAACCCCAAGTATACACTGTTCCCTCAATCATTTTACAGAAGAGCAGGGACAGAGTGGTTCTTACAATACAGGAAAGTTGGAGACCTTCCTCCTGATGAGAACCTCAAATATCCATGCACAAATGATACCTGGAGAAGCTGTAGGCAGGTATGAAGCACCTAAGAGAGAAAAAGTCATCTTCCATGGCAAACAACCTGGTCAGGATGAAGGGATGTGTCTGAATCTGCCTCTCTATTCTTATTGTAGAGAAGGTGGACCAAACCAGGCCTGAGTGGAGAGCTGTTCCCAGGTGCCAATGGTTGATATACATTCTACCTAATAAAAGTGTCAAAGGAAGTAGGGGCAACCTCCATCTTATGTTACCCTTGGAAGCAACTGTTAGGACAAAGTAGTTGCCAAGGCAGTGTCCTCATTCAGTTTCAAAGAATGTGACATCCCTCATTTCCTTGGTGATGGAAATCTCTGAACTTGGTATCCAAGAAGGCAGGCACCCAGAGGCAGTCCCAGTCCCAGTCCCAGTGGGCTCACTTGTTTGGATTTTCCAAGGACAGAGTCAGTTTTCTTGGTACCTAATGATGTGAGGATGGCCAAATGCCAGGAGAGCTCTGAAGATGGACCTTTCCTGAGAAAACAGGTAGTGGCTAACCACTTTTTTCTGACATCTTCATAGAGTTGGTCAAGGAAACAAGATCTGAGAGAAGACAGGCCATTTTGGGGGAACATAGTATGGCCCACCAGTCAGATGTCACTCCGGATAGTCACAGACCTACCTGGGGGAAGGAGGTGCCTTTGTGGGAGTGGGTGTGGGTTTGTTGTTTTGTCTCATGTTCTGAGAATAGATAGGAAAGGCAGTTTGTTTGGTTTGAAGTGGACAGTTTCTAGTAAGTCATTTGACAAGGCGAGTGTTTCTGTTTCTGTGTATCCCACTGTGTCCGTTGTTGTAGACATTAGAAAAGAGAATGCATTAATGGATGTGTCCTGTCTAGTATAAAACTTCCCATAATTCATCCTGCCCAATATATGAATGGACTGCAGCTTGTCTTATCGATGTGCAACACCTGCTATCTTTCTAAGTTGTTGTTTTCTTCCTGAATTCTGGCCACTCTCCATAATAGGCTCATGGATTTGTGTCCAAAATATGTACCACCTCCAAGCTCTGTGATATGGCCATGTACAGGATAGCTGAAGAGAATGGCGAGCATCTCAGAAAACTCAGATATCAGTGTGACCAGGAAAGTCTCAGTGCAGAAACCCCACTTTGGGCCTTTTGCTTACTTATTGTTGTGTTGCACTGAATGTCAGGAAGGTCTTTGCCTCAGGCCACCCCTTTGTGAAGCCTGAAGAAAACAGTTTTCAAATGGAAATGAATGGGCCTCACCTGTGGCTCTTTGCTTAATTGCTTTGGAAAGGGATGTGTCTTTATCAGCCTCTTGGACCTGTGTGGGGCTGTGACTTAGGTTCTCAGCACCTGATGCATCTTAAGAATGATCCCATGTGAGCTTCCAAAACCAAAATAGCATAAAATATCATTCATTGTGGATGAAGTCTCTTGCCTTCCTCTGTTAGGTTCCTGCACTCCATCAAATGAGAATAGGAATTCTTTGGGTCAAATGAGTTCTTCAAAGCCCTGCAGAGGTGCTTGTGTTTTCGCATGACTCTAAATCACCTAAAGAATCGATACCTAAAATCAGTATGCCTCAAATTGGAGAAACACAGAAGTATTAAAGGCAGGCTTATTTGTTCACTCCTGGTTCACAGAAATGGTGTCCAGGCTACCCTGACTTTAGGCAAATGAGGGGCAAAGGAGCTGATTTTGGACACTGTCTTGGACTGCGCCCCTCATGGAAATCTCCAGCCAGAAGTAAAGATGATTGACTATATGGAATAAGATGAGGGTCATGTGGGAGTGTTTTGGTTTTAATGTTGCTCATTTGTGTGTCATTGGAATAAATGATTGGGTCCACGTGGGCTTGAACTCTGGTGTGATTCCCCTTAGAGACTGGGTTTTGGAAGTGAACTCAGGGAAGCATTGCCATGAATTTTGTTGGGATTTTAAGAGGCCAAGCATGAAAGTCACTCTTGGAAACTGAGACCTAGACAACGGGTGGATTTCCACAGAGGTCTGGGAATCTCAGCAAGGATATTACATTATTTTATTCTTAAAGAAATGGCAGCCATAGTTGAGAGTCAAAACACACATGGACATCACATTGTAGACCTCAATGGGCCTGGCCTAATGTGACCTTTTGTCCACTCTTTGGGAAGCCTTGCCTGTGAGAGTTCTCCAGAGATTTCATTGAAATGAGCTTCCTCAACATTTAATGTTTGCTGAATGAATTGAAACCCACAGTGCCTCCAACTTCATGCTTGAAAAATGGCTAGATAAATACCATGAAATTTTTGAAATTCCTATGACCAGGTGGCACTGGAGAAACATTGGATGTCCTGTTGCTGATCATGAGTATACCAGACAGTGCCTTGATTTACTGAGTTTCATGAAAATGGTATAGAACAGAGATGCCAGTATGTTGGAGCCTGCTGAGTAGTGGGTCTAGAGCAGTGGTGGGGAGGTGTTTGATAAAACATCCGTGGTAGGGCCATGTGGATCTACCATTGGATTCCAAATGGCTTGTAACTGACATGGTGCTGCCAGCAGACCCTTATATGTAAAGGCATCTTGTTATATGGAGAGTTAGCAGAGGAAAATTAAGAATCAGGTTGATATGGACAAGGGGACAATGGGGCAAGCTGTGAGAGATAGAAGCATAGTTGGTGGATTCTCTTGCAGACCCTGACCCACCACACGTGACAGAACTCCCTCCAGCACTGTGTCCCAGTTTAGCTCCTAGTATTTCGTGAAACAAATACCAAACTCACAGTGCAGCAGCAAAAACACCACAAAAAGAGGAGAAGGAACAAATGGCTTCACAGTCCACACGGGGAGACACTTAGTCCCCAGTGGCCTGAGTTTACCTACAAAAAGAGGATCCGCACTGCTTCATCTTGTTCATTGGAAAATAAGAAACCATGTCCTCCAGGTCACATAGATGCAGACCCAGCTTTGATGGTCTCACTACAAAGGAAGCCAAATCTCCTGAATACAACATATATTTCAAGTGCGGAAGCTCAGAGGCAGTTTCTCAAAAAGTTTTTAGGCCAGCAGAGCTCCATGTTTGTGGAGTGTTGACCCTGTCCCTTACTTTTGGAAACTCCTCTACCACCTCCAAGGTTGTGAACTCCTGAGCATTTTCCATTCCAGATATGTATTCACTGATTTTGTAACTCTTCTCCTCTAATTGTGTCTTACTTGGGGTGAAGGTAATGTCAAGGCATTGTTCTGGATGAGAGCGGGAGGATATTTGTGCAGCATATATTTACATACACATTGGATTCATTTTCCAATTTTCCATTCGAAGTACTGAATCCCTGACACTAACCCATACCTTGTAGACTCAGACTATTCATCCTAATATAATGGGGGAAATTAACACAACACAATAGAAATACAAGCACTTCAGAGGAGACATGTTGTATAGTTGGACTCGACATTTGCATTATATAAGGTAGGGGTTATAAATCTAGTCAAATTTTAATTGAAATATTCTCCATGTGTTTTTAAACTTAACAAATATGTGATTTCTTGTTTCCCTCTTCTGTAGCCTCTTCACACGTGTATATTTATATGCATATATAGAATCCTACCAGGTATCACACGTACATTTTTGTGAGGTGGCAGTCTTGGCAGATACAAATTGTGAGAGGTGTTCACTCTTCCTAAATGCTATTGGAAATGAAAATTCAACCTATAAAAGAGCGTCCTAGTAGAACAACTTTATACATAAACTCATGTTCAGTAAAATAAATATTTTTGCCTCTGTGGATGATATATATTTACTGATGAATTCAGATTGGCATTTATATTGGTACTTTTTAATGTCTGTGAGTGTTGTGTGTGTGTATGTGTTTGTGTGTGTGTGTGTGTATATATATATATATATATATATATATATATATATATATATAGATATAGATATAGATATAGATATAGATAGATAGATAGATATAGGTATAGATATAGATATAGATATACTCTCCAAATTTTTCAAAATATAAAATATATGTGTCTAATATACACTCTCTATATCATTCATGTTCATGTATGTGGATTTGTAATCAACTTTTCACAAGATTATAATCAGAAATATTCATCCACCTGAAATACATATTCGTTTTGTAGTACTGAAAACTAACTTCAGTGAAAGGTGCATACAAATCCTAATTAACAACAGTAACTGACCCAGTCTAACATCAATGCAAGTAGACTCCTATGGGACATGATATGTAATTTGTCATTCATTTGTATTCGACACTGGAACATTATTTTTTCTTCAGTTTTTGCACATCATAGGATATACATTTCATCCACAAGTTCACAAATTAATAGGCATTTGTTTCAACTTTAATCACTTCTTGCTTCAGAACACATGTATTGTCAGGGTTTCTTGACTGGTCTTTTCATGAGACTTCTTTCCAAACACATTATTTTGAATTTCCATAATCATTTTGAAGCAAAACTCACACACTCTTCATGATAAACCAAAACACTAATATTTCCATTAGATATATAACTGGTTGGAATGAATGATTGTATATCAATATACGATTTCCTTTAATTTTTCAGATATCAGTTCAATTCATTATTTAAAGTTCAATAAAGTTATATTATTTATTCACGGTATGGTCTATTCATGCTTTTTCTCTATTTTCATAGTAACAGGGTACACCTCTTTGTAACCACGATTCTAATTTTACATCTTCAATATATTGCTCGCAGAAATGGTAAAAGAAATACTCATGTCACCTCATTATCACAGTAATATTCTGGACAAAAAATGGAAAGGTCACACTTATGATTGTACCAAAGCCTAAATGGAAAATGAACATGGATTTCTAAAAACATCCATGTCCAGGTTGCCTAATGCTGTCAAATGTTAATCCTATTGGTGACTACATATTTGTTTTTTCCTAATTTATATTTTCAAACTCAACCCTGTTGAAAATGTCTACTTCTATCACTCATTTTATACTTTGCCTGATTTCGTAATGTTTCTATTGATATCTGCTTTTCTACATATTTTCCAAAGTTCAACATAGTGACTGACTCTTCATATGTGCTGACATTTACATTCACTCTATAACCAAAAGTCTATTGCTAAAGAAATTTTGGTCCAAATCCTATACTCACTCTTCTTCCTAAACCTACCGACTATCTTCCTAATCCTACTGAATATCTCGTTGACTGGATGTTCTCTTCTAAATTCAATCAACCAATGTACAAGGTCCTATACCATTGTATATCGAATTATCTGAGACATCTTTGCAGAACATAATTCAAAGCTAAGTATCCCAATCAAGGACAAAACCCTTCTGGGCTCCAAATCATACGTAGATTTCTGTTTTCATACTTATATTTCACCTCTATATTCTTGTAAATATTGCAGGTTCCAAATACCATTATTCATCGCACAGAATCATTCGTCACCAAATCAAACCTGTTTTTAACCCCAAGTATACACTGTTTCCTCAATCATTTTACAGAAGTGCAGGGGCAGAGTGGTTCTGACAATACAGGAAAGTTGGGGACCTTCCACCTGATGAGAACCTCAAATGTCCATGCAAAAATGATACCTGGAGAAGTTGTAGGCAGGTATGAAGCACCTGAGAGAACAAAAGTCATCTTTTATGGCAAACAACCTGGTCATGATGAAGGGATATGTCTGAATCTGCCTCTCTCTTCTTATTGTAGAGAAGGTGGACCAATCCAGGCCTGAGTGGAGAGCTGTTCCCGGGTGCCAATGGTTGATATACATTCTACCTTATGAAAGTGTCACAGGAAGTTGGGGCAACCTCCATCTTATGTTACCCTTGGAAGCAACTGTTAGGACAAAGTGGTTGCCAAGGCAGTGACCTCATTCAGTTCCAAAGAATGTGACATACCTCATTTCTTGGTGATGGAAATCTCTGAACTTGGTATCCAAGAAGGCAGGCACCCAGAGACAGTCCCAGTCCCAGTCCCAGTGGGCTCACTTGTTTGGATTTACCAAGGACAGAGTCATTTTTCTTGGTACCTAATGATGTGAGGATGGCCAAATGCCAGGAGAGCTCTGAAGATTTACCTTTCCTGAGAAAACAGGTAGTGGCTAACCACTTTTTCCTGACATCTTCACAGAGTTGGTCAAGGAAACAAGATCTGAGAGAAGACAGGCGATTTCGGGGGAACATAGTATGGCCCACCAGTCAGAGGACACTCCAGATAGTCACAGACCTACTTTGGGGAAGGAGGTGCCTTTGTGGGAGTGGGTTTGGGTTTGTTGTTTTGTCTCAGGTTCTGAGAATAGATAGAAATGGCGGTTTGTTTGGTTTGGAGCAGACAGTTTCTAGTAAGTCATTTGACAAGGCGAGTGTTTCTGTTTATGTGTATCCCACTGTGTCCGTTGTTGTAGACATTAGAAAAGAGAATGCATTAATGGATGTGTCCTGTCTAGTATAAATCTACCCATAATTCATCCTGCCCAACATATGAATGGACTGCAGCTTGTCTTATCAATGTGCAACACCTGCTATCTTTCTAAGTTGTTGTTTTCTTCCTGAATTCTGGCCACTCTCCAGAATAGGCTCAGGGATTTGTGTCCAAAATATTTACCACCTCCAAGCTCTGTGACATGGCCATGTACTGGATAGCTGAAGAGAATGGCGAGCATCTCAGAAAACTCAGATTTCAGTGTGACCAGGAAAGTCTCAGTGCAGAAACCCTGCTTTGGGCCTTTTGCTTACTTATTGTTGTGTTGCACTGAATGTCAGGAAGGTCTTTGCCTCAGGCCACCCCTTTGTGAAGCCTGAAGAAAACAGTTTTCAAATGGAAATGAATGGGCCTCACCTGTGGCTCTTTGTTTAATTGCTTTGGAAAGGGATGTGTCTTTATCAGCCTCTTGGACCTGTGTGTGGCTGTGACTTAGATTCTCAGCACCTGATGGATCTTAAGAATGATCCCATGTGAGCTTCCAAAACCAAAATGGCAAAAAAATATCATTCATTGTGGATTAAGTCTCTTGCCTTCCTCTGTTAGGTTCCTGCACTCCAACAAATGAGAACAGGGATTCTGTGAGTCAAATGAGTTCTTCAAATCCCTGCAGAGGTGCTTGTGTTTTCGCATGACTCTAAATCACCTAAAGAATCCATACCTAAAATCAGTAGGCTTCAAATTGGAGAAACCCAGAAGTATTAACGGCAGGCTTATTTGTTCACTCCTGGTTCACAGCAACGGTGTCCAGGCTACCCTGACTTTAGGCAAATGAGGGGCAAACGAGCTGATTTTGGACACTGTCTTGGGCTGCGTCCCTCATGGAAACCTCCAGCCAGAGGTTAAGATGATTGACTATATGGAATAAGGTGAGGGCCATGTGGGAGTGTTTTGGTTTTAATATTGGTCATTTGTGTGGCATTGGAAAAAATGACTGGGTCCACGTGGGCTTGAACTCTGGTGTGATTCCCCTTAGACACTGGGTTTTGGAACTGAACTCAGAGAAGCATTGCCATGAATTTTGTTGGGATTTTAAGAGGCCACGCATGAAAGTCGCTCTTGGAAACTGAGACCTAGGCCCCGGGTAGATTTCCACTGAGGCCTGGGAATCTCAGCAAGGATATCACATGATTTTATTCTTAAAGAAATGGCAGCCATAATTGAGAGTCAAAACACACATGGACCTCACATTGTTGACCTCAATGGGCCTGGGCTAATGTGACGTTTTGTCCATTCTTTGGGAAGCCTTGCCTGTAACAGTTCTCCAGAGATTTCATTGAAATGAGCTTCCTAACCATTTAATGTTTGCCTAATGAATTGAAACCCACAGTGCCTCCAACTTCATGCTTGAAAAATGGCTAGATAAATACCATGAAATTTTTGATATTCCTATGACCAGGTGACACTGGAGAAACATTGGATGTCCTGTTGCTGATCATGAGTATACCAGACAGTGCCTTGATTTACTGAGTTTCATGAAAATGGTGTAGAACAGAGATGCCAGTAATTTGGAGCCTGCTGAGTAGTGGGTCTAGAGCAGTGGTGCGGAGGCGTTTGATAAAACATCCGTGGTAGGACCATGTGCATC
This sequence comes from Callospermophilus lateralis, assembly GCF_048772815.1. Lineage (NCBI taxonomy): Eukaryota > Metazoa > Chordata > Mammalia > Rodentia > Sciuridae > Callospermophilus > Callospermophilus lateralis. Next base: position 279,778 of record NW_027516576.1, on the reverse strand, counting down.
TACCATTGGATTCCAAATGGCTTGTAACTGACATGGTGCTGCCAGCAGACCCTTATATGTAAAGGCATCTTGTTATATGGAGAGTTTTAAGAGGATAATTAAGAATCAGGTTGATATGGACAAGGGGGCAATGGGGCAAGCTGTGAGAGATAGAAGCCTAGTTGGTGCATTCTCTTGCAGACCGTGACCCACCACACGTGACAGAACTCCCTCCAGCACTGTGTCCCAGTTTAGCTGCTAGTATTTTGTGAAACAAATACCAAACTCACAGTGCAGCAGCCTAAACACCACAAAAAGTGGAGGAGGACCAAATGGCTTCACAGTCCACACGGGGAGACGGGGAGACACTTAGTCCCCAGTGGCCTCCGTTTACCTATAAAGAGAGGATTCAGCACTGCTTCATCTTGTTCATTGGAAAATAAGAAACCATGTCCTCTAGGTCACATAGATGCAGACCCAGCTTTGATGGTCTCACTACAAAGGAAGCCAAATCTCATGAAAACAACATATATTTCAAGTGCGGAAGCTCAGAGGCAGTTTCTCAAAAAGTTTTTAGGCCAGCAGAGTTACATGTTTGTGGAGTGTTTACCATGTCCCTTACTTTTGGAAAATCCTAAACCACCTCCAAGGTTGTGAACTCCTGAGCATTTTCCATTCCAGATATGTATTCACTGATTTTGTAACTCTTCTCCTCTAATTGTGTCTTACTTGGGGTGAAGGTAATGTCAAGGCATTGTTTTGGATGAGAGCGGGAGGATATTTGTGCAGCATATATTTACATACACATTGGATTCATTTTCCAATTTTTCATTCGAAGTACTGAATCCCTGACACTAACCCATACCTTGTAGACTCAGACTATTCATCCTAATATAATGGGGAAAATTAACCCAACACAATAGAAATACAAGCACTTCAGAGGAGACATGTTCTATAGTTGGACTTGACATTTGCATTATATAAGGTAGGAGTTATACATCTAGTCAAATTTTAATTGAAATATTCTCCATGTGTTTTTAAACTTAACAAATATGTGAATACTTGTTTCCAATTTCTGTAGCCTATTCACACATGTATATTTATATGCATATATAGAATCCTACCAGGTATCACACCTACATTTTTGTAAGTTGGATGTCTTGGCAGATACAAATTGTGAGAAGAGTTCACTCCTCCTAAATGCTGTTGGAAATGAAAATTCAACCTATAAGAGAGCGTCCTAGAAGAACAACATTATACATAAACTCATGTTCAGTAACATAAATATTTTTGCATCTGTGGATGATATATATTTAGTGATGAATTTCGATTGGCATTTATATTGGTACTTTTTAATGTCTGTGAGTGTTGTGTGTGTGTGTGTGTGTGTGTGTGTGTGTGTGTATAGATATAGATATAGATATACTCTCCAAAGTTTTCCAAATATGAAATATATGTGTCTAGTATACACTCTCTAAATTCATTCATGTTCATGTATGTTGATTTATAATCAACTTTTCACAAGATTATAATCAGAAATATTCATCCACCTGAAATACATATTTGTTTTGTAGTACTGAAAACTAACTTCAGTGAAAGGTGCATACAAATCCTAATTAACAACAGTAACTGACCCAGTCTAACATCAATGCAAGTAGACTCCTATGGGACATGATATGTAATTTGTCATTCATTTGTATTCGACACTGGAACATTATTTTTTCTTCAGTTTTTGCACATCATAGGATATACATTTCATCCACAAGTTCACAAATTAATAGGCATTTGTTTCAACTTTAATCACTTCTTGCTTCAGAACACATGTATTGTCAGGGTTTCTTGACTGGTCTTTTCATGAGACTTCTTTCCAAACACATTATTTTGAATTTCCATAATCATTTTGAAGCAAAACTCACACACTCTTCATGATAAACCAAAACACTAATATTTCCATTAGATATATAACTGGTTGGAATGAATGATTGTATATCAATATACAATTTTCTTTAATTTTTCAGATATCAGTTCAATTCATTATTTAAAGTTCAAAAATGTTATATTATTTATTCATAGTATGGTCTATTCGTGGTTTTTCTCTATGTTCATAGAAACAGGGTACACCCATTTGTACCCCCGATTCTAATTTTACATCTTCAATATATTGCTCCCAGAAATGGTGAAAGAAATATTCATGTCACCTCATTATCACAGTAATATTCTGGACAAAAAATGGAAAGGTCACACTTATGATTGTACCAAAGCCTAAATGGAAAGTGAACATGGATTTCTAAAAACATCCATGTCCAGGTTGCCTAATGCTGTCAATTGTCACTCCTATTGGTGACTACATATTTGTTTTTTCCTAATTTATATATTGAAACTCAACCCTGTTGAAAATGTCTAATTCTATCCCTCACTTTATACTTTGCCTGATTTCGTAATGTTTCCATTGATATCTGCTTTTCTACATATTTTCCCCAGTTCAACATAATGACTGACTCTTCATATGTGCTGACATTTACATTCACTCTATAACCAAAAGTCTATTGCTAAAGAACTTTTGGTCCAAATCCTATACTCACTCGTCTTCCTAAACCTACCGACTATCTTCCTAATCCTACTGAATATCCCTTTTTGACTGGATGTTCTCTTTTAAATTCAATCATCCAATGTACAAGGTCCTATGCCATTGTATATCAAATTATCTGAGACATCTTTGCAGAACATAATTCAAAGCTAAGTATCCCAATCAAGGGCAAAACCCTTCTGGGCTTCAAAGCATACCTAGATTTCTTTTTTCATACTTATATTTCACCTCTATATTCTTGTAAATATTGCAGGTTCCCAATCCCATTATTCATCACACAGAATCATTCGTCACCAAATCAAACCTGTTTTTAACCCCAAGTATACACTGTTCCCTCAATCATTTTACAGAAGAGCAGGGACAGAGGGGTTCTTACAATACAGGAATGTTGGGGATCTTCCACCAGATGAGAACCTCAAATGTCCATGCACAAATGATACCTGGAGAAGTTGTAGGCAGGTATGAAGCACCTGAGAGAGCAAAAGTCATCTTCCATGGCAAACAACCTGGTCATGATGAAAGGATGTGTCTGAATCTGCCTCTCTCTTCTTATTGTAGACAAGGTGGAACAATCCAGGCCTGAGTGGAGAGCTGTTCCCAGGTGCCAATGGTTGATATACATTCTACCTTATGAAAGTGTCACAGGAAGTAGGGGAAACCTCCATCTTATGTAACCCTTGGAAGCAACTGTTAGGACAAAGTGGTTGCCAAGGCAGTGACCTCATTCAGTTCCAAAGAATGTGACATACCTCATTTCCTTGGTGATGGAACTCTCTGAACTTGGTATCCAAGAAGCCAGGCACCCAGAGGCAGTCCCAGTCCCAGGCCCAGTGGGCTCACTTGTTTGGATTTACCAAGGACAGAGTCAGTTTTCTTGGTACCTAATGATGTGAGGATGGCCAAATGCCAGGAGAGCTCTGAAGATGGACCTATCCTGAGAAAACAGGTAGTGGCTAACCACTTTTTCCTGACATCTTCACAGAGTTGGTCAAGGAAACAAGATCTGAGAGAAGACAGGCCATTTCGGGGGAACATAGTATGGCCCACCAGTCAGAGGACACTCCGGATAGTCACAGACCTACTTGGGGGAAGGAGGTGCCTTTGTGGGAGTGGGTGTGGGTTTGTTGTTTTGTCTCATGTTCTGAGAATAGATCGAAAAGGCGGTTTGTTTGGTTTGGAGCAGACAGTTTCTAGTAAGTCATTTGACAAGGTGAGTGTTTCTGTTTATGTGTATCCCACTGTTTCCGTTGTTGTAGACATTAGAAAAGAGAATGCATTAATGGATGTGTCCTGTCTAGTATAAATCTTCCCTATAATTCATCCTTCCCAATATATGAATGGACTGCAGCTTGTCTTATCGATGTGCAACACCTGCTATCTTTCTAAGTTGTTGTTTTCTTCCTGAATTCTGGCCACTCTCCAGAATCGGCTCAGGGATTTGTGTCCAAAATATTTACCACCTCCAAGCTCTGTGACATGGCCATGTAAAGGATAGTTGAAGAGAATGGCGAGCATCTCAGAAAACTCAGATATCAGTGTGACCAGGAAAGTCTCAGTGCAGAAACACTGCCTTGGGCTTTTTGCTTACTTATTGTTGTGTTGCACTGAATGTCAGGAAGGTCTTTGCATCAGGCCACCCCTTTGTGAAGCCTGAAGAAAACAGTTTTCAAATGGAAATGAATGGGCCTCACCTGTGGCTCTTTGCTTAATTGCTTTGGAATGGATGTGTCTTTATCAGCCTCTTGGACCTGTGTGTGGCTGTGACTTAGATTCTCAGCACCTGATGGATCTTAAGAATGATCCCATGTGAGCTTCCAAAACCAGAATGGCAAAAAATATCATTCATTGTGGATGAAGACTCTTGCCTTCCTCTGTTAGGTTCCTGCACTCCAACAAATGAGAATAGGGATTCTGTGAGTCAAATGAGTTCCTCAAACCCCTGCAGAGGTGCTTGTGTTTTCGCATGACTCTAAATCACCTAAAGAATCGATACCTAAAATCAGTAGCCCTCAAATTGGAGAAACATAGAAGTATTAATGGCAGGCTTATTTGTTCACTCCTGGTTCACAGCAACGGTGTCCAGGCTACCCTGACTTTAGGCAAATGAGGGGCAAACGAGCTGATTTTGGAACTGTCTTGGGCTGCACCCCTCATGGAAACCTCCAGCCAGAGGTTAAGATGATTGACTATATGGAATAAGGTGAGGGCCATGTGGGAGTGTTTTGGTTTTAATGTTGGTCATTTGTGTGGCATTGGAAAAAATGACTGGTTCCACGTTGGCTTGAACTCTGGTGTGATTCCCCTTAGACACTGGGTTTTGGAACTGAACTCAGAGAAGCATTGCTATGAATTTTGTTGCGATTTTAAGAGGCCACGCATGAAAGTCGCTCTTGGAAACTGAGACCTAGGCCCCGGGTAGATTTCCACAGAGGCCTGGGAATCTCAGCAAGGATATCACATGATTTTATTCTTAAAGAAATGGCATCCATAGTTGAGAGTCAAAACACACAGGCACCTCACATTGTAGACCTCAATGGGCCTGGCGTAATGTGACCTTTTGTCCATTCTTTTGGAAGCCTTGCCTGTGAGATTTCTCCAGAGATTTCATTGAAATGAGCTTCCTCACCATTTAATGTTTGCTGAATGAATTGAAACCCACAGTGCCTCCAACTTCATGCTTGAAAAATGGCTAGATAAATACGATGAAATTTTTGAAATTCCTATGACCAGGTGGCATTGGAGAAACATTGGATGTCCTATTGCTGATCATGAGTATACCAGACAGTGCCTTGATTTACTGAGTTTCATGAAAATGGTGTAGAACAGAGATGCCAGTAAGTTGGAGCCTGCTGAGTAGTGGGTCTAGAGCAGTGGTGGGGAGGTGTTTGATAAAACATCCATAGTAGGGCCATGTGGATCTACCATTGGATTCCAAATGGCTTGTAACTGACATGGTGCTGCCAGCAGACCCTTATATGTAAAGGCATCTTGTTATATGGAGAGTTTTCAGAGGAAAATTAAGAATCAGGTTGATATGGACAAGGGGACAATGGGGCAAGCTGTGAGAGATAGAAGCCTAGTTGGTGCATTCTCTTGCAGACCCTGACCCACCACACGTGACAGAACTCCCTCCAGCACTGTGTCCCAGTTTAGCTCCTAGTATTTCGTGAAACAAATACCAAACTCACAGTGCAGCAGCCTAAAAACCACAAAAACTGGAGGAGGACCAAATGGCTTCACAGTCCCCACGGGGAGATACTTAGTCCCCAGTGGCCTCAGTTTACCTACAAAGAGAGGATTCAGCACTGCTTGTTCTTGTTCATTGTAAAATAAGAAACCATGTCCTCCAGGTCACATAGATGCAAACCCAGCTTTGATGGTCTCACTACAAAGGAAGCCAAATCTCCTGAAAACAACATATATTTCAAGTGCGGAAGCTCAGAGGCAGTTTCTCAAATAGTTTTTAGGCCAGCAGAGCTCCATGTTTGTGGAGTGTTTACCCTGTCCCTTACTTTTGGAAACTCCTCTACCACCTCCAAGGTTGTGAACTCCTGAGCATTTTCCATTCCAGATATGTATTCACTGATTTTGTAACTCTTCTCCTCTAATTTTGTCTTACTTGGGGTGAAGGTAATGTCAAGGCATTGTTCTGGATGAGAGCGGGAGGATATTTGTGCAGCATATATTTACATACACATTGGATTCATTTTCCAATTTTCCATTCGAAGTACTGAATCCCTGACACTAACCCTTACCTAGTAGACTCAGACTATTCATCCTAATATAATGGGGAAAATTAACCCAACACAATAGAAATACAAGCACTTCAGAGGAGACATGTTGTATAGTTGGACTTGACATTTGCATTATATAAGGTAGGAGTTATAAATCTTGTCAAATTTTAATTTAAATATTCTCCATCTGTTTTTAAACTTAATAAATATGTGAATTCTTGTTTCCTTTTTCTGTAGCCTATTCACACATGTATATTTATATGCATATATAGAATCCTACCAGGTATCACAAGTACATTTTTGTGAGGTGGTGGTCTTGGCTGATACAAATTGTGAGAAGAGTTCACTCGTCCTAAATGCTGTTGAAAATGAAAATTCAACCTATAGGAGAGCGTCCTAGTAGAACAACATTATGCATAAACTCATGTTCAGGAAAATAAATATTTTTGCATCTGTGGATGATATATGTTTACTGATGAATTTCGATTGGCATTTATATTGGTACTTTTCAATGTCTGTGAGTGTGTGTGTGTGTGTGTGTGTGTGTGTATATAGATATAGATATAGATATACTCTCCAAATTTTTCAAAATATGAAAAAATTTGTCTAATATATACTCTCTAAATTCATTCATGTTCATGTATGTGGATTTATAATCAACTTTTCACAAGATTATAATCAGAAATATTCATCCTTTTCAATGTCTTTTCAATACTTTTCAATGTCTGTGATTGTGTGTGTGTGTGTGTCTGTGTGTGTGTATAGACATAGATATATATATATACTCTCCAAATTTTTCAAAATCTGAAAAAATGTGTCTAATATATACTCTCTAAATTCATTCATGTACATGTATGTGGATTTATAATCAACTTTTCACAAGATTATAATCAGAAATATTCATCCACCTCAAATACATATTTGTTTCATAGTACTGAAACCTAACTAGAGTGAATGGTGCATACAAATCCTAATTACTCTACAGTAACTGACCCAGTCTAACATCAATTTAAGAAGACTCCTATGGGACATGATATGTAATTTGTCATTCATTTGTATTCGACACTGGTACATTATTGTTTCTTCAGTTTTTTCACATCATAGGATATACATTGCATGCACAAGTTCACAAACTAATAGGCATTTGTTTCAACTTTAATCACTTCTTGCTTCAGAACACATGTATTGTCAGGGTTTCTTGACTGGTCTTTTCAGCAGACTTCTTTCCAAACACATAATTTTGAATTTCCATAATCATTTTGAAGCAAAACTCACACACTCTTCATGATAAACCAAAACACTAATATTTCCAATAGATATATAACTAGTTGGAATGAATGATTGTATATCAATATAAGATTTCCTTTAATTTTTCAGATATCAGTTCAATTAATTATTTAAAGTTGAAAAAATTATATTATTTTTTCACAGTATGGTCTATTCATGCTTTTTTTCTATGTTCATAGAAACACGGTACACCTCTTTTTACCCCGATTCTAATATTACATCTTCAATATGTTTCTCCCAGAAATGGTGAAAGAAATACTCATGTCACCTCATTATCACAGTAATATTCTGGACAAAAAATGGAAAGGTCACACTTATGATTGTACCAAAGCCTAAATGGAAAGTGAACATAGATTTCTAAAAACATTCTTGTCCAGGTTGCCTAATGCTGTCAATTGTCAATCCTATTGGTGACTACATATTTGTTTTTTCCTAATTTATATATTCAAACTCAACACTGTTGAAAATGTCTAATTCTATCCCTCACTTTATACTTTGCCTGATTTCGTAATGTTTCTATTGATATCTGCTTTTCTACATATTTTCCCCAGTTCAACATAGTGACTGACTCTTCATATGTGCTGACATTTACATTCACTCTATAACCAAAAGTCTATTGCTAAAGAACTTTTGGTCCAAATCCTATACTCACTCTTCTTCCTAAACCTACCGACTATCTTCCTAATCCTACTGAATATCCCTTTTTGACCTGATGTTCTCTTCTAAATTCTATCATCCAATGTACAACGTCCTATGCCATTGTAATTCGAATTATCTGAGACACCTTTGCAGAACATAATTCAAAGCTAAGTATCCCAATCAAGAGCAAAACCCTTCTGGGCTTCATATCATACCTAGATTTCTGTTTTCATACTTATATTTCCCCTCTATATTCTTGTAAATATTGCAGGTTCCCAATCCCATTATTCATCGCACAGAATCATTCGTCACCAAATCAAACCTGTTTTTAACCCCAAGTATACACTGTTCCCTCAATCATTTTACAGAAGAGCAGGGACAGAGGGGTTCTTACAATACAGGAAAGTTGGGGATCTTCCACCAGATGAGAACCTCAAATGTCCATGCACAAATGATACCTGGAGAAGTTGTAGGCAGGTATGAAGCACCTGAGAGAGCAAAAGTCATCTTCCATGGCAAACAACCTGGTCAGGATGAAGGGATGTGTCTGAATCTGCCTCTCTCTTCTTATTGTAGACAAGGTGGAACAATCCAGGCCTGAGTGGAGAGCTGTTCCTGGGTGCCAATGGTTGATATACATTCTACCTTATGAAAGTGTCACAGAAAGTAGGGGAAACCTCCATCTTATGTAACCCTTGGAAGCAACTATTAGGACAAAGTGGTTGCCAAGGCAGTGACCTCATTCAGTTCCAAAGAATGTGACATACCTCATTTCCTTAGTGATGGAACTCTCTGAACTTTGTATTCAAGAAGCCAGGCACCCAGAGGCAGTCCCAGTCCCAGGCCCAGTGGGCTCACTTGTTTGGATTTACCAAGGACAGAGTCAGTTTTCTTGGTACCTAATGATGTGAGGATGGCCAAATGCCAGGAGAGCTCTGAAGATGGACCTTTCCTGAGAAAACAGGTAGTGGCTAACCACTTTTTCCTGACATCTTCACAGAGTTGTTCAAAGAAACATGATCTGAGAGAAGACAGGCCATGTCGGGGGAACATAGTATGGCCCACCAGTCAGAGGATACTTCGGATAGTCAAAGACCTACTCGGGGGCAGGAGGTGCCTTTGTGGGAGTGGGTGTGGGTTTGTTCTTTTGTCTCATGTTCTGAGAATAGATAGGAAAGGTGTTTTGTTTGGTTTGGAGTGGACAGTTTCTAGTAAGTCATTTGACAAGGCGAGTGTTTCTGTTTCTGTGTATCCCACTGTGTCCGTTGTTGTAGACATTAGAAAAGAGAATGCATTAATGGATGTGTCCTGTCTAGTATAAATCTTCCCATAATTCATCCTGCCCAATATATGAATGGACTGCAGCTTGTCTTATCGATGTGCAACACCTGCTATCTTTCTAAGTTGTTGTTTTCTTCCTGAATTCTGGCCACTCTCCAGAATAGACTCATGGATTTGTGTCCAAAATATGTACCACATCCAAGCTCTGTGACATGGCCATGTACTGGATAGTTGAAGAGAATGGCGAGCATCTCAGAAAACTCAGATATCAGTGTGACCAGGAAAGTCTCAGTGCAGAAACACTGCTTTGGGCTTTTTGCTTACTTATTGTTGTGTTGCACTGAATGTCAGGAAGGTCTTTGCCTCAGGCCACCCCATTGTGAAGCCTGAAGAAAACAGTTTTCAAATGGAAATGAATGGGCCTCACCTGTGGCTCTTAGCTTAATTGCTTTGGAAAGGGATGTGTCTTTATCAGCCTCTTGGACCTGTGTGTGGCTGTGGCTTAGATTCTCAGCACCTGATGGATCTTAAGAATGATCCCATGTGAGCTTCCAAAACCACAATGGCAAAAAATATCATTCATTTTGGATGAAGTCTCTTGCCTTCCTCTGTTAGGTTGCTGCACTCTATCAAATGAGAATAGGGATTATTTGGGTCAAATGAGTTCTTCAAAGCCCTGCAGAGGTGCTTGTGTTTTCGCTTGACTCTAAATCACCTAAAGAATTGATACCTAAAATCAGTAGACCTCAAATTGGAGAAATACAGAAGTATTAACGGCAGGTTTATTTGTTCACTCCTGGTTCACAGAAACGGTGTCCAGCCTACCCTGACTTTAGGCAAATGAGGGGCAAACGAGCTGATTTTGGACACTGTCTTGGGCTGCGCCCCTCATGGAAACCTCCAGCCAGATGTTAAGATGATTGATTATATGGCATAAGATGAGGGCTATGTGGGAGTGTTTTGGTTTTAATGTTGCTCATTTGTGTGGCATTGGAATAAATGACTGTGTCCACGTGGGCTTGAACTCTGGTGTGATTCCCCTTAGAGACTGGGTTTTGGAACTGAACTCAGAGAAGCATTGCCATGAATTTTGTTGGGATTTTAAGAGGCCATGCATGAAAGTCGCTCTTGGAAACTGAGACCTAGGCCCCGGGTGGATTTCCACAGAGGCCTGGGAATCTCAGCAAGGATATCACATGATTTTATCCTTAAAGAAATGGCAGCCATAGTTGAGAGTCAAAACACACATGGACCTCACATTATAGACCTCAATGGGCCTCGCCTAATGTGACCTTTTGTCCACTCTTTGGGAAGCCTTGCCTGTGAGAGTTCTAAAGAGATTTTATTGAAATGAGCTTCCTCACCGTTTAATCTTTGCTGAATGAATTGAAACCCACAGTGCCTCCAACTTCATGCTTGAAAAATGGCTAGATAAATACCATGAAATTTTTGAAATACCTATGACCAGGTGGCACTGGAGAAACATTGGATGTCCTTTTGCTGATCATAATTATACCAGACAGTGCCTTGATATACTGAGTTTCATGAAAATGGTGTAGAACAGAGATGCCAGTAGTTTGGAGCCTGCTGAGTAGTGGGTCTAGAGCAGTGGTGGAGAGGTGTTTGATAAAACATTCGTGGAAGGGCCTTGTAGATCTACCATTGGATTCCAAATGGCTTGTAACTGACATGGTGCTGCCAGCAGACCCTTATATGTAAAGGCATCTTGTTATATGGAGAGTTTTCAGAGGAAAATTAAGAATCAGGTTGATATGGACAAGGGGGCAATGGGGAAAGCTGTGAGAGATAGAAGCCTAGTTGGTGCATTCTCTTGCAGACCCTGACACACCACACGTGACAGAACTCCCTCCAGCACTGTGTCCCAGTTTAGCTTCTAGTATTTCGTGAAACAAATACCAAACTCACAGTGCAGCAGCAAAAACTCCACAAAAGTGGAGGAGGACCAAATGGCTTCACAGTCCACATGGGGAGACACTTATTCCCCATTGGCCTCAGTTTACTTACAAAGAGAGGATTCAGCACTGCTTCATCTTGTTCATTGGAAAATAAGAAACCATGTCCTCCAGGTCACATAGATGTAGACCCAGCTTTGATGGTCTCACTACAAAGGAAGCCAAATCTCCTGAAAACAACATATATTTCAAGTGCAGAAGCTCAGAGGCAGTTTCTCAAAAAGTTTTTAGGCCAGCAGAGCTCCATGTTTGTGGAGTGTTTACCCTGTCCCTTACTTTTTGAAACTCCTCTACCACCTCCAGAATGTGAACTCCTGAGCATTTTCCATTCCAGATATGTATTCACTGATTTTGTAACTCTTCTCCTCTAGTTGTGTCTTACTTGTGGTGAAGGTAATGTCAAGGCATTGTTCTGGATGAGAGCGGGAGGATATTTGTGCAGCGTATATTTACATACACATTGGATTCATTTTCCAATTTTTCATTCGAAGTACTGAATCCCTGACACTAACCCATACCTAGTAGACTCAGACTATTCATCCTAATATAATGGGGGAAATTAACACAACACAATAGAAATACAAGCACTTCAGAGGAGACATGTTGTATAGTTGGACTTGACATTTGCCTTATATAAGGTTGGAGTTATAAATCTAGTCAAATTTTAATTGAAATATTGTCCATATGTTTTTAAACTTAACAAATATGTGAATTCTTGTTTCCCTTTTCTGTAGCCTATTCACACATGTATATTTATATGCATATATAGAATCCTACCAGGTATCACACGTACATTTTTGTGAGGTGGCTGTCTTGGCAGATACAAATTGTGAGAAGAGTTCACTCCTCCTAAATGCTTTTGGAAATGAAAATTCAACCTATAGGAGAGCGTCCTATTAGAAAAACATTATATATAAACTCATGTTCAGTAAAATAAATATTTTTTGCATTTGTGGATGATATATATTTACTGATGAATTTCGATTGGCATTTATATTGGTACTTTTTAATGTCTGTGAGTGTTTTGTGTGTGTGTGTGTGTGTGTGTGTGTGTGTGTATATATATATATATATAGATAGATAGATAGATATAGATATAGATATAGGTATATAGATATAAATATAGATATACTCTCCAAATTTTTCAAAATATGAAATATATGTGTCTTATTTTGCACTTCCTGAATTTTTCATATTCATATTCATATTCATGAATGTGGATTTATAATTATCTTTTCACAAGATTATTCTCAGAAACATTCATATACCCTACGAGACTCTTACCACTAATACTAATATAATGGAGAAAAAGAACCCAAACAGAATAGATACAAGCATTTCAGAAGAGACATGGTGTATAGTTGGACTTGCCTTTTGCATAATATAAGGTAGGAGTTATAAATCTATTCAATTTATTGAAATAATTTTCCATGTGTTATTTTTTTTGACACAACACAAAATTTAATCTTCGAAAAATAAATAAAATTGACACTTCCTTAACCAAGCTAATGAAGAAAAAAAAAACTCAAATTACTAAAATTAAGGATCATAAAGGAACTTTTACAGAGTACACAACTAAAATACAGAGAATAATTGAAAACTAATTTGAAAATTTATAGTCTAATAAATTAAAATACCATGATGACATCAATAAAATTTTAGAGATATACCCAAACTTAATTAGTAGGACGTGAACAATTTAAACAAATCAATTTCAAGCAATGAAATAGAAGTTGCTGTCAACAGCCTACCAATCAAGCAAAGCCCAGGAACAGACAGATTCTCAGCCATGTTCTACAAGACCTTCAAAGAAGCATTCATCACAATACTCCTCAAATTATTCCATAAATTAGAAAAGGATGGAACTCCTCCAAACTCATTCCATGAGGCTATTATCACTCACATACCAAAATCAGACAAAGACACATCAAGGAAAGAAATCTTCAGAGCAATATTCCTGACAAAGATATATACAAAAATTCTCAATAAAATTCTTTTTTTTAAGCCAAAGTTAATCAAAAGGGATAAAGAGGGACACTACACACTATTCCATGTGTTTTTAAAGTTAAGAAATATATGAATTCCTGTCTCCCTTTCTTTGTAGCCATTAAGCACATGTATTTTTATATGCACAAATAGAATCCTACCTGGTTTCACACGTACATTCTTGTAAGGTGGCTGACTTGGCAGATACTATTTGTGAGAAGAGATCACTCCTCCTAAACGCTGTTGGTACAGAAAATTCAACCCATGGGTGAGCTTCCTAGATGAACAACATTATACATACATCCATGTTCAGTAAAATGAATATTTTGGGATATGCGGATGAGTTATTTTTCATGATGAATTTCGATTGACATATATATTGCGACATTATAATGTGTGTGTGTTTGTCTCTCTCTCTCTCTCTCTCTCTGTATATATATATATATATATATATATAGTCTCCAGATTTTCCAAAATATGAAATATATGTCTTCTTATACACCACCTGAATTCATTCATATTCATATATGTGGATTTATAATCAACTTTTAACAAGTTTATTCTCAGAAATATACATCCACTGAAATACATATTTGTTTCCTAGTACTGAAAACTAAATTCAGGGAAGGGTTCTTACAAATCCTAATATTTCTAGACTAACTGACCAAGTTTAACATCAATGCAAATACATTCCTATTGGATATGATGTGTTTTTTAAAGTTCATTTTTATTCAAACTTGGTACGTTATTATTTATTCAGTTTATGGACATCATAAAATATATCCTTTCATTCACAAGTTCACAAATTTATAAATATTTGTTTTACTTTCAATCACTTCCTCCTTCGGAACACATATATTCCTCTATGTTTCTTGACTGGTCTTTTCACTAGACTTCTTTCTAAACACATTATTTTCGATTCCATTATCATTTTTGAAGCAAAACTCACACACTATTCATGATAAACGGTAACCCTAATAATACCATTAGATATATAACTTGTTGGAATGAATGTACATATATCAATATATGATTTCGTCTATATTTTCAGATATTAAAACAATCCATTATGTAAATTTGGAACCAGTCACATAATTTTTTCACAGTATGGTCTATTAATGCATCATCTCTATATTCATCAACACAGGGTAAACCTCTTAGTATCCCCAGTACTAATTTATATGTTTTCAAAATATTGCTCCCAGAAAAGGTGGAAGAAATACTCATGACACCTGATCTACATATACATATTATCACAGTAATATTCTGGACACAAAATGCAAAGGTCACCATTATGATTGCAATAAAGCCTCAATGGAAAGTGAACATAGATTACTAAAAACATCCATGTCCAGTTTGCCTAATGCTCTCAAATGTCAATCCAATTGGTGACTACATTTTTGTTTCTTTTTAAGATTATGTATTCAACCTCAACCCTGTTGAAAATGTCAAATCTTATCACTCACGTTATACATTGCCTGATTTCCTAATGTCTCTATTGATGTCTGCCTTCCTACATATTTTTCCCAGTTCATCATTGTGCCCAACTTTTCACATATGGTGCCATTTATATTCACTCTCTAACCGAAACCTATTGCTAAAGAACTTTTGGTCCAAATCCTAGACTCACTCTTCCTCCTAAACCTACTGACTATCATTCTAATCCTACACACTATCCCTTTTTCACTGGATGTTCTCTTCTACATTCAATCATCTGAGGTACAGGGTCTTATGCCATTGTATATCGATTTGCATCGACCTCGGTGCAAAACATTACTCAAGCTAAGGATCCCAATCAAGAGCCCAAATCCTTCTGGGCTTCAAATATTACCTTGATTTCTGTTTTCATACTTATATTTTACCTCTATATTCTTATTAATATTGCTGGTTCCCAATACCATTATTCATCCAGCAGAATGATTCCTAAGCCAAATGGAACATGCTATTAACCCTAACCATACAATGTTCCCTCAATCTCACTTTACAGAAGAGCAGGGATAAAGTTGATATTACAATACAGGAAGTTAGGAGATCTTCCACCTGCTGAGTACCTCAAAATCCATGCAGAAATAATCACTGGAGAAGATGTAGGCAGCTATGAAAGACCTGAGAGAACAAAAGTCATATTCCATGGCATACAACATGGTCAGGATGAAAGGATGTGTCTGAGTCAGCCTCTCTATTCTTAATGCAGGGAAGATGGACCAAAGCAGGCCTGTGTGGAGAGCTGTTCCCAGGTGACTATGGTTTCTATACCATTCTAACATGTGAAAGTATCACAGGAAGTAGGGCAGCCTCCATGTCAGGAGACACTAGGATGCAACTGTTAGGACAAAGTAGTGGCCAAGACAGGGACCTCATTTATTTCCTGAAGGTAGTGACCTCACCTCATTTCCTTGGTGATGGAACTCTCTGAATTTTGTGATCCAGGAAGCCAGGCACCAGAGCCAGTCCAAGTCCCAGTCGCAGTGGGCTCACTTGTGTGGATTTACTAAGGACAGAGTCAGTCTTTCTTGGTACCTACTGATGTAAGGGTTGCCAAATACTAAGAAAGCTCTGAAGAGGGGTCTTTCCTGAGAGGACAGGAATTGGCTCACCACTGCCTCCTGACAACTTCACAGAGTTGACCAAGGAGACCAGATCTGAGACAGAAAGGCCATTTGTGGGGAACATCGTATGGCCTACCAGTCAGAGGACACTCCAGATAGTGACAGACCTACTTGGGGGAAGGAGTTGCATTTGTGGGTGTTGGTTTGTGTTTGTGGTTTTTTTCCATGTTCTGAGAATAGGTAAAAAAGGAGGTTTGTTTGGATTGGAGTGGACTGTTTCCAGTAAGTCATTTGACAAGGAGACTGTTTCTATGTCTGTGTATCCCACTGTGTTTTTCTTTGTGGATATTAGAAAAAAATAGCTCATTGGGTGTGTCCTGTCTAGTAGAAAGCTTCCCAGCATGCATCCTTTCCAATTAATGAATGGACTGAGGCTTGCCTTATCCATGGGCAACACCTGCTATCTACCTAATTTTCCATTTTTTCATGAATTCTGGCCACTCTCAAGATTAGTATCATGTATTTTTGTACAAGATATGTACCACCTCCAAGCTCTGTGACATGGCCATGTACTGGATAGCTGAAGGGAATGGCGAGCAACTCAGAAAACTCACATATTAGAGTAACAAGGAAAGTCTCCGTGGAGAAACCCTGCTTGGGGCCTTTTGATTACCTATTGTTCTGTTGCTCTGAATGTCAGAAAGGTCTTTGCCTCAGGCCACCCCTTTGTGAAGCCTGAAGAAAACAGTTTTCAAATGGAAATGAATGGGCATCACCTGTGGCTCTTTGCTTCATTGCTTTGGAAATGGATGTGTCTGAATCAGCCTCTTGGCCCTGTGTGAGCCTGTGGTTTAGATTTTCAGCACCTGATGAATGTAAAGAAAGATCCCATGTGGGCATCCAAAACCTAAATGGAAAAAAGATCAGTCATTGTGGATGAAGCCTCTCGCCTTCAACTGTAAGATTCCTGACCTCCATCAAGTGAGAATAGGGATCATTTGTGTCAAATAAGTTCTTCAAAGGGCTGCAGAGGGGAGACAATAGGTGCTTGGGTTTTCTTATAACTCCAATTCACACTAAAAATCTATACCCCACAGTCAGTAGGCCTCAAATTTGAGAAGTGGAGTAGTATTAATGGCAGGCCTATTTGATCACTTCTGGTTCACACTAACGTTGTCCAGGCCACCCTGACTTTAGGCAAATGAGGGACAAGGGAGATTATTTTTGACACTGTCTTGGGCTGTGCCCCTCATGGAAACCTCCAGCTAGAGGTTATGATTAGTGTCTATATAAAAAGATGAAGAGGGCCATGTGAGAGTGTTTGGGTTTTAATTGTCATCATTTGTGTGGCAATTTGAAGAGATGCCTGGGTCCACCTGGGCTTGAACTCTGTTGTGATTCCCCTTAGAGACTGAGTTGTGTAACTGACCTCAGAGAAGTATTGCCATGAATTGTGTTGGGATTTCAGGAGGCCACACATGAGATTCACCATTGGAATCTGAGATCTTGGCCCAGGGTGACTTTACACAGAGCACCGGGAATCTAAGCCAGGATATCACAAGATTTTATTCTGAAAGATTCCAGCCATAGTTAAAACACCAACAGGGAATCTTTAGATCACTTATAAGCAAATTAAAAAACAAAATTTTTTAACAAGAGTAAAAATACTTAGTTAATGTAATGCTACCCTGAATTTTTTGGGTGAGTTATACTTTATATTCTCTGTTTGAGATCCTAGTAAACTTGAGAGAAAAAAAAAAAAGAAAAAAACAAAACTTTTGAACATAACTTTAAATGAAATAAAATCTGACCTACTGCTTTCGTAGTCATTCTCACATGTAGTAAGATGGGACACAGAGCCTTATCTCAGGTAAGACAGGGCTCTTTATAAATCTTAAGTGTTTTAGTTCTAAAGCTGATCTTCGTTTTTTAATATCCTTTTACAAAGTTTACATAAATTGTTTGAGGTCACATGAACATTAACTAACACCATTTAATATCACTTTTGAAACATGAATTAAAGAATGGCTGAATGTTTTTAACATTCAAATAGATTAGGCTCTCATTAATTTAAAAATACATTTAAATTGTTGCACAATGTAAAGTGTAACATAAAACTTTACATATCTTATTGATAACAGGTAAATAAATCCCCAATATATATTTTATTTACCATACAACTTCAGAACACCAGCTTGATATAATGCTCTTTTAAAGTTTCTACCTTACAGACTTGCATACCTATAAGATATGAAAACATTGATAGCATTTAAAGTTTCTACCTTATCAAGTTGTATAACTGGAAGATATGAGCACATTAATAGCATCACAGTTACATTGATGTTTCTACATTAACCAAGTTTATCTTTTAAAGAAATGGCAGTACAGTGCTCTAAAATAACAGTTCTGTTTTAAACAGTTGTTTAATTTTTATGGTTGCTTGCTCTGGAAAAAATAAAACTTAATAAACACAATGTTATGAGTAATCTTATGTTTTAAGAAATTTTTGTCTCTTTAACACATGACTAATTTTTACAATCTTACACAGACTTTAGTAGAAAGTCTGTATAAGATTGTAAACATTTTATACAGATTTTGTACTAAAAATTGATAGACCTTAGTATATCAATCAGATATCAAACAAAAACACTCATGAATGAGTAAATCCAAATCAAATTTACTTTACTTTTTAATCAAAATATTAGACAAATATATTGAACCGTGTAAAACATTTTTTGGTTGAAGGAAAAGTCCTAGAACAAAGTCATATAGACCTTTGGTAGACAATAATATTTTATTAGATTTTTGAACACCTAGAAAAACTTATAGGCATTAATTTGAAGACATTTATATTTATCTGTTTATCCAATCTAAATTGAAACATTTAAACCACGTGAATTAAAGATCTGTGGTCCACTTTTTAAAATTTGTTTTTATGAGCGCTTTTTTATATGAGTGCTCCTTATATATGTTAATTTGTGTATCATTTGAATGATATATGGACATATGTGTATATATATATATATATATATATATATATATATATATATATATATATATATATAGACATACAACACATAACAAAAGTGTGCACACCTAATAATAGTGAAGGCCTTGTAGCTTTTCACAGGTGAAATCACCATTGCAATGTTTTTAAAACTCCACAGTTGGTCAAAGATAAAACTGATCAGAAAAACATTAACCTAGGTCTGTAGGATCAAAATCATAAACTCAAAAAAAAAAAGAATCTAAGAAAAAATTATGAGTCCTAGAAAAAATGACTGGCCGGTAATTAGTAAATACCATACAATTTACCATTTTTTTCCCTTAGGCCTCAGATCAGTCTCCTACTGAGCTTACAGGAGACTTTCATTTGCATTTCAACAGAAGTCCTGGCTGAGGTCTGGAAGGAGGAGGAAAAAACTGCTATTCTGAGCAGACACCTCAGTCCTAAGGCATTTTAACCATAATTTTCTGGTTAGGATGTTGAAAATTATGCTACAAGTTTAAGATACAATTCACAAAATTTTATATCTTTACATCTTGTTTTGTCAACAGATATCATACTATGATTTACTATCCTTGTCCAAATTAATGCACTGGTAAACACAGTGACATTTTCCCAGGCTACCCAATTCAAAATTGGAGAAAAAAAGACTGCATGATTGGGAAGTTACTTGCCAACTTGGAAGTAGAGTTCTTTAGTTTTCCATCCTAAGTATTTAAGTTCTCTGGCATGAATTTTCTGAAATCAAAAACTAAACAATTACCTAAACCCGACTTTTAACTGCAATATTGTGCAATGCTTCAAAAAACGCATTCAGATACCAGATTTTTACAATAAAACATCATCATTTAGACACACATTCAGCTAAGATCATTCTCAAGAAACAATTTATAATATAAACACATTATTGCACATGTCTTAAAGGGCCAAAAACAAAGGCACAAGACAGACAGAAAGGAACTCCAGAATATGGCTGACAGACAGAAGCCTTTAAAACAGAGCAGATAAGAGAAAAATCTCCTGCACCAGTGGCACCACAGATGTCCCCACAAGGGGACCAGATGTTTTCACAGAGAAGCTACCTGAAATGTAAAATCAAGGGTCTCCATGGTGACTTTACTGCATTTAGTGTCCCCTTTTTATTTTTCTCTTTTAAAAGAAGACAGAGGTGTCATAATGCTTACAGTGCAGGGAAGGAAGGAGGGAATTCCCTGAAGCAACAGGGCTTTGGCAGTTGCTGGGGTCCCTCAGTCCCTCCTTTTACTTACAGGATTAGCTCTTCTGTTTCGGGTCCACTCCAAGCATGCTCCATCTCCTAACATTTCAGTCGTCAGCTCTCAAAAAGTTCTGGGACGGGGCCGGGTATCAAAATTTGTAACTTAAAGTTCGGTTTCTGACCCTGAAGCAAATTAATGCTAATTTAATAATGAGGACAGGGTTTTGAGAAAAAGAAAATGGAGGTTTATTGCTTTGCTAACAAAGGAAAAACAAGGGGACTCTGCCAAAAGGTTGTGACTCTCATGATCTGGAGGGACAAGGGATTTTAAAGAGTTTCACTTGTTAACCTGGGATATACTCAGTTCTTCGTTCCCCAGCAGGCATTGCCCTGTGCAGTGGGTGTGCTCCAGGCAGCTAGCTAGGGGCTTCTTTCTTCCTGCTTAACAAAGGTGGGTAAAGTTCATCACAGTTCCTTAAAACACAGTCGAAAGGGTGTCAGGCTTACTTGCTTTGTTACCCTTTTTCACGTCCAATATCCTTAAAATTTTACCACAGAAATCAAACAAAAAAACGCACAAAAACAAACAACAAAAAACATATAGACCACAGAACAAAACACAGAAAAACAGAATCCTGGTGCCGAAACAGAAAAACAGAGGAGCAATGCAACATCTTGCTAAAGCTCCAGGGTAAGAGCGTGTGTGTGCCCATCGGCACCTCTCTACCCTTCCAGAGGAATTCCCTACAGAACAGAACAGAGGACAGCATGATTCTCATTACTGTCCTGGACAGGAGTGTATGTGAGCCTCCCCAGGCCACCTCTCTGTCATCAGAAGAGATCTCCCTTAACCAGATATCAGATGTTATAAAGGCGCCACTTACCTATGGAGGCCTCCTCCACCAGGGGCTTGATAATAGTTTTAGTGTGGTGGTTCACTGCAGTGCTCCCCAGACTGACGGCTCATTCCAAGGCCTTGGAACATCTCAAGTTGTGCACCCCCTAGAGTGGTTCTCCAGCCCAGTGCCCTGGAGGGAAGGCCAGCTTCAGAATTTTCAGCAGTCTGGTTTTGTGATCTGCTCGGGCAGGGTCATCTCACTGGGGAACTCCAAAATTTTGGACTAGGATGCAAGAAAAGACCACTGACTCCAATTAAAATCAAATTAAGGCAAGCTTATTATTTCAACAGGCTGGGCTGCCTCTCCTTCCCAAAATGGCGGGAACAAGACAGCAACCCCACCTTTCCTACAGCCCAGCTATATAGCCCAGAAAGTTACACAAACGGGTGGTTACAGATAACAAAACTTTGAAAGCATCACACTAATGGTAGTTTACATTTTTTTTTTTTTGCTGGCCCCAATATCAGAAATAATGAGCACCATTAGAGCCTCAGAGAGGGTAGTTGTCTGGCCAGGGAAGGCCAATATTTATGAGGTGTCACTAAAGTTTCAGAAAGTACTGTTATCTGGTCAGAGAGCCAGGTGTGGATGTGTTCAAGGCACGGGCAGGCGTTCCAAGCAGGTTCAGAATTTGCAGTAATTTAGAGTAAAGCCAAAATTATCTTTTCACGGCTTTGTGGCAAGATGGTTCCCAATTTTAATAAAAAATCAGGTTGGGTCTATCAAGCCTCTCCCTTACTTTTGGAAACTCCTCTGCAAACTCCAATGTTGTGAACTCCCGAGCATTTTAATTCCAGATATGTATTCACAGAATTTCTAACTCTTCTATTCCAATTGTGTCTTTCTTGGGGCGAAGGTAATATCAAGTCATTGTTCTGGATGAGAGTGGAAATATTTTTGTGTAGCACATATTTGCATACACATTTAGGAGATCACTCCTCCTAAACACTGTTGGAACAGAAAATTCAAACTATGGGGGAGCTTCTTAGTTGAACAACATTATTCATGAATCCAAGTTCATTAAACAAATAGTTTTGGATCAGTGGATGATATATATTTCAAGATGAATTTCAATTGGCATATACTATGCTACATTTTAATGTCTGTGTGTGTTTTTTGTTTATAATGTTTTGCGATTTATATGGATTTAAAATCAAGTTTCCACAAGATTATTCTCAGAAATATTCATCCACCTGAAATACATATTTGTTTCCTAGTACTGAAAACTAACTTCAGTAAATGGTGCATAAAAATCCTAATATTTCTACAGTAACTGACCCAGATTAATATCAATGCAAGTAGATTCCTAGGGGACATGATGTGTATTTTGATGTTCATTTTTATTCAACACTGCTACATTACTATTTCTGCAGCTTATGCACATCATACTGTATATATTTCATTCAAAAGTTCGCAAATTTATATGCATGTGTTTCACGTTCAATCACTTCCTGCTTCAGAACACATGAATTCCTCCAGGTTTCTTGACTATTCTTTTCATGATACTTCTTTCCAAACACATTATTTTTGATTTCCATAATCACGTTTGAAGCAAAACTCACACACTTTTCAGGATAAAATATAATCCTAATATTACCATTAGATGTATAAGTGGTTGGAATGAATGATTGCATATCAATAGGAGATTTCTTTTATATTTTCAGATATCAATTCAATCCATTATTTAAAGTGGAACCAGTTATATTATTTATACACAGTATGGTCTATTCATGCATAATCTGCATATTCATAGACACAGGGTACACCTATTTGTACCCCAAATACTAAATTATACTTCTACAAAACATTGCTCCAGAAATGGTGGAAGAAATATTCATGTCACCTGATCTACACATACATTTTATCACAATAATATTCTGGACACAAAATGCAATGGTCACACTTATGATTTTAAAAAAGCCTAAATGGAAAGTGAACATGGATTACAAAAAAACATCCAAGTCCTGGTTACCTAATGCTCTCGAATTCAATCCTATTTGTGACAACATATTTGTTTCTTCCTAAGATTATATATTCAAACTCAACCCTGTTGAAAATGTCTAAACCAATTACACACTTTATACTTTTGCTGATTTCCTAATGTCTCTATTTATGTCTGCTTTCCTACATATTTTCCCCTGTTCATCATTGTGACTGACTCTTCACATGTGCTGACATTTACATTCACTCTCTACCCGAAACCCTATTTGTAAAGAACTTTTGGTCCAAATCCTATACTCACTCTTCTTTATAAACCTGCTGACTACCTTAGTAATCCTACGGACTATTCCTTTATGACTAGATGTTCTGTTTGTTATTCAATCATCCGAGGTACAAGATCCAATTTCATTGTATATTGACTTATCTGAGACATCTGTGCAGAATATAATTCAAAGCTAAGTATCCCACTCAAGGGCCCAATGCCCTACTTGGCTTCAAATCTTCCCTAGATTTCTGTTATATTTTACCTATATATTCTTGTAAATATCACAGGTTTCCAATACCATTATTCATCCAGCAGAATAATTGCTAACCAAAATTGAACATATTATTAACCCTAACCATACACTGTTCCCTCAATCTAACTTTAGAGCAGTGCAGGGACAGAGTTGGTCTTACAAAAGAGGAATGTTGGGGATCTTCCACCTGCTGAGAATATCAAAGATCCATGCAGAAATGATCCCCGAAGAAGATGTAGACTGCTATGAAGGACCTGAGAGAGCAAAAGTTAGCTTCCATGGCAAACAACCTGGTCACTATGAAGGGATGTGTCTGAATAAGCCTCTCTCTTTTTAATATAGAGCAAATGGACCAAACCAGGCCTGTGTGGAGATCTTTTCCACGGTACCAATGGTTGATATACCATTCTAACTTGTGAAAGTGTCACAGGAAGTAGGGGCAGCCTCCATCTCATGGGACCCTTGGAAGCAACTGTTAGGACAAAGTGGTTGCCAAGGCTGTGAGCTCATTAACTTCATGAAGGAAGTGACCTACCTCACTTTCTTGGTGATGGAACTCTCTGAACTTGGGATCCCTGAAAACAGGCAGCCAGAGTCAGGCCCAATAACAGTCACAGAAGTCTCACTTTTTGGATTTACCAAGGAGAGAGTCAATCTTTCTTGGTATCTACAGTTGTGAGGATGGCCAAATGCCAGGAAAGATCTGAATTGGGGTCTTTCCTGAGAAAGCAGGTATTGGCTCACCGCTGGCTCCTGACAACTTCACAGAGTGGGCCAAGGAGTCCAGATTTGAGAATAGAGAAGCCATTTCGGGGGAACATAGTATGGCCCACAAGGCAGAGGACACTCTTGATAGTCACAGACCCTCTTGGGGGAAAAAGGTGCCTTTGTGGGAATGAGTGTGTGTATGTGGTTTTGTCTCATGCTCTGAGAATAGGTAGGAAAGGCGGTTTCTTTGGTTTAGAATGGACTGTTTCTAGTAAGTCATTTGACAAAGCAAGTGTTTCTATGTCTGTGTATCCAACTGTGTCCATGGTTGTAGACATTACAAAAGAAAATGCATCAATGGATGTGTCCTGTCTAGGAGAAAGCTTCCCCACATTCATCCTGCCCAATTTATGAAAGGACGGAGGCTTGCCTTATTGATGGGCAAGACCTGCTGTCTTCCTAAGTTTCTGTTTTCTTCTTGAATTCTGGCCACTCTCCAGAATAGACTCATGGTTTTGTGACCAAGATATGTAGCACCTCAAAGCTCTGTGACATGGCCGTGTACTGGATAGCTGAAGGGAATGGCGAGAATCTCAGGAAACTCAGATATCTGTGTGATCATGAAAGTCTCAGTGGAGAATCCCTGCTTTGGGCCTTTGCTTACCTATTGTTCTGTAGCACTGAATGTCAGGAAGGTCTTTGCCTAAGGCACCACTTTGTGAAACCTGAATAAAACAGTTTTCTAATGGAAATGAATGAGCATCACCTGTCTCTCTTTGAGTAATTGCTTTTGAAAGAGATGTGTCTGAGCCAGTCTGTTGGCTGTTTGTGAGGCTGTGGCTTGCATTCTCAGCACCTGATGGATCTAAAGAAAGATGCCATGTGTGCATCCAAAACCAAAATGGCCAAAAGAGCAGTCATTGTGGATAAAATCTCTTACCTTCCTCTGTAAGGTTCCTGACCTCTATCAAGTGACAATAGGGATCCTTTGGGTCAAATGACTTCTTCAAAGCCCTGCGGAGGCTAGCCAATAGGTGCTTGGGTTTTCTCATGACCCCAATGCACATAAAGAATCTAAACCCCACAGTCAGTAGGCCTCAAATTGGAGAAGCTGAGCAGTATTAATGGTAGGCCTTTTTGATCACTTCTGGTTCACAGAAGGGGTGTCCAGGCCACTCTGACTTTATGGAAATGACGAGCAAGAGTGTGTATTTTGGACACTGTCTTGTCCTGCGCTCCTCATAGAAACCTCCAGCTAGAGGTTATGATGAGTGTCTATATGGAAGAAGATGAGAGCCATGTGGGACTATTTTGGTTTTAATTGTGGTCATTTGTGTGGCAGTTGGAAGAGATGACTGGGTCCACCTGGGTTTGAACTCTGGTGTGAATCCCCTTAGAGACTGAGTTCTGGAAGTGACCTCAGAGAAGTATTGCCATGAATCGAGTTGGGATTTTAGGAAGCCATGCATGAGAGTCGCCCTTATAAACTTAGATCAAGGTCCAGGGTGGCTTTCCACAGAGCACTGGGAATCTCAGCCAAATTATCCCATGATTTTATTCTTAAAGACTTGGCACCCATACTTGAGAGTCAAAACACACATGGAACTCACATTGTAGACCTCAATAGGCCTGGCTTCATGTAACCTTTTGGCCACTCTATGGGAAGCGTTGCCTATGAAAGTTCTCCAGAGTTTCACTGAAATGAGCTTCCTCAACATTTAATGGTTCTTGAAAGCCACAGTGCCTCCCAACTACATCCTTGAAAAATGGCTAGATAAATACTTTGAAATTTTTGAAATTCCCATGACCAGGTGGCACTGGAGTATCTTTGGATGTCCTGCTGCTGATCATGAGTGTACCAGAGAGTGCCTTGATTGACTGGAAATTATTAAAATAATGTAGAACAGAGATGGTAGTAAGTTGGAGCCTGCTGAGTAGTGGGCCTAGAGCAGTGGTAGCCACGTGTGTGATAAAACATCTGTGGTGGGTCCATGTGATTAGCCCATTTGCTTCCAAATGGCTTGTGACTGACATGGTGCAGCCAGCAGACCCTTATTTGTAAAGGCATCTTTTTATTTGGAGAGCTTTCAAGGTAATGATCAGAATCAGGTTGATATGGTCAAGGGTGCAAGCTATGTGAGAAAGAAGCCTGGTTGTTTCATTCTCCTGCAGACCCTAACCCACCACACGTGACAGAACTCCCTCTAGCACTGTGTCCCAGTTGAACTTGTTGTTCAAAAAGCCCAGTGCAGCAGCAAGAACCAAAAGCCCCAGTGCAGCAGCAAGAACCACCACAAAAATTTGAGGAGGAACAAATGGCTTCACAGTCCACACAGGGTGAAACTTAGCCTCCAGTGGCCACACTTTACCTACAAAGAGAGAATTCAGCACTGCTGCCTCAGGTTCATTTGAAAATAAGAATCCATGTTCTCCAGGTCATATAGATGCAGACCCAGCTTTGATGGTCTCACTACAAAAGAAGCTAAAACTCCTTAATACAACATATATTTCAAGTGCCCAGCTTCAGAGGCAGTTTCTCAAGAAGTCTTTAGGCCAGCAGAGCTCAATGTTTGTGGAGTGTTTACCATGTCCCTTACTTTTGGAAACTGCTCTACCACCTCCAAGGTTGTGAACTCCTGAGCATATTCCATTCCAGATTTGCATTCACAGATTTTCTAACTCTTCTCCTCTAATTGTGTCTTACCTGGGGTGAAGGTAATGTCAAGGCATTGTTGTGGATGAGAGTGGGAAGATTTTTGTGTAGCACATATTTGCATACACATTGGATTCATTTTCCAATTTCCCATTAAAAATACTGAATCCCTGACACGAACCCATACCCTACTAGACTCTGACTACTAATCCTAATATGATGGAGAAAAATAACCCAAACAGAATAGAAATACAAGCAGTACAGAGAAGGCATGGTGTATAGTTGGACTTGCCTTTTGCATTATGTAGGGTAGGTGTTATAAATCTAGATAATTTTTAATTGAAATAGTTCTCCATGTGTTTTTAAAGTTAACAAATATGTGAATTTCTATCTCCCGTTCTCTGTAGCCTATTCAGCAAATGTATTTTTATATGCACATATAGAATCCTTGCTGGTATCACATGTACATACTTGTTTGGAGGCTGACGTGGCAGATAAAAATTATGAGAAGAGATAACTCCTCGTAAATGCTGTTGGATCTTAAAATTCAACCTATGGGTGATCTTCCTAGTTGAACAACATTATTCATAAATCCATGTTCAGTAAAATTAATATTTTTGGATCAGTGGACGATATATATTTCACCATGAATTTCGATTGGCATATATACTGCTACTCTTTAATGTCTCTGTGTGTTTTGTGTTTGTGTGTATATATATATATATATATATATATATATATATATATATATATATATACAATCTCCAGATTTTTTAAAATATAAAATATATGTGTCTTATTATACACTCCCTAAATACATTCATATTCATGTATGTGGATTTATAATCAAATTTTTACAAGATTATTCTCAGAAATATTCATCCCCCTGAAACACATATTTGTTTACTAGTACTGAAAACTAACTTCAATGAAAGGTTCATACAAATCCTAATATTTCTGCAGTAACTTACCCAGGTTAATATCAATGCAAGTAGATTCCTATGGGACATGATGTGTATTTTGACATTCATTTTTATTCAACACTTGTACAGTACTATTTCTTCAGTTTATGCACATCATAAGATAAATGTTTCATCCAAAATTTCAAAATTTAAAACTTTTGATTCACTTTCAATCACTTCCTGCTTCAGAACACATGTATTCCTCCATGTTTCTTGACTGGTCTTTCATGAGACTTCTTTGCAAACACATTATTTTCGATTTGCATAATCAATTTTGAAGCAAAACTCACACACTCTTCATGATCAACCGTAACACTAATATTATCATTAGATGTACAACTGGTTGTAATGAATGTATGTATGCCAATATCAATATAAGATTTCCTGTATATTTTCAGATATCAATTTATTTCAATTCCAATTTTTAATGTTGGGTCCAGTTATATTATTTATTCACAGTTTGGTCTATTCATTAATCATCTCTATATTCATCAAAACAGGGTACACCTATTTTTTCCCCAATACTAATTTATAGGTTGTAAAAATATTGCTCCCCATAATGGTGGAAGAAATACTCATATCACCTGATCTACATATACATTTTTATCACAGTAATATTCTGGACACAAATGTAAAGGTAACACTTATGATTGTACCAAAACCTAAATTGAACGTGAATATATATTACTAAAACCATCCATGTCCAGGTCGCCTAATGCTCTCAAATTTCAATCCTATTGGTGACTACATATTTGTTTCTTCTAATATCATATATTCAACCTCAACCCTGTTGAAAATGTCTAATCCTGTTACTCACTTTATACTTTGCCTGATTTCCTAATGTCTCTATTTTATATCTGCTTTCCTACATATTTTCCCCAGTTCATCATTGTGACTGACTCTTCATATGTGCTGATATTTTCATTCACTCTTTAAACGAAACCCTATTGCTAAAGAACTATATTTCCAACTCAAAGACTCACTCTTCAACCTAAACCGACTATTTTCCTAATCCTACTGACTATCCCTTTTTGACTAAATGTTCTCTTCGACATTCAGGCATCTGAGGTACTAGGTTTTATTCCATTGTATGTAGATTTACCTGCGACCACATTGCAGAATGTAATTCAAAGCTAAATATCATAATCAAGGGCCCAATGCCCTTCCTGGCTTCAAATCTTACCTAGATTTCTCTTTTCATACTTATATTTCAAATACATATTCTTATAAATATTTCAGGTTCCCAATACCATTATTCATCCAGCAGAATGATTCCTAACACAAATAAAACATTTTGTTAACCCTAACCATACACTGTTCCCTCAATCTAAATTTACAGAGGGAAGGGACAGAGTTGGTCTTACAGTAAAGAAATGTAGGGGGTCTTCCACCTACTGAGACCCTCAAAGTTCCATGCTGAAATGATCACTGGAGAATATATACGCAGCTATGAAGGACCTGAGAGAGCAAAAGTCATGTTCAATGGCAAACAACCTGGTCAGGATGAAGGTTTCTGTCTGAATCAGCCTCTCTATTCTTAATGTAGAGAAGATGGACCAAACCAGGCCTGTGTGGGTAGCTGTTCCCGGGTGCCTATGGTTGATATAAGATTCTAACTTGTGAAAGTGTCACAGGAATTAGGGACAGCCTCCTTTTCATGTGAGACTTGGAAGCCACTGGTTGGACAAAGTGGTTGCCAAGGCAGTGACCTCATTCAGTTCCTGAAGGAAGTGACCTCACATCACTTCCTTACTGAAGGAAATCTCAGAACTTGAGATTAATGAAGCCAGGCACCCAGAGTCAGTCGCAGTCCCAGTCCCAGTGGTCTCACTTGTTTGGATTTACCAAGGACAGAGTAAGTCTTTCTTGGTACCTATTGATGTGAGGATTGCAAAATGCCAGTAAAGCTCTGATGAGGGGCCTTTCCTGAGAAAGCAGGTAGTGGCTCACCTCTGGGTCCTGACACCTTCACAGAGTTGGCCAAGGAGACCAGATCTGAGACATTTCAGGCCATTTAGGGGGAAAATAATATGGCCCACCAGTCAGAGGACACTCCGGATAGTAACAGACCTTCTTGGGGGAAGGAGCTGCCTTTGTGGGTGTTGGTTTGTGGTTTTGTCTCATTTTCTGAGAATAGGTAGGCAAGGCGCTTTATGTGCTGTGGAATGAACTGTTTATTGTAAGTCATTTGACAAGGCGAGTGTTTCTATGTCTGTTTACCTCACTGTGTCCGTGGTTGTACTCATTAGAAAAAAAGAATGCATCAATGGATGTGTCCTGTCTAGTAGAAAGCTTCCCAGAATTCATCCTGCCCAATTTATGAATGGAGTTCAGATTGCCTTATCAATGGGTAACACCTGCAATCTTCCTAAGTTACAGTTTTCTTCCAGAATTCTGGCCCCTCTCCAGAATAGTCTCATGGTTTTGTCTCTAAGGTATGTACCACCTCCAAGCTCTGTGACATGGCCATGTACTGGATAGCTCAAGTGAATTGTGAGCATCTCAGAAAAATCAGATATATGTGTGACCACTAAATCTCAGTGGAGAAACCCTGCTTTGGGCCTTTTGCTTACCTATTATTCTGTTGCTATGAATGTCACGAAGTTCTTTGCCTCAGGCCACCAATTTGTGAAGCCTGAAGAAAACAGTTTTCAAATGGAAATGAATGGGCATCACCTAGGGCTCTTTGCTTAATTGCTTTGGAAAGGGATGTGTCTGAATCAGCCTCTTGGCCCTGTGTGAGGCTGTGGCTTAGATTCTCAGCACCTGATGGATCTAAAGAAAGATCCCATGGATGCATACAGAACCAAAATAGCCAAAAGAGCTGTCATTGTGGATGAAGACTCTCGCCTTCCTTTCAAAGGTTCCTGACATCCATCAAGTGAGAATAGGGATCCTTTGGGTCAAGTGAGTTATTCAAAGCCCTGCAGAGGCTAGCCCATACGTGCTTGGGTGTTCTCATTACTCCAATTCACATAAAGAATCTAAACCCCACAGTCAGTAGGCCTCAAATTGGAGAAGCCAAGCAGTATTAATGGCAGACCTATTTGATCACTCCTCGTTCACAGTCAGGGTTTCCAGGCCACACTGATTTTAGGCAAATCGGGGGAAAGGTAGGTTATTTTGGACATTGTCTTGGTCTGTGCCCCTCATGGAAAACTCCATCCAGAGGTTATGATGAGGGTCTACATGGAAGAAGATAAGGGCCATGTGGGAGAATTTTGTTTTGAATTGTGGTAAGTTGTGTGGCAGTTGGAAGAGATGCCTGGGTTTACCTGGGATTTAACTCTGGTGTGATTCCCCTTAGAGTCTGAGTTCTGGAACTGACCTCAGAGAAGCATTGTCATCAATTGTGTTTGAATTTTACTAGGCCATGCATGAGAGTTGCCCTTGGAACCTGAGATCTAGGCCCAGAGTGGCTTTCCACAGAGCACTGGGAATCTCAGCCAGGATATCACATGATTTTAATCTGAAAGACTTTGCAGCCACAGTTGAGTCAAAACACGCATGGACCTCACATTGTAGACCTCAATGGGCCTGGCTTCATGTGACCTTTTGGCTACTCTTTGGGAAGCCTTGCCTGTGAGTGTTCTCTAGAGCTTTCATTGAAATGAGCTTCCTCAACATTTAATGGTTCCTGAATGAATTGAAACCCCCAGAGCCTCCAACTTCATCCTTGACAAATGGCTTGATAAATACCATGAAATTTTTGAAATTCCCATGAGCAGGTGACACTGGAGAACTTTTGGATGTCCTGTTGCTGATGATGAGTGTACCAGACAGTGCCTTGATTTACTGGGTTTCATGAAATTTGTGTAGAACAGTGATGCCAGTAAGTTGGATCCTGCTCATTAGTGGGCCTAGAGCAGTGGTGTGAAGGTGTGTGATAAAACATATGTGGTGGTGACATGTGGATCTGCCATTGGCTTCCCAAAGGCTTGTGACTGACATGGTACAGCCAGCAGACCCTTCTATGCAAAGGTGTTTTTTATATAGAGAGGTTTCAGGGCAATGTTCAGAATCAGGTTGCTATGGAAATGGGGGCAACTTATGTGGAATTGAATCCTGGTTGGTGCATTCTCATGCAGACCGTGACCCTCCACACGGGACAGAACTCTCTCCAGCACTGTGTCCCAGTTTAGCTCCTTGTATTTCATGAAGCAAATACCAAACTCCCAGTGCACCTGTGAGAAACATCACGAAAATTGGAGAATGACCAAATGGCTTCACAGTCCACACGTGGAGACACTTACAACCCGGTGACTATAGTTAAACTACAAAGAGAGTATTCAGCATGGCTGCCTCATGTTCATTGGAAAATTAGAAACAATATCCTCCAGGTCACATTGTTGCACACCCAGATTTGATGGTCTCCCAACAAAGGAAGCTAAAGCTCCTAACAACAACATATATTTTTAAGTGCCCAACCTCAGAGGAAGTTTCTCAAGAAGTCTTTACACCAGCAGAGCTCCATGTTTGAGAAATGTTTACCCTGTCCCTTACTTTTGAAAACTCCTCTACCACCTCGGAGGTTGTGAACTCCTGAGCATTTTTCATTCCTGATATATATTCACAGATTTTCTAACTTTTCTCCTCTAATTGTGTCTTACTCGGAACAAAGGCAATGTCAAGGCAATGTTCTGGATGAGAGTGTGAACATTTTTTGTAGCACATATTTACATACACATTGCATTCATTTTACAATTTTCCATTCAAAATACTGAATCTCTGACATGAACCCATACCCTACTAGACTCTGACTACTACTCCTAATATGATGGAGAAAAATAACACAAACAGAATAGGAATACAAGCAGTTAGGAAGAATCATAGTGTATAGTTGTACTTGTATTTTGCATGATTAATGGTAGGTGTTATAAATCTAGTCAATATTTAATTTAAATAGTTCTCCATGTGTTTTTAAGGTTAACAAATATGTGAATTCCTGTCTCCCTTTCTCTGTATCCTATTTAGCACATGTACTTTTAAATGCACATATAGAATCATACCTGGTATCACATGTACATTTTTGTGAGGTGGCTGATTTGGCAAATACAATTTGTGAGAAGTGATCACTCCTCTTAAACGCTGTTGGAACTGAAAATTCAACCTATAGGTGAGCTTCCTAGTTGAACAACATTATACATAAATCCATGTTCAATTAAAGAAATATTTTTGCATCTGTGGATGATATATATATCATGATAAATTTCGATTGGCATATATATTGCTAATTTAATGTCTGTGTGTGTGTGTGTGTGTGTGTATTTTGTGTGTGTGTGTGTGTATGTGTGTGTGTGTGTGTATATATATATATATATACTCTCCAGAAATATATGTGTCTTATATACACTCTCTAAATTCATTCATGTTCATGTATATGGATTTATAATCAACTTTTCACAAGATTTTTCACAGAAATATTCATCCACCTGAAATACATATTTGTTTCCAGTACTTAAAACTAACTTCAGTTTATTTTGCATACAAATACTATTATTTCTACAGTAACTGACCCAGTTTAACATCAATGCAAGTAGATTCCAGTGGGACATGATGTGCATTTTGAAGGTCATTTTTATTCAGCACTGGTACAATACTATTTCTTCAATTTATGCACATGATTGGATATATATTCCATCCACAAGTTAGCAAACTTATAGGCAGTTGTTTCACTTTCATCACTTCCTGCTTCAGAACACATAAATTCCTCTAGGTTTCTTGACTGGGCTTTTCATGAGACTTCTTTCCAAACACATTATTTTTAATTTCCATGATCACTTTTGAAGCAAAACTCACACACTCTTCATGATAAACCATAATCCTAATATTACCATTAGATGTATTAGTGGTTGAAATGAATGTATGTATATCAATATAAGATTTCCTGTATATTTTCAGATATCAATGGAATCCATTATTTAAATTTGGAACCCATTATATTATTTATTCACATTATGGTCTATTCATGCATTATCTCTATATTCAGAGTCACAGGATATACCTATTTGTACCCCCAATACTAATTTATACATCTTCAAAATATTGCTCCCAGAAATGGTGGAAGAAATACTCACGTCACCTTATCTACCTATACATTTTATCACATTAATATTCTGGACACAAAAAGCAAAGATGACACTTATTATTTTACCAATGTAAAGGTCAGGCGAGTGTCGGAGGAAGAGACTACCAGAGACTGTCTCATGCAACAGCCAAGGATTTATGGGGGTCCAGCATGCTGGGGTCAGAGCTCCCTTGAATAGAGCACAGAGCCCTGAGAACAGCTTAAGCAGAGCTTATATACTTTCCTTGGAGAGGGCAGATAGGAAAGTTTATTGATGGATCAGGGCGAGTGGACGGTTTGCGTCCAAATGGGTGAGGAAGTACATTCTGCAGTTTTGCAGTTGGGTACAGCACTTTCAGGGAACTAGATTAGCAAACAGTTCTCAAGACATCAACAGTGTTTTGTTAAGCATACCGAAAAACGGGAAGTGACAAGTACCTATTTTATTAACCTTTCATTCCCCACTTCTTCTTTTGGTTACTTTTAATCATAAAAATGATCATTGGGGGTGTCACATTTTATGTTTACTAGTGCGGTATATTGTTTTCTGATTACCATAAGTTTAACTTGTCCAATTTGAGCATGGAGAAAGGAAACTACACGGTTGATCAAACAGGGTCCTACAATTACCAATAATATGAGGATTATTAATGGACCGGCCAGGGCTGATGAAAACGTAGTTAATGAGGGGGCTTTGTGAACCAAGACTCAAACCACCTTTATTGGGCCTCTCTCTCTTGTTGATGCTCTTCAAGGCATCTTCTTAATTTAATCATAGATTCTTTTACAACTCCAGTATGGTCGGCATAAAAACAACATTCTTCCCTCAATGCAGGACGAAGGCCCCTTCTCTCATGAAGAGGAGGTCCAACCCTCGACTGTTCTGTAAAATAACTTCAGAGAGAGAGGTTAAAGATTCGTGTAAAGCTGTGAAGGAGGTTTTTAATATCTTTAAGTTTTGGTCTATTACTGCTTCTAATTGGGTCATTTGTTGTGTCCCATGGACCAGGGCAGTGGTTCCTGTGCCCACCCCTGCAGCAACTCCTATTCATAATAGGATGACTAAAGTGAGGGATACAGGTTCCTGGCAGAACCGGGTTGTTTGCCCCCCTATTTGATATTTAAATGTACCTGCGTCATGATAGAGCACTCTGGAAAACATCTGCACCATTACATAATTAATCACATCTGTTGACCATTTTATGAAAACATAAACAATGTTTAAGTGTATAGAATTGTACTGCTGTAGAGATGGACAAGGCAAGGTACCTAAGATGGCACAGAAGACAGGGAAACAGTCTTATTTGGTTGCATCTGGATTTAGAGGGCATTGCTTCTGTTGTAATCAATTAATCCCTGAACCCAAAGTTTAGGTTGTTTCAGAATTTTGTACCCAGCATGTAAGGGAAGGGGCTCAGAAGTTCACAGTCTGCAGAAGTTCACAAAAAGCAGTTTTTGTTTCTGTTTTTTTTTCCTCTGTTCTGGGAAAGTTAACTTCTTAAGGACACCTGGGAGGGGGAGAGCTTTTTTCTTCTTTTTTTTCTTTTCCTCCCTGCCAGCTGTTACCATGGAGCCCAGTTGGTAACTTCTATATCTTAGAAATGTAGCCATCTCTATGAAGCCCCAGCTCTAGGCCAGAGGCCTTCTTCATATATTTTGTTAAAAACTACTAAGGGGGTGTCTAGCTTAGGAGTGCTGATTTTTCCAGCCAGTGGCCAAGTAGAACAGAGCAACACGAATAGAGGAAGTTTATCTACATTGAACTCTTTTATAGGAACTGTGTTGCTGAAAGGCTTAAAGTCAGCCATGGTGAAGACTTCTGGAGAAGGTCATTTAAGACTTTTCTGTGGGCCTGGTACAGAGGGGAAGACAGGGAAGGCAGGGGATGAGAGCAGCTCCGTGGATCTGAGGATGAGGAAAAAGAGATATAAAAGAATTATGGGAAAGGGGTTTGGGATTTTCCTGGCAACAAAACTTGAGCAGTAGAACAGGTAGAGCAGAGGGGAAGACGGGAGTGAGTATCCCAAAAAGCCTGTGAGGGACTTTAAATTCTTAGTAACCTGTTTTCAGTGATGACAAAGCAACTTTAAAGGCCATTTTAATTACATCTTTGATAGGCGTCTGAGGGCACTCCTTAGCTGGTTTGAGCTTTGGGTTAGCTGGTAAGAGGACCTGGTGGGACCCGGTGTGGGCACTGACAGGAGGAGAGAGGAGTGAGTGGGTGGAAGGGTACCTCAGTACCTGCAAGCTCAGCAAGGGGCAATGGTCTGAGAACCGACGGAAATTTGGTTTTTTGATCTAGTAACTGGAGCTGAGAAATCAGGTTGCTGATGTGGGAGTGACAGCAGAGAGTCTGGGGCAGAAGGCTGCGGGTGAGTATCTATTGGAGAAGCATAGTTCAGGATTTGAGCATAGGAGGGAAAAGGCCTACACGTAGGGGAATTTCCTTCCACACTTTTGAGCACTTGTCGAAGTTGAAAAGGTCACGCAAAATTTGAGGATCTAGAGACCCCTCTGGTGGCCATCGGTTTTTGTTTTCTAACTGGTAATATGGCCAATTCTGTGTACTGAATTTGATGAGGAATTTTGCTTCCACCAGGTAGCCCCTGTATCCTCACATCCCCATTATTTACAGAAGAAGTTGGCTTTTCCCCCACACAGTCGTGGCTGTTTTTGGCTTTGGTAGTCCGCCAGGCAAACATAGTAATCTAGGCTAGCCAACCTGCATCTGGCTCGCGTGTCCCTACATCCATAATGTTTGTTTCCATTATCTATTGTATGAAAAGTATTTAATGGAATTTTTGGGGATCCTCTTCATCAGGGATTTCCCAATAGGAAAGACGTATAGCCAGCTGACAAATTTCTTGGTGGAGAGATGGCCACCAGGTCCCTAAGTGGGCTGTATGTGCGATAGACCATACTTCTTGTCTAGTAGGATTTGTGATCAGCCATCGCTGCTGAACGGGTTGATGAGGGTTAGGACTACTGGTGACCAATTGGAGAGTCTATAGTCTTATTCACATGGCGAATATACAATTTGAAAATGTTACCAGTCTTTTCCATTTTTCAGCCAGATTCTGGACAGGGCACAGGCTTGAGATGAGAATTAGGAACCAGGAAGTGATTCCGTCTAACTTTAGCACTGTAGGTGTTATAAGTAGCACCTGGTATGGTCCTGTCCAGCCGGGTTCCAGGGATGACACCTGATGTTGTCTTATGTAGACAAAGTCTCTTACTTGATATAGATGTGGAGTACCCTCTTCAGCAGGTTGGTAGGCAGTGGCCAGCTGTTTCCACAGGTATTGCTGAGTTCCTTCCAGAACTTTAAGTCTGTCAAGCAAGGTGGTGTGGAAGGGATCGTTAGATCTTTGAGTTAGGGTTAGGTCCCTTACTGGAGATGGGGCCCCATAGAGAATTTCATAGGGGGTGAGGTTACACAAAGAAACAGAGGGAGTATTTCTTGCATGAAATAGTGCATAAGGCAGGAGCATAGTCCAATCTTTTATGCTACTCTTTAAGCTTAATTTCGTTTAGGTCTCTTTAATGGTTCTATTTAATTTTTTTACCTGTCCTGAACTCTGGGGTCTATAAGCACAATGTAACTTCCAATTAATCCCCAGGGTCCTGGCTAACCCCTGAGTTACCTAGGCCATGAACGCTGGTCCATTATCAGACCCTATTACCTTAGGCAGGCCGTACCTTGGAAAAATATCTTTCAGGATCTTCTTGACCACCATTTGCGCCTTTTTTTTTTTTTGGGGGGGAGGCTTCAATCCATCCTGAAATATATCTACAAAGAGTAGGAGATATTTAAGTCCATACCATGCTTGCTTAATTTCAGTAAAGTCCAATTCCCAGAATTGTCCTGGTCTGGTTCCTCGTAGGTGCTTTCCTGCAGGAAGCTTGGAAGTGTAAGCATTAACCTATTGACAGACCCGACAGGCTTTTTTATACCTGTTCAGTTATTTCCTTTCACTGTGAGTCAGTTAGTGGAAAACTCTGTTCTTGATCCTTCAGGAATGCCTGCAATTTCTTTGAACCAAGGTGAGTGAACTGATGTACATTTTTAACGTAGTGTAGGGCTTTCTGAAATTTCAGGCTTTGCTCAGTGAAGTTGAGGAGTACAGTGTCAGTGTCCTTAGATGTTATCAAAAGCTTGCTGGGTCTCAGGGGTCCATTAGAATTGGGCATCTCCCTTTAACAGCGGGTGTAAATGAGAAGTTAAGGACCCAAACACAGGAATCCTTAACATGCAAAACCCAGCAGTCCCAAGAAACTCTCTGTGTTGTCTGCTGTTAGATGGGGGTGGTTTCTGCACAACCGTTTGATTTCTGGGCTCAGTGAGCCATCGTTTACTGCCCCTAAAGGAATAGCCCAGGAAGATTACTTCTTGCTGGCAAATTTGGGCCTTTTAGGAAGAAGCTCTATACCCGAGTTGAGGAAGCTCACATAATACTGCTTGGGTCCCAGATTCACAGATATCCTTGGTGTTGGGTGCCAGTAGCAGGTCATCCACGTATTGAAGCTGGGTGACTTCGGGGTGCGTAGTTCTGAAGCTGTTGAGATCTCTTTGGAGGGCTTCATCAAAGAGAGTGGGGGAGTTTTTCAACCATTTTGGGGAGTCTAGTCCAAGTTAGTTGACCACACGTTCCAGTTTCTGGGTCTACCCACTAGCAAGCAAACAGCAACTGACTATATTTATGCAGAGGCAAGCAAAAGAAAGCATCTTTTAAGTCCAGAACAGTATACCATTTCCTATCAGGGTTCAGAGTGATAAGCAGATTGTACGGATTAGGTACACTGGGGTGAATGTCCTACACTCTGTTGTAGGTCTCTCTTATGTCTTTAATGGGGGATAGTCCCCGGCTCCTGGCTTTTTATACTGGTAGCGGGGGAGTGTTTTAGGATGATTGACAAGGCCTTAGGACCCTAAGGCCAGATATTTCTGAATATGGGGCCTTATCCCATCTTTAGCTTTTTTGCTCAGAGGATATTTTTTGACATTGATTGGGGAGGCTGAGGTTTTGAACTCCACTGTTTTTGGAGGTTGTTTCATGGCTAGTCCTAACCCAGCATTTTTTTTCCAGGCATCTGGGTAATCTGTTATCCATTTCTGGGGTAGCTTGCCTGTTTGATCAGTCTTGGGGGGTGTGAAGAGTTGCTGTTCATCTTCTACTGACATATTTAAAGCCGTGAATATAGGAGTTTATACTAAAGGATTTAGAAATATTATTTTGGGGCCTTCATGGTTAAAAGTCATTTTGGCCCGGAGATTAGTGAGCAGATCTCTGCCCATCAATGGGGCCAGGCATTCTGGGATTATTAGGAAGGAGTGATGGATTTTTCCTTTCCTCATGTCCATGGTTTTCTTAGTTGTCTAATTCCCATATTTACTGGTGTTAGCACTTTGAACTAGAGAGCTTTTATTTGATAGAGGGCCCAGTGGGGCCTTAAGGACTAAGTATACTGCCCCTGTATCCACTTCAAAGTTTACTGGGGTCCCCTCCACATCAAAAGTTACCCTGGGTTTATTGGGAGTCTAGCAATCTGGGGCTCAGTGCTCACTTGAATAGAGCAGAGAGCAATGAGAACAGCTTAAGGAGAGCTTATATACTTTCCTTGAAGAGGGCAGGGAGGGAAGCTTATTGATGGGTCAGGGCGAGTGGGCGGTTTGCGTGCAAACAGGTGAGGGTGTACATTCTCTGTTTGGCAGTCGGGGACAGCACATTCTGGGAAAAAAATTAGCAAACAGTCCTCAAGGTTTCAACAGTGTTTTGTTAAGCATACAGAAAAACAGGAAGTGACAAGTACCTATCTTATTAACCTTTCACCAAATCCTAAATGGAAAGTGAGCATGGATTTCTAAAAACATCCATGTCCAGGTTGCTTAATGCTCGCAAATCAATCCTATTGGTGACTACATATTTGTTGCTTTCTAAGATTATATATTCAACCTCAACCCTGTTGAAAATGACTAATACTAACCCTCACTTTATGCTTTTCCTGATTTCCTAATGTCTCCATTGATATCTGCTTTCATACATATTTTCCTGAGTTCATCATTGTGACTGACTCTTTACATGTGCTG
This sequence comes from Callospermophilus lateralis, assembly GCF_048772815.1. Classification (NCBI taxonomy): domain Eukaryota; kingdom Metazoa; phylum Chordata; class Mammalia; order Rodentia; family Sciuridae; genus Callospermophilus; species Callospermophilus lateralis. The sequence goes on along the minus strand of NW_027516576.1, from coordinate 239,704 downwards.
AAATTTACATTCACTCTCTATCCGAAACCCTATTGCTACAGAACTTTTGTTCGAAATCCTATACTCACTCTTTTTTCTATACCTACCAACTATCTTCCTAATCCTACCGACTATCCCTTTTTGACTGGAAATTCTCTTTGACAATCAATCATCCAAGGTACAAGGTCCTATGCCATTGTATATCAATTTATCTGAGACATCTGTGCAGAATATAATTCAAAGCTAAGTATCCCAATCAACAGCCCAATGCCCTTCTTGGATTCAAATCTTATCTAGATTTCTGTTTTCATACTTATATTTCACCTATATATTCTCGTAAATATCGCGAGTTCCCAATACCATTGTTCATTCCTCAGTATGATTTCTAACCTGAATCAAACCTGTTATTACTCTAACCATACACTGTACCCTCAAACTAACTGTACAGAAGAGCCGGGAGAGAGTTTGTCTTACAATACAGTAGTGTAGGGGCTCTTCCACCTGCTGAGAACATCAAAGGTACAAGCAGAAATGATACCCTGGAGAAGTTGCAGGCAGCTATGAAGGACCTAATAGAGCAAAAGTCATCTTCCATGACAAACAACCTGGTCAGTATGAAGGGATGTGTCTGAATCAGCCTCTCCTTTCTTAATGTAGAGAAGATTTATCAAACCATGCCTGTGTGGAGAGCTGTTCCCAGGTGCCTATGGTTGATATACCATTCTAACTTGTGAAAGTGTCACAGGAAGTAGTGGCAGCCTCCATCTCATGGGAACCTTGGATGAATCTGGTAGGACAAAGTGGTTGCCAAGGCCGTGACCTCATTCAGTTCCTGAAGGAAGTGACCTCACCTCACTTTCCTGGTGATGGAAATCTCTGAATTTGGGATCCAGGAAGCCAGGCACCGAGATCCAGTCCAAGTCCCAATCCCAGTGGTCTCACTTGTTTGGATTTACCAAGGACAGAGTCAGTCTTCCTTGGTACCTACTGATATGAGGATTGCCAAATGCCTGAAGAGCTCTGAAGAGGGGCCTTTACTGAGAAAGCAGGTAGTGGTTCACCGCTGGCTGTTGACAACTTCACAGAGTTGGCCAAGGAGACCAGATCTGAGACAGTACAGGCCATTTTAGGGGAACATAGTATGGCCCACTATTCAGAGGACACTCCGTATAGTCACAGACCTACTTGAGTTAAGGAGGTGCCTTTGTGGGTGTGGGTGTGAGTTTGTGGTTTTTTCTCATGTTCTGAGAATAGGTAGGAAAGGCTGTTGTTTTGATTGGAGTGGACTGTTTCTAGAAAGTCGTTTGACTAGGCGAGTGCTTCTATGTCTGTGTATCCCACTCTGTCCATGGTTGTAGACATTCGAAAAGAGAATGTATCAATGTATGTGTCCTGTCTAGTGGAAAACTTTCCAGCATTCATCAGGCCTAGTTGATGAATGGACTGTGGCTTTCCTTATGGATGGGCAACACCTACTAACTTCCTAAGTTCCTGTTTTCTTCCTGAATTCCGGCCACTCTCCAGAATAGCCTCATAGTTTTGTGTCCAAGATACATACCACCCCCAAGCTCTGTGACATGGCCATGTACTTGATAGCTATAGGAAATGGGAACATCTTAGAAAACTCAGACATCATTGTGACCAGTAAACGCTCAGTGAAGAAACCATATTTTGGTTCATTTGCTTACCTATTGTTCTGTTGCCCTGAATGTCAGGAAGGTCTTTGCCTCAGGCCACCCCTTTGTGAAGCCTGAATAAAACAGTTTTAAAATGGAAATAAATGGGAATAACTTGTGGTTCTTTGCTTTGGAAAGGGATGTGTTTGAATCAGCCTCCTAGCCCTGTATTAGGTTGTGGCTTAAATTTTCAGCACATGATGGATCTAAAGATAGATACCATGTGTGCAATCAAAACCATAATGGCAAAAATTCAGTAATTGTGGATGAGTCTCTTGCCTTCCTCTGTTAGGTACCTGACCTCTATCAAGTGAGACAGGGATCCTTTTGGTCAAATGAGTTTTTCAAAGTCCTGCAGAGGTGCTTGTGTTTTCTCGTGACTCCAAATCACATAAAAAAATCTATACCTGAGAGTCAATAGGGCTCAAATTGGAGAAGCAGAGCAGTATTAACAGCAGGCCTATTTGATCACTTCTGGTTCACAGGAAGGGTGTCCAGGCCACCCTGACTTTAGGCAAATGAGAGGCAAGGGAGAATATTTTGGACACTGTCTTGGGATGCATCCCGCATGGAAACCTCCAGCCAGAGTTTATGATGAGTGTCTATATTTAACAAGATGAGGGCCATGTGGGAGTGTTTTGATTTTAATTGTGGTCATTCGTGTGGCGGTTGGAAGAGATGACTGGATCCAACTGGGCTTGAACTATGGTGTCATTCCCCTTAGAGACTGAGTTCTGGAACTTACCTCAGAGAAATATTGCCATGAATTGTGTTGGGATTTAGGAGGCCACGCATGAGAGTCACCCTTGGAACCTGAGATCTAGGCCCAGTGTCGCTTTCCACAGAGCACTGGGAATCTCAGGAGGATATCACACAATTTTATTCTGAAAAACTTGTCAGACATATTTGATAGTCAAAACACACATGGACCTCAATTGTAGACCTCAATGGGCCTGGCTTCATGTGACCTTTTGGCCACTCTTTGGGAAGCCTTGCCTGTGAGAGTTCTCCAGAGCTTTCATTGAAATGAGCTTCCTCACCATTAAATAATTTCTGAATGAATTGAAACCCACAGTGTCTCCAACTTCATCCTTGAAAATTGGCTAGATAAATACCATGAAATTTCCTTGACCAGGTGGCACTGGAGAACATTTGGATGTCCAGTTGCTGATCATGAGTGTACCAGACAGTGTGTTGATTGACTGGTTTTCATGAAAATGTTGTAGAAAAGAGATGCCAGTCATTTGAAGCCTGTTGAGTAATGGGCCCAGAGCGGTGGTGAGCAAGTGTGTGATAAAACATCTGTGGTGGGGTCATGTGGATCTTCCATTGGCTTCCAAATGGCTTGAGACTGACATGGTGCAGCCAGCAGATCCTGTATGTAAAGACATCTGGTTATATAGAGAGGTTTCAGGGCAATGTTCAAAATCAGGTTTCTATGGTCAAGGGAGCAACCTATGTGGTATACAAGCCCTGTTGGTGCATTCTCCTGCAGACCCTGACCCACCACACGTGAAAGAACTTCCTCCAGCCCTTTGTCCCAGTTGAACTCCTTGTATTTCATGAAGCAAATACCAAACTCCGAGTGCAGTATCAAGAAACGTTTTGAAAAGTGGAGGATGACCTAATGGCTTAGCAGTCTACATGGGGAGACACTTAGACCCAGTGGCCATAGTTTACCTACAAAGAGAGAAATCAACACTGCTGCTTCATGTTCATTGGAGAATTATAAACCATGTCCTCCAGGTCACAGATGTGCAGACCAAGCTTTGATTGTCTCACTAGAAAGGAAGCTAAAGCTCCTGACAACAACATATATTTCAAGTGCCCAACCTAGAGGCAGTTTCTCCAGAAGTCTTTAGGCTGGTAAATCTCCATGTTTGTGGAGATTTTACACTGTCCCTTACTTTTGGAAACTCCTCTACCAACTCCAAGGTTGTGAACTCCTGAACATTTTTCATTTCAGATATGTATTCAAAGATTGTCTAACTCTTCTCTTCTAAATGTGTCTTACTTGGGGTGAAGGTAATGTCAAGGCATTGTTCTGAATGAGAGTGGGAAAATTTTTGTGTAGCACACATTTGCATACACATTGATTCATTTTACAATTTTCCATTTGAAATACTGAATTCTTGACACTAACTCATACCCTACTAGACTCTGACTACTAATCCTAATATGATGGAGAAAAATACCCAAACAGAATGAAAATACAAGCAGTTTACAGCAGGCATGGTGTATTGTTGGACTTCCTTTTTGCATGATAGAGGGTAGGTATTCTAAATCTACTCAATTTTTAATTGAAATAGTCCTCCATGTGTTTTTAATGTTAACACATATGTAAATTCCTGTCTTCCTTTCTATGTAGCCTACTCAGCACATGTATTTTTATATGCAAATATAGAATCCTACGTGGTCTCACACGTACATTTTTTTCAGTTGGCTGACTGGGCAGAAACAAGTTGTGAGAAGAGATCTCGTAAACGCTGGTGGAACTGAAAATTAAAACTATGGGTGAGCTTCCCAGTAGAACAATTTATACATAAATCCATGTTCAGTAAAATAAATATATTTTCATCTGTGGATGATATATATTACTGATAAATTACGTTTGGCATATATATTGATACTTTTTAATGTATTTTTGTGTTTTTCTGTATATATATATATATATATATATATATATATATATATATATATATACACACACACACACACTCTCCAGATTTTATAAAATATGAAATATATGTCTCTTATATACACTCCATCAATTCATTCATGTTCATGTATGTGGATTTATAATCAACTTTTCACAAGATTATTCTCAGAAATATTCATCTACCTGAAATACATATTTGTTTCCCAGTATGAGAACTAACTTCAATCAATGGTGCTTACAAATCCTAATATTTCTACAGTAACAGACCCAGTTTAACATCAATGCAAGTAGATTCCTATGGGACTTAATGTCTATTTTGACCTTTATTTTAATTCAACACTGGTACATTAGTATTTCTTCAGTTTTTGCACATCATAGGACATATATTTCATCCACAAGTTAGCAAATTAATAAGAATTTGTTTCACTTCCTGCTTCAGAACACATGAATTCTTCCATGTTACTTGACTGGTCTTTTCATGAGACTTCTTTCCAAACACATTATTTTCGATTTCCATAATCAATTTTGAAGCTAAACTCACACACTCTTCATGATAAACTATAACATTAATATTACCATTAGATGTAAAACTGGTTGGAATGAATGTATGCATATCAATATAAAATTTCCTGTATATTTTCACATTTCAATTCAATCCATTATTTAAAGTTGGAACCAGTTATGTTATTTATTCACTGTATGGTCTATTAATGCATTATCTCTATATTCATAAACACAGTGTACACCTATTTGTCCCCCCATTACTAATTTGTACCTCTTCAAAATATTGCTCCCAGAAATGGTGGAAGAAATACTGATGTCACCTTATCTATATATACATTTTATCACAGTAATATTCTGGACACAAAAAGCAAAGGTCAAACTCATGATTGTATCAAAGCCTAAATGGAAAGTGAGCATGGATTACCAAAAACAACCATGTCCTGGTTACCTAATGCTCTCAAATGTCAATCCTATTGATGACTACATATTTGTTTCTTCCTAAGATTATATATTCAACCTCAAGCCTGTTGGAAATGTCTAATTCTATCACTCACTTTACACTTTGCCTGATTTCCTAATATCTCTATTGATATCTGCTTTCCTACATATTTTCCCTAGTTCATCATTGTGACTCATACTTCACATATGCTGACATTTACATTCACTCTCTACCCGAAACTCTATTGCTAAAGAACTTTTGGTCCAAATCCTATACACACTCTTCTTTATAAACCTACTGACTATCTTACTAATCCTACTGACTATCACTTTTTAACTCGATGTTCTCTTCAACAATCAATCATTCAAGGTAAAAGGTCCTATGCCATTTTATATCAATTCATCTGAGAAACATGTGCAGAACATAATTCAAACCTAAGTATCCCACTCAAGGGCCCAATGCCCTTCTGGCTTCATATCTTACCTACATTTCTGTTTTCATACTTATATTTCACCTATATATTCTTGTAAATATCACAGGTTCCCAATACCATTATTCATCCGGCAGAGAGATTCCTAACCCAAATCGAACATGTTATTAACCCTAAATATACACTGTTACCTCAATCTAACTTTACAGAAGAGGAGGGACAGAGTTTCTCTTTAAATACCGGAATGTAGGGAATCTTCCACGGGCTGAGAACATCAAAGGTCCATGTAGAAATAATCCCTGGAGAAGATGTAGGCAGCTGTGAAGTTCCCGAGAGAGCAAAAGTCATCTTCCATGGCAAACAACCTGGTGAGGATGAAGGGATGTGTCTGTATCAGCCTCTATCAACCTAATGTAGAGTAGATAGACCAAACCAGGCCTGTGTGAAGAGGTGTTCCTAGGTGCCTATGGTTGATACACCATTCTAACTTTTGAAAGTGTTACAGGAAGTAGGAACAGCCTCCATCTCATGGGCCCTTAGAAGTAACTATTTGGACAAAGTTGTTGCCAAAGCAGTGACCTCATTCAGTTTCTGAATGAAGTGACCTCACCTCACTTCCTTTGTGATGGAACTCTCTGAACTTGGGATCCAGGAAGAATGGCACCCAGAGCCAGTCGCAGTCCCAGGCCCAGTGGTCTCACTTGCTTCAATTTACCAAGGACAGAGTCAGTCTTTCTTAGTGCCTACAGATGTGAGGATGTTCAAATGCCAGAAAAGCTCTGAAGAGGGGCCTTTCCTGAGAAAGTAGGTAGTGGCTCACCCATGGCTAATGACAACTTCACAGAATTGGCCAAGGAGACCAGATTTGAGACAGGACAGGCCATTTGGGGGGAATATAGTATGGCCCACCATTCAGAGGACACTCTGGGTAATCACAGAACTACTTGGAGCAAAGGTGGTGCCTTTGTGGGTGTGGGTGTATGTTCATGGTCTTGTCTCATGTTCTGAGAATAGGTAGGAAAGACTGTTTGTTTGGATTGGCGTGGACTGTTTCTAGTTAGTCGTTTTGCAATGCGAGTGCTTCTATGTCTGTGTATCCCACTGTGTCCGTGGTTGTAGACATTAGAAATAAGAATGCATCAAAGGATGTGTCCTGTCTAGTAGAAAGCTTCCCAGCATTCATCTTGCCCAATTTATAAATGGACTGTGGCTTTTGTTATCAAAGGGCAACACCTGATATCTTCATAAGTTTCTGTTTTCTTTCTGAATTCTGGACACTCTGCAGAATAGCTTCATGGTTTTGTGTCCAAGATATTTACCACCTAAAAGCTCTGTTATATGGCCATGTAGTGGGTAGCTAGTGTGACCAGGAAAGTCTCAGTGGAGAAACCCTGATTTGGGCTTTTTGCTTACCTATTGTTCTGTTGCCCTGAATATCAGGAAGGTATTTACCACAGGCCAATTCTTTGTGAAGCCTGAAGAAAAAAGTTTTCAAATGGAAATGAATGGATATCACCTGTAGCTCTTTGCTTAATTGCTTTGGAAATGGATTTGTCTGAAACAGCCTCTTGGCCCTGTGTGAGGCTGTGGTTAGATTCTCAGCACCTGATGGATCCCATGTGTTCATCCAAAACCAAAATGATCAAAAGAGCAGTCATTGCGGATGAAGTCTCTTGCCTTCCTCTGTAAGGTTCCAGACCTCCATCAAGTGAGAAGAGGGATTCTTTGGATCAAATGCATTCTTCAAAGCCAAGGAGAGGCAAGCCCAAAGGTGCTTGCATTTTCTCATGCTTCCAATTCACATAAAGAATCTAAACCCCACAGTCAGTCGTCCTCAAATTGGAGAAGCAGAGCAGTATTAACGGCACACTATTTGATCACTCCAGGTTCACAGGAAGGTGTTCAGGCCACCCCGACTTTAGGCAAATGAGTGGCAAGGGAGCTAACTTTGGACACTGTCTTGTTCTGCATCCCTCATGGAAACCTGCAGCCAGAGATTATAATGAGTATCTATATGGAAGAAGATGAGGGCCTTGTGGGAGTGTTTGGGTTTTAATTTTGGAAGTTTGTGTGGCGGTTGAAAAAGATGACTGGCTCCACCTGGTCTTGAACTCTGGTGTGATTCCCCTTAGAGACTGAGTTCTGGAACTGACCTCAGAGAATTATTGCCATGAGTTGTGTTGGGATTTTAGGAGGCCATGAATGACAGTCGCCCTTTGAAACTGAGATCTGTGCCCAGAAAGGCTTTCCACAAGGCACGAGGAATCTCAGCCAGAATATCAAATGATTTTATTCTGAAAGACTTGGCAGCCATAGTTGAGAGGCAAAACACACATGATCTCACATTGCAGACCTCAATGGGCCTGGCTTCATGTGACCTTTTGGCGACCCTTTGGGAAGCCTTGCCTGTGAGTGTTCTCCAGAGCTTTCATTGAAATGAGCTTCCTCAACATTTACTGGTTCCTGAGTGAATTGAAAATCATAGTGCCTCCAACTTCATCCTTGAAAAATGGCTAGAGAAATACCATGGAATTTTTGAAATTTTCATGACCAGGTGGCACTGGAGAACTTTTTGATGTCCAGTTGCTGATCATGAGTATACCAGACAGTGCCTTGATTGACTGCGTTTCTTAAAAATGGTGTAGAACAGAGATGCCAGTAAGTTGGAGCCTGCTGAGTAGTGGGCCTAGAACAGTGGTGGGCAGGTGTGTGATAAAACATCTGTGTTGGGGCCATGTAGATCTGCCATTGGCTTCCAATTGGCTTGTAACTGACATGGTGCAGCAAGCAGACCCTTATATGTAAAGGCATCTTGTTATATGGAGAGGTTTTAGGGCAATGTTCAGAATCAGGATGCTATGGTCAAGGGGGCAAACTATGTGAAATAGAAGCCTGACTGGTGCATTCTCCTGCAGACCCTGAGGCACCACATGTGACAGAACTCCCTCCAGCACTCTGACCAAGTTGAACTCCTTGTATTTGTGAAGCAAATAACAAACTCCCAGTGCTCTACTAAGAAAAGTAGAGCATGATCAATTAGCTTCACAGTCCACACAGAGAGACCCTTAGACTCCAGTTGCCACAGTTTACCTACAAAGTGAGAATTCAGCACTGCTGCCTCATGTTCATTGGAAAATAAGATACCATGTCCCCCAGGTCACATAGATGCAGACCAGTTTTGATGCTCTCACTATAGAGAAAGCTAAAGCTTCGGACCACAACATACATTTTAAGTGCCCAAACTCAGAGGCAGTTTCTCAATATGTCTTTAGGCCTGCAGAGCTCCATGTTTGTGGAGTGTTTACCCTGTCCCTTACTTTTGGAAACTCCTCTACCACCTCCAAGCTTGTGAACACCGAGAATATTCCATTCCAGATATGTATTCACAGATTTTCTAACTCTTCTCCTCTAATTGTGTCTTATTAGGGGAGAAGGTAATGTCAAGGCATTGTTCTGAATGAGAGTGGGAAGATTTTTGTATCACACATATTTGCAAACACAATGGGTTTATTTTCCTATTTTCTATTCGAAATACTGAATCTCTGACACTAATCCATAACCTACTAGACTCTGACTACTAATCCTAATATGATGGAGAATAGTAACCCTAACAGAATGGAAATACAAACAGTTCAGAGAAGGCATGGTGTATACTTGGACTTCCCTTTTGCATTATATGGGGTTGGAGTTATAAATATAGTCAATGTTTATTGAAATATTTCTCCATGTGTTTTTAACGTTAACAAATATGTGAATTCCTCTTCCCTTTCTCTGTCACCTATTCAGCACATGTATTTTTATATGCTCATATAGAATACTACCTGGTATCACACAGACTTTCTTCTGAGGTGGCTGACTTGGCAGATACAAATTGTGAGAAGAGAACACTCCTCCTAAACCCTTTTGGAACTGAAATTTCAACCTATGGGTGAGCCTCCTAGTTGAACAACATTAAACATAAATCCATTTTCAGTAAAATGTATTTTTTTGGATATGTGAAGAATATATATTTCATTTTGAATTTCGATTGGCATATATATTGCTACTTTTTAATGTCTGTGAGTGTGTTTCTGTATATATATATATATATATATATATATATATATATATATATCACTCTCCAGATTTTTCAAAATATGAAATATATGTGTCTTATTATACACTCCCTAAAATCATTCATATTCACGTATGTGGATTTATAATCAACTTTTCACAAGATTATTCTCAGAAATTCAGATTATTCATTCACCTGAAATACATATTTGTTTCCTAATACTGAAAACTAACTTCAGTAAATGCTGCATACAAAGCATAATATTTCATCATTGCCTGATGGCCACGAATAGAGTGCATCACACCCAGTGTAACGCGCCACTGCACAGGTGAATAACGAGATAGAACCACAAAAAACTATCTTGTTAAGAACTTACAGCAAAATGGGGGTGCACCAAAACTTATAAGAAAGATTTTTAGCACTGAGATCTGGTAATTGGGTCTGAAAAACGAGCCAAATGTGCAACCGGAGATCCGGTCTGACTGATCCTCAAAACAATAGAGTGTCTGGGTTCTAATAGACACCCTCCACACCCAACAAATGACAGGCCCAGAATACAGATTGAACTGCAGAGAAGCATCACTCAGGGGAAATCTAGTCTAGCAGGAGAAACCAGGACTAGCAGGAGAAACCAGGGGACTAGAGGCCAGGCTCTTGTGACTGGGAAGCTGGAGAACACAGAAGCGCAGGTGACAGTCCACCTGCTGTCCGCGTGACTGGGCGTCTGGAGAACACCGGCGCGCAGGAGACCGACTGCGCCACTGGGTGGCTAGTGATTGCCCACCCGCCAGTGACCTAGAGCTGAAACCAACTGGAGACAGTCCAGTTCCATCCCCGTATTGGAACATTTCGGCAAGGAGCCTGGGCCCGCCAAAGCAGAGGGGTGACGTCACTGGAGCTCGGCCTTCGGAATTCCCTACAAGTGGAATCCACTTTAGCAGGCATAGTCTACCAACACAAAGGAGAGACAACAGAGATACACAACACCGAAACAAATCTATAGAATAAAACAGAAACACAGCAATCAAATAGAGCTGGAAAGTAACATGAGCATCATGAAAAAACAAGGGAAAGAAAGGAGTACAAACAATGCAGGACAACTTAATTCTACAGGAGGACCTAGAAGCATCAGAAACAGGGATAGGGAAAGAACTTAAGGCATACCTAACTCAGATGGAAAGGAATATTAGAGAAGACATGAGGCAGCAAGTCCAAGCAATAAAAGTATATTTTGAAAATGAATTAAACAAACAAACTCAAATGGCAAACAACGAGCTTTACCAGGAGATAGAGATCTTAAAAGAAATCAAACAGTAATACTAGAAATGCAGGAAAGTATTAACCAAATTAAAAACTCAAACGAGAATATTACAAATAGACTAGATCAAGCAGAAGTCAGAATATCAGATAATGAAGACAAAGTTTATCAACTTGAAAAGAATACAATCAACACAGAAAAGAGGCTTAAATCCCACTAGCAATCTATTCAAGAGATATTGGATGTCATAAAAAATGAGAGTCATTGGGATAGAAGAAGGCATAGAGATTCAAACCAAAGGAATGGGGAACATATTAAATAAAATAATTCTAGAAAACATCCCAGAGATGAAAGATGGATCGGATTGTCAAATCCTGGAAGCCTACAGGACCCCAAACATTCAAAATCATAATAGACAAACTCCAAGACATATAATTATGAAGATAGCCAACATACAGAACAAGGAGAGAATATTAAACACTATAAGAGAAAGGAGGCAGATTACATTCAGGGGAAAACCAATTAGGTTAATGACTGATTTTTCATCACAGACTTTGAAAGCGAGAAGATCCTTGAACAATGTATTTCAAATGCTGAAAAATAATGGATTCCAACCAAGAATACTGTATCCAGCAAAATTAAGGTTCAGATTTGAAAACGAAATTAAAGTCTTTCACAATAAACAAAAGCTAAAAGAATTCGCAGCCAGAAAACCAGCACTGCAAAGCATTTTGAGCAAAATACTACAAGAAGAGGAATTGATAAATAGTGCCGAAAACTAACAGCAGGAGGTATCTCAGTAAAGGGGGAGGAAAATAACCAAAAAAGTAAAAACTAGCCAAACTAAAACATAATAAATAAATAAACATGATTGGAAGAACAAATCATATTTCAATTGTAACCTTAAATGTTAATGGCCTAAATTCACCAATCAAGAGAATGGGCTAGTAACCTGGATCAAAAAAAATAAATCCAACAATATGCTGCCTTAAGGAGACTCATATGATAGGAAAAGACATACACAGGGTGAAGGTAAAAGGTTGGGAAAAATCATACCACTCACATGGCCCTCAGAAGCAAGAAGGAGTGGCCATACTCATGTGGAATAAAATCAACTTCAAACCTAAGTTAATCAAAAGGGATAAAGAAGGACACTATATTCTGTTAAAAGAAACCATCCACCAACAAGACATAACAATTATGAATTTGTATGCACCAAGCAATGGAGCTGCAATGTTCATAAAACAAACTCTCCTCAAGTTCAATAGCCAAATAGACTACAACACAATAATTATGGGTGACTTCAAGACACCACTCTCGGCATTAGACAGATTCTCTAGACAAGAACTGAATAAAGAAACTATCAAACTCAACAGCACAATTTGTAACCTAGACTTAAACGACATATATAGAATATATCAGCCATCATCAAGTGGATACACGTTCTTCTCAGTTTCACATGGATCCTACTCAAAGATAGACCATATATAATGCCATAGGGCAATTCTTAGTAAATATAAAAGCATGGAGATTATACCATGCACTATATCTGATAATAATGGAATGAAACTGGAAATCAATGATGAAAGAAGGAAGGAAAAAACCTACATCACATGGAAAATGAACAACATGCTACTGAATGATCAATGGGTTACAGAAGACATAATGGAGGAGATAAAAAAAATTCTTAGAGACAAATGACAATACAGACACAACATACCGGAATCGATGGGACACAATGAAAGCAGTTTAAGAGGGAAGTTCATTTCTTGGAGTTCTTTCCTCAAAAAAAGAAAAAAAATCAACAAATAAATGAACTCACACTACACCTCAAAAACCTAGAAAAGGAAGAGCAAAACAACAGCAAATGTAGTAGAAGACAAGAAATAATTAAATTTAGAGCAGGAATCAACAAAATTGAAACAAAAAAAATTTAAAAATTTGATAAAACTAAAAGTTGGTTCTTTGAAAAAATAAATAAGATTGACAGGCCCACAGCCATGCTAATGAAGAGAAGAAGAGAGAGAACTCAAATTACTAACATACGGGATGAAACAGGCAATATCACAACAGACACTACAGAAATACAGAAGATAATTAGAAAGTATTTTGAAACACTATATTCCAATAAAATAGAAGATAGTGAAGATATCGATGAATTTTTTAAGTCATAAGATCTGCCCAGATTGAGTCAGGAAGACACACGCAATTTAAACAGACCAATAACAAAGGAAGAATTGAAAGAAGCCATCAAAAACTACCAACCAAAAGAAGCCATGGACCGGATGGGTATACAGCGGAGTTCTATAAAACCTTTAAAGAAGAATTAATACCAATATTTTTCAAGCTATTTCAAGAAAAACAAAAAGAAGGAGCTTTTCCAAATTTATTCTATGAGGATAAATCACCCTGATGCTGAAACCAGACAAAGACACTTCAAAGAAAGAAAACTACAGACCAATATCTCTAATGAACTTCGATGCAAAACTTGTCAATAAAATCCTGGCTAATCGAATACAAAAGCATATCAAAAAAATTGTGCACCATGATCAAGTAAGATTCATCCCTGGGATGCAAGGCTTGTTCAATATACGGAAATCAATAAATGCCATTCACCACATCAATAGACATAAAGACAAGAACCATATGATCATCTCAATAGATGCAGAAAAAACATTTGTCAAAGTTCAGCATCACTTTATGTTCAAAACACTAGAAAAACTAGGGATAACAGGAACTTACCTCAACATTGTAAAAGCTATATATGCTAAACCTCAGGCTAGCATCATCCTAAATGTGGAAAAACTGAAGGCATTCCCTCTAAAATCTGGAACAAAACAGGGATGCCCTCTATCACCACTTCTATTCAATTTAGTTCTTGAAATACTAGCCAGAACAATTAGACAGACAAAAAAAATTAAAGGCATAAAAATAGGAAAAGAAGTATTTAAATTATCGCTATTTGCAGATGTCATGAAAATATATTTAACAGACCCCAAAGGGTCTACAATGAAACGGCTAGAGTTAATAAATGAATTCAGCAAAGTGGCAGAATATAAAATTAACACTCATAAATGAAAGGCATTCCTGTATGTCAGCAACACAACTTCTGAAATGGAAATGAGGAAAACCACTCCATTCACAATATCCTCAAATAAAATAAGATACTTGGGAATCAACCTAACAAAAGACGTGAAAGTTTTATATACTGAAAACTACAGAACCCTAAAGAGAGAGAGAGAGAAGAAGATCTTAGAAGATGGAAAAACAAAAGACCCAGAATAGCAAAAGCAACTCTAAACAGAAAATATGAATCTGGGGGTATAGTGATACCAGAGTTCAAACTGTACTAAAAGCAATAGTAACAAAAACAGCGTGGTACTGGTAACAAAATAGGCAGGTGGAACAATGGGACAGAATAGAGGACACAGAAACCAATCCTCAAAATTACAACTTTCTTATATTTGAAAAAGGGGCTAAAAGCATGCAATGGAAGTAGGATAGCATCTTCAAACAATGGGGTAGGGAAAATTGGGGAAAGGTGGGGCAAGGGAGAGAAGTGAACAACAGCAGATGAGGTAGAGAAAGAAGATGGGAGGGGATGGGAGGGGGTATAGTAGGGGATAGTAGGGGATAGGAAATGTAGCAGAATACAACAGTCACTAATATGACATTATGTAAAAATGTGAATGTGTAACCGATGTGATTCTGCAACTCTTATTTGGGGAAAATTGGGAGTTCATAACCCAATTGAGTCAAATGTATGAAAGATGATATAGGATGAGCTTTGTAATGTTTTGAACAACCAATAAAAATTAAATAAATAAAGGTTTAAAGTTGAGTGGGAAGAAATCAGCTAAAAAAGAGTTGAGATGCATTCATTTTGCTAAGCAGAAACTTTGTTTTGTGTACTTGTAACTATCACAAATTTATTTTACCAGAAAACTGGCTTTTAAAAATGCACATAATTGAGATTAAAGGATAATCCACTTACCTTCAAGAAAAACTCATAGCATTTCCTATATTTTTCATATTTTATTTTTTTGTGAATATTTTGACATGGACCAGGTCTAGACTTAGGCTATTCTTCCAGAATACTACCTCATCTGACAAGTTGGTACAATGTGTTGGATTGTTCTTTTCATCTTTTATTTAATAGTTTCTAGATGATAATGTGTATTTTTCCATATGTTTGTTTGGACATACATACCCAACTATATCTTTGCATTTTCTGTTTTACTGGGGAAGAGACTCATCAAAAGCTCTTTATTATACGTATCAACAATCAAACACTTAGAGCATGCAATTATACATAATTTTGCATGAAAATATTTTTGTACCATTTTTATAAAGATTTAGAATTATTAATACTGTCCCTACTGTAATTAGTAACTCCTTACAAAAAGAATTAATCAATTGACTTTATATCAATTATGAATATGAAAATTACTAAAATAAGTATTTGGCAATTAATATGCAATTGATAGAAAGTGAAATCACAAGAAAGCCATTTAAAATGTCAGTGCATATGGTCATTAAATAATAGGTTGTTCAAAAAAAAATTCTCTAATTCAAAAGAGTTAATATGCCATATTACAGCTAAATGTGATATAAAAACCTTAAATTATCAGTATTGATAAATAAGAATGATACCTGTTTACTTAAATATGTTTATTTGATTTTCACTGTAAGATTTTAATTCTGGAAGACTTGAGAATTAAGAAAGACTTGGTCTATATTATTTCTAACAGGCTAATCAAAGTACTTTTAAATATATATGTATATATATATATATATATATATATATATATATGTATATATATATATATATATATATATATATATATATATATGTAACACATATGCATGAATATAGATACATATGCATAATAAATGTATTGTAATATATTTATCAGGTGGTTATAATTTTTAAATTTTCTCAAGAAAAAAGAATGACTATAAAAAACAGTTTTAAATGTAAATTTCATAGCATAGTACTGTTTGTAATGCTATGAGAGAAAAATACTTATGGAGGGAAAATGAAAAAGGAAGAGAGAGAAGGGGGAAAATGAGGAAGAAAGTGAGTAAAGAAGAGGGAGAGGAGTGTTTGATGAAAAGATAAAAGTGGAGGGGCTGGGTTTGTGACTCAGTGTTAACATGCTTGTCTAGCATGTGTGAGGCAGTGGGTTATATTCTCAGCACCACATACGAATAAATAAAATGAAGGTCTATCAACAACTGAAAAAATAAAAAAAGGAGAAATATTACCAAAATTCCAAGATTTTATGAATGTTAAATACAAAAAATTATGTTGCATAGCCTTATGTAAATTCTAGACTCCCCAAAATAATCATTAAATGCTAGATTATTAGTGTTATAACTAAAAATCCATTGCTCTTTCTTCTACATTCTGTGGCATGCTAGTGCTAAAATAAATTGTATTATAACACCAAAATAAAATTCTAATATTTATACAGTAACTGACCCAGTTTAAGATCAATGCAAGAAGATTCTGATGTGATATAATGTGTATTTTGACGTTCATTTTTATTCAACACTGGTACATTACTATTTCTTCAGTTAATGCACATCATAGGATGTATATTTCATCCACAATTTAGCAAATATATACACATTTGTTTTGCTTTCAATCACTTTTGCTTCAGAACACATGTATTCCTCCATGTTTCTTGACTTCTCTTTTTGTGACACTTCTTTCCAAACACATTATTTTCGATTTCCATTATCACTTTTGAAGCAAAACAGACACACCCGTCATGATAAAACATAACACTAATATTACCATTAGATGTAAAACTGGTTTAAATGAATGATTGTACATCAATATAAGATTTCTTGTATACTTTCAGATATCAATTCAATCCATTATTCAAAGTGAAACCAGTTATATCATTTATTCACAGTATGGTCTATTCATGCATTGTCTATATATTGATAGACACATGGTACACCTCTGTGTACTCCCAACAATAATTTCTATATCTTCAAAATATTGCTCCCAGAAATGGTGGAAAAAATATGCATGTCAACTGATCTACATATACATTTTATCACAGTAATATTCTGGACACAAAATGCAAAGGTCAAACTTATGACTGTCCCAAAGCCTAAATGGAAAGTGAACATGGATTACTAAAAACATCCATGTCCAGGTTGCCTAATGCTCTCAAATGTCAATCCTATTGGTGATTACATATGTGTTTCTTCCTAAGACTACATTTTCAATCTCACCCTGTTGAAACTGTCTAAACCTCTCACTCATTTTATAATTTGCCTGATTTCCTACTCTCTATTCACATCTGCTTTCCTACTTTTTTCCCCAGTTAATCATTGTGACTGACTCTTCACATATGCTGACATTTATATTCAATCTCTACCAGAAACCCTATTGCTAAAGAACTTTTTGTCCAAATTCTATACTCAATCTTCTTCGTAATCCTACCGACTATATTCCTAATCCTAGCAAAAATCCCTTTTTTAACTGGATGCTCTCTTCTACATTCAATCATCAAAGGTACAAGGATCTATGCCATTGCATATCAATTTATCTGAGACATATGTGCAGAACATAATTCAAAGCTAAGTATCCCATTCAAAGGCCAAATTCCCTTCTAGGATTCAAATCTTACCTAGATTTATATTTCAATACTTATATTTCACCTATATTTTCATGTAAATATCGCAGGTTTCCAATAACATTGTTCATCAAGCAGAATGATTCCTAACCCATATTGAACATGTTATTAATCCTAACCATACACTGTTCCTCAATCTAACTTTACAGAAGAGCAGAGACAGAGTTGGTATTACAATACAGGAATGTATGGATCTTCCACCTGCTGAGAACCTCAAAGGTCCATGTAGAAATAATCCCTGGAGAATGTGTAGGATGCTATGAACGACCTGAGAGGGCAAAAGTCATCTTCCATGGCAAAAAAACATGGTCAGGATAAAGGGTTGTGTCTTAATCAGAATCTCTCTTCTTAATGTAGAGAAGATGGACCAAACCAAGCCTCTGTGGAGAGCTGTTCCCCAGTACCTATGGTTGATATACCATTCTAACTTATGAAAATGTCAGAGGAAGTAGGTGCAGCCTCCATCTCATGGGACCCTTGGAAGCATCTGTTAGGACAAAGTGGTTGCCAAGGCTGTGACCTCATTCAGTTCCTGAAGGAAGTGACCTACCTCACTTTCTTGGTGATGGAATCTCTGAACTTGGGATCCAGGAAACCAGGCACACAGAGCCAGTCTCAGTACCAGTCCCAGTGGTCTCACTTGTTTGGATTTACCAAGGACAGAGTCAGTCTTTCTTGGTACCTACTGATGTGAGGATGGCCAAATGCCAGAAAAGCTCTGAAGAGGGGCCCTTCCTGAGAAAGCAGAAAGTGGCTCACCAATGGATCCTCACAACTTCACAGAGTTGGCCAAAGAAAACAGATCTGAGACAAGACAGGCCATTTTGGGGTAACATAGTATGGCCCACCATTCAGAGGACACACTGTATAGTCACAGACCTACTTGGGGAAAGGAGGTGCCTTTGTGGGTGTGGGTGTGAGTTTTTGGTTCTGTCTCATCTTCTGAGAATAGGTGGAAAAGGCGGGTTTTTTTTTTGGTTTGGTGTGGACTCTTTATAGTAGGTCGTTTGACAAGGTGAGTGTTTCTTTATCTATGTATTCCACTGTGTCCATGGTTGAAGACATTAGAAAAGAGAATGCATCAAGGATGTGTCCTGTCTATTAGGAAGCTTCCCAGCATTCATCCTGCCCGATTTATTAATGGACTGTGGCTTGTCTTATAGATGTGCAACACCTACTAAATTCCTAAGTTCATGTTTTCTTCCTAAATTCTGGCCACTCTCCAAAATAGTCTTATGGATTTGTGTCCAAGATATGTACCCCTCCAAGCTCTGTGACATGGCCATGTACTGGATAGCTGAAGGAAATGGGAGCATCTCAGAAAACACAGATATCAGTGTGACCGGTAATGTCTCAGTGGAAAAACCCTTCTTTTGGCCTTTTGCTTACCTATTGTTCTGTTGACCTGAATGTCAGGAGGTCTTTGCCTCAGTCCACCCATTTGGGAAGACTGATGAAAACTGTTTTCAAATGGAAATGCATGCGCATCACCTGTCGCTCTTTGTTTAATTGCTTAGGATAAGGATGTGTCTGATTCAGCCTCTTGGCCCTGTGTGATGCTGTGGCTTAGATTCTCAGCACCTCATGGATCTAAAGAAAGATTCCATGTGTGTATCCAAAACAAAAATGGTAAAAAACCACGCTGACTTTAGGAAAATAAGTGGCAAGGGAGCTCTTTTGAACACTGTCTTGGCTGCGCCCCTCATGGAAAACTCCAGCAAGAGGTTATGATTAGTGTCTATATGGAAGAGGATGAGGGCCTTGTGGGAGTGTTTTGGTTTTAATTGTGTTTATTTGTGTGGTGGTTGGAAGTGATGACTGGGTCCACCTGGGCTTGAACTCTGGTGTGATACCCTTAGAGACTGAGGTCTAGAACTGACGTCAGAGAAGTATTGCCATGAATTGTGTTGGGGTTTTAGGAGGCCATGCATGAGAGTTGCTCTTGGAAACTGAGATCTTGGACCAGGGTAGCTTTCCACAGAACACTGGGAATCTCAGCCAGGATATCACATGATTTCATTCTGAAAGACTTGGCAGCAATAGTTGACAGTCAAAACTCACATGGACCTCATATTGTAGACCTCAAAGGGCCTGGCTTCATGTGACTTTTTGGTCACTCTTTGGGAAGACTTTCCTCTGAGAGTTCTCCAGAACTTTCATTGAAATAAACTTCCTCAACATTTAATGGTTCCTGAATAAATTTAAACCCACAGTGCCTCCAACTTCATCCTTTAAAAATGGCTAGATAAGTACCATGACATTTTTTAAATTCCCATGACCAGATGGCACTGGAGTAACTTTGGATCTTATGCTGTTGATCATGAGTGTACAAGACAGTGCCTTGATTGACTTGGTTTCATGAGAATGGTGTAGAACAGAGATGCCAGTAATTTGGAGACTGCTGAGTTGGGGCCTAGAGCAGTGATGTGCAGGTGTGTGATAAAACATCTGTGTTGGGGCCATGTGGATCTGAAATTGGCTTCCAAATGGCTTGTGACTGACATGCTGCAGCCAGCAGACCCTTATATGTAAAGGCATCTTGTTATATGGAGATTTTTCAGGGCAATGTTCAGAATCAAGTTGCTATGGTCAAGGGGGCAAGCATGTGCGATAGAAGCCTGGTTGGTGCATTTATATGCAGACCCTGACACACCACATGTGACAGAAATCCCTCCAGCACTGTGCCCCAGTTGAAATCCTTGTATTTCAAGAAACAAATACCAAACTCCAAGTGCAGCAGCAAGAAACACCACGAAAACTGGAGGATTACCAACTGGGTTCACAGTCCAAACAGGGAGACACTTAGCCCCAAGTTGCCACAGTTTACCTACAAAGAGAGAATTCAGAACTGCTGCCACATGTTCATTAGGAAAATAAGAAACAACATCCTCCAGGTCACATAGATGAAGACCCAGCTTTGATGGTCTCACTACAAAGAAAGCTAAAGCTTCTGACAACAACGTATATTTCAAGTGCCCAACCTCAGAGGCAGTTTCTCAAGAAGTCTTTAGGCAAGCAGAGCTCCATGTTTCTGGAGTGTTTACCCTTTCCCTTACTTTTGGAAACTCCTCTACCACCTTCAAGGTTGTGAACTCCTGAGCATTTTCCATTCCAGATATGTATTAACAGATTTTCTAATTCTTCTCCTCTAATTGTGTCTTACTTGGGGCGAAGGTAATGTCAAGGCATTTTTCTGGATGAGAGTGGAAAGATTTTTGTTTAGCATATGTTTGCATACACATTGGATTCATTTTCCTATTTTCCATTTGAAATACTGAATCCCTGACACTAACCCATACTGTACTAGAATCTGACTACTAATCCTAATATGATGGAGAAAAAGAATCCTAACACAAAAAAAATAGAAGCTGTTCAGAGAAGGCATGGTATATATTTGGACTTGCCTTTTGCAAGTAGGTGTTATAATTCTAGTCAATTTTTAATTGAAATAATCCTCCATGTGTTTTTAAAGTTAACAAATATGTGAATTCCTGTCTCCCTTTCTCTGTATCCTATTCAGCACATCTATTTTATATGCACATAAAGAATCCTACCTTTTATCACGTGTATATTTTTGTGCGGTAGCTGATTTGGCAGATACAAATTTTGAGAAGAGATCACTCCTCCTAGATGCTGTTGGAACTGAAAATTGAACCTATGGCTGAGCTTCCTAGGAGAACAACATTATACATAAATCCCTGTTAAGTAAATTGAATATTTTTAGATCTGTGAATGATGTATATTTCATGGTGAATTTCGATTGGCATATATGTTGCTACATTTTAAAATTTGTGTGTGTGTGTGTGTATACACACATACACACTCTCCAGATTTTTCAAAATATGAAATATATGTGTCTTATTTACACTCCCTAAATTCATTCATGTTCAAGTATGTGGATTTATAATCAACTTTTCACAAGATTATTTTCAGAAATATTCATCCACCTGAAATTCATATTTGTTTTCTATTACTGAAAACTAACTTCAGTGAATGGTGCATACGTATCCTGTTGATAGTCACAGCCGAAGGGGCCACAGCAAACTTCCAGGTGCCAGCAAACTTTCAGCTGCAGGCTGATGATTGGCTCACAGCGGCCTTAGCAACTTCTAGCTCATTGTCTCCTCTGTGGTGATGCTCATTGGAGATGCTCATTGAGATGTTTCCCCGCCTTTCAGACTTCCAGCTTATGATTGGCTCACAGCAGCCCCAGCAACATCTAGCTGATTGGCTCCTCTGCGGTGATGCTTATTGGGCTGTTTCCCTGCCCATTCAGACCATGGAGCTGCTCATTGGGGGACTTTTTTGGCTCTGCCCACGTGACCCAGCCAATCTGCCTCAAGAGCTGGAGGATTGTGAGAAGTGGATAGAGGCTTGTGTGGGAGGGAGAGGCTTTTGGGAAGCTGGTGTTGGGAGTTGGGGTTCTGAGGATTTTTCCTGAGAGGCTGTTTTGCTTGGCGTGTGTGGTTCTAAAAATAAAGTTAGTTTCTTTTGACAAGTGGATTCTGATTGTGCCCAGCCAGACAGCGGCATTTGGTGGCTCATATGGGGAGCGACTGAGGGTAACTGAAAAGGTAAACTGCTCGCTCTTGAGGGCAGGGCGAGAGGATGGGTAGCCATTTTATGATTCCTCTTTTGTTTTAAGTTGCCTGTCCCTGGAGATGAGTGAGATGGAAGAAAAACTGCTCACATCTGAGGAAAAACTATTTGTGTCTGAGGAACAGATAGGGAGAAAGGCTATAATAATTTTTTGTTGTTCCATTTTTATTTCGTTCTATCTCTTTTTTTGTTTGGTGTTATCTTGTTGGTTTGTATTATAGTAGAAATATGGGATCAAAAATTAGTAAAAAACAAACCAAAAAAGTGTTAAGTAAATTGTTAGAGGAAGGAGGCATCCCAGTAAAATCAAGAGCAGTCATGGCAATTGTTGATACAATACAAAAATGTAGACCATGGCTTTTTAAGGAGGAGTTGTTAAATATATCACAATGGAACCATCATGGTGCAGATTTAAAAAGAATAGAAAAGAAAAGCCCAGGGATTCTGCCAGTTGGCACATTGCCATTGTGGACATTCATATCTTGTTTGCTTAGTTCAAAGCCTTCAGTTCAGTCAATGGTAGAGGAAGAAGAAGACATATTGATTCAAGTAAAACAGAAGGTGTCTCAAGTTAGTCAGACAGAAGAAAAAATTCAAGTAAAAGAGAAGGTCTCTCGAGCTAGTCAGATAGAGGAAACTATTCAAGTAAAAGAGAACGTCTCTCGAACTAGTCAGACAGAGGAAAAAATTCAAGTAAAAGAGAAGGCCTCTAAAGCTAGTTAGACAGAGAAAGAAAGTGTAAAACAGTAAAAAACATCAGGGGAAATTTACAACAGGAGACTGCTACTAACACCTTTCTATCACCAGCTGACATAAGTGTCCAACTAACAAGGCCACTTTCTTATGCTGGGAGGCCCCCAACTCCCGCAGTGGATAGTTAGGATCCTGAGACAAGATCTCAAATATTAACATGCCCTGTATTTGAGGGAGGAGGGCAGCGTGTTTACCATGCTTTAAATTTCAAAACAGTGAAGCAGCTAAAAGAGGCTGTAACAACCTATCGTCCTCAAGTACCCTTCAATGTAATCATGGTCGAATCCATTAACAACTTGAACATGAAGCCAGTGGATTGGGCTAATATGTGTAATGTTGTGCTAAATGGAGGACAATGCATGTTATGGAAGGTTGCCAATGAGGAATGTTGAAAGGAGACAGCTAGGCGAAATGCAGGAGCTGGTTATCCTCAGAGAAATCTAGATATGTTGTTAGGAAAGGGACCTTATGAAGATCAGCAGCAGCAAATTGCATATGATCATGGTGTATGTGCACAAATTGGTGTAGATGCAATTAAGGCATGGAAGACTTTACAAGAACATGGAGGTTTACAAGGTCAATTATCTAAGGTAATACAAGGAGCTAATGAACCTTATGCTGAATTTGTAGATAGGCTTATTCAAAGAGCTACCAGAGTTTTTGGGAATACAGAACAAGCAATGCCATTACTAAAACAACTGGCTTATGAGCAAGCGAATTGTTTTTGCAGAGATATCATTAGACCATGGAAAAATGAAGATTTAAACACATTGATTTAATTATGTAGAGACATTAATGAACAAGAGCAAGTCATGGCAGCTGCAGTAAAACAGGCTTTAGTTGCCAGATACATTAATGAACAAGGGCAAATTGTGGCAGCTACAGTAAAACAGGCTTTAGATGCCAGACCAAGAACATGCTACCAATGTGAAGAAACAGGACATTTTAAAAGGAATTGGCCCATAGAAGGAGGGTTTAACAATATTAGGTATCAAAGGAGTAGAATACCAGGTATTTGGCCACAATGCCATAGAGGGAGACATTGGGCTAATGAGTGCTGTTCTCAAACCACCATAGAGGGTACTCAATTATCAAAAAATGAACAAGGACCAGGAGTTTATCCACGATATCATGGAGAAAGGCATTGGGCTCAATTGCCAAATAAATGGACAGGGGGTTCCAATGCTCCGGGGCCCCAAACCACAAATATACAGAGCACTGGAGGAACCCAGCAACCCCATCAGGGTAGTGCCCAGGACACATTGTCCATCAGATCCCTCATCAGACAAACCAGAGGGAGCACAGTGTTGGACATCTGCGCCTCTGCCAGATCAGTACTAACTCCAGAGATGGGAGTTCAAATCATTCCCACAGGGGTAAAAGGACCTCTTCCCAAAGGAACCATGGGCTTATTATTGGGATGCAGCTCTTCTACTCTAAAAGAACTTATGATAAGTCCTGGGGTGATTGATCCAGATTATGAAGGTGAAATAAAAATTATAGCCAGTTCTCCAAAGGACATATCAGTAATTTCACAAGGAGATAGAATAGCACAGTTACTAATAATACCCAGCCTATATGATAAATTTTCCAGTCGTACTGTAGAAAGATGTTCCAAGGGATTAGGCTCCACAGGTGTAGATTTGGCTATGCTTTCTTTAAATTTAGATTCTCGCCCCATGCTAAAACTAAATATTCAAGGGCATGAATTGAATGGGCTACTGGATACAGGTGCAGACATTAGCATCATCTCTCGTCAAGAATGGCAAAAACATTGGCCATTACAACAAGCCACTCAAACGCTTCGAGGCCTATAAGTGGCGACTAATCCCCATAGAAGTAAAATGGTATTAGATAGGAAGGATCCTAAAGGATGTGAAGGAACTATACAGCCATACGTATTGGATCATCTTCCCATAAATTTATGGGGACGAGATGTCCTAGATCAATTAGGTTTGACATTAACAAATAACATCAACCAAAATGCAGCCACTATTATGACTAGACAAGGTTTTAGGAAAGAAAAAAGATTAGAAAAACAAGAATAAGTCATAGCAGCACCAATACAAATAGATCAAGGAACAGAGAGACATGGGTTGGATTTTCAGAAAGGGCCACTGAGACAATAAAACTTACCTGAAAATCAGAAAGACAGTATGGGTTCCTCAGTGGCCCCTGACTGAAGAAAAGATACAAGCAGTCCATGACCTGGTAAAACAACAATTAGCAGAAGGACATATACAACCGACTGTATATCCCCAAAATACTCCCATTTATGTCATCAAAAAGAAATCTGGTAAATGGAGACTATTGCAAGATTTTAGAGCCATTAATAATGAGATGGTTATTATGGGACCTGCTCAATCAGGGATTCCTCAATTGTCTGCTTTGCCAATAACCTGGCATGTTTTAGTTATAGATATTAAATATTGTTTTTTTTTCAATTTTAATTCATCCTAAGGATAGTCCAGGTTTTGCTTTTACTATCCCTGCACTGAATCATGAAAGTCCTGATCAGAGATATGAATGGAAAGTACTCCCTCAAGGGATGGCTAACAGCCCAAATATGTGTCATATTTATGTTAACAAAGTAATCCAGCCACTTAGAAATCAAAATTCTGAACACAAATATTTCACTATATGGATGATGTATTATTAGCACACAAAGCTAAAAACACATTGCTAGAAAGTTATGCCACACTTACAAACTTATTAAAAATTATAATGTAGAGATAGCAATAGATAAAGTACAATTAAATTTTCCAATTAATTATTTAGGAGTTCTGTTATCCTCAACCATGGTCAGTCCACCAAAAATTCAAATACGAGTAGATCAACTCAAATCACATAACGACTTTCAAAAGTTATTAGGAGACATAAATTGGATAAGGCCTTATCTAGGTATACCAACAGGAGAGTTGGGACCTTTATTTGATATCCTAAAAGGTCTATCAGATAAAAATTCACCCCGCATGTTAACACCTGAAGCAAGAAAGGCATTAAAAATCAATGAAACATATATGGAAAATATGCATTTGGATAGAATTGATATAAGTTTGCCTTTATTATTTATTGTACTACCAACAAAAAATATTCCTACAGGAGTATTTTGGCAAGAAGGTCCATTATTATGGATACATTTATCTTATTCTCCTTACACTATTCTTACTAGGTATCCTGAGGCTTTAGGATAATTAATACTCAAAGGAATTAAAGCAGCAAAGGGAGTGTTTGGAATTTCTTCCAATAAAATTTTTACTCCATATACTCTGAATCAAATTGATGAGTTAGCTAATGAGTTAAATACTTGGGCAATAATCATGGTCCAATCTAATGTTTCATTTGATAACCACTTACCATCTAACCCTTTATTGTCTTTTTGGTCATCGCATCCTGTAATTTTTCCAAAATTGAGAAGAAAAACACTTATCATGAATGCTTCAAATATATTCACTGATGTATCAAATAATGGTACAGCAGCAATAGTTATACCTGATAAAACTTATAAATTTTTAGTACCCAAACAATCAGCTCAAAAGGTAGAGCTTAATGCAGTATTACAAGCTTTTGAGATATTTAAATATTCTGTATTTAATTTATTTTCCGATAGTCAGTATATAGTTAATGCTATAGTATCCCTTGAAGTTGCTGGTAAGATTTCTCCTTTCTCTACTGTTTTCTCTTTACTTTCCAATATAAAAAGTCTAATCTGGGACAGAAAAGATCTATTCTTTATAAGACATATCAGGGCACATCCAAAAAGAAGATGATTTGACTCAAGGCCTTATCAGCTGATATCCAAAATTCCAGTTTGACTATCCTTACATCTGAGATAGAACCAGGATGCTTTTTTCATTATCTATTTTATTATTGCCCTTTCCCACATTCTATTTTGTTTTTTGAGCTCATACAGACCTAGTTTAATGTTTTGCTGATCAGTTCTATTTTTTGACAAAAGAGTTTTTGAACATTGCAATGGAGATTTCACGTGTAAAAAGTTATAAGGCCTTTACTATTAGGTTATGTGTTGTATGTATTATATTATGTGTGCACACTTGTGTTTTGTGTTATATGTTTGAATGTTCGTATGTCCATATATGATATATGATGAGCGCTCATAAAAAAAAATGGATTCAAATCTTTTTTTATTCACATTATTTAAATGGTTTAATTTAAATTGGGTAAAGAGCTGTTGAGGTTTGTTTTAAAATTTGAAAAAAAGGAGGTTAACAGATCTGTTTCCTTTCTTTCACCTTTCCTTTTCATTATATTTAATAATTATCTTCAAGACAATGTAAATAGTTAAGAAAATTGTTTTCTTTCAGTGCCTTCTGAAATGTTACATAATTTTTCTTTAGCCATTATTGCCAGAATTCCTATCTTCATCCCAGTGCTGGTGAAATCAAAGATAAAACCAATCTACAGCTTCTGCAATAGCCATCACTGAAATGCTTGCAGAACTTGCCTAGACACATTGAGAACTCTCCTGTATGCATTGTAAACTACCTGTTTGTGCAGCGACTTGTGGTAGTGTTCGGGTATATTTGCTGATGATGTCATCGGTGGTACAATTTTTCCAAAAGGAGCCGTCAATTGGCTTGGTGTATCTTCCTCTCTTCTGTGTGTCATTATCGTCCAGCTAATGTTTGGGGGCCATTAGAGGTGAGGCAAAGAACCTCACCACCCCTCGGTGGTACAAAGACCTCTCCATAGGTGTTGCTGTAAACTGGACCGGTAGTCAGTGATGGGTAAGATCCAATTGCAATGGTACCAACTTAACGGGTAAGGACCATATGTACTATTGGACAACCTAAGGCAGGCACTGTCCCTAAGCCACATGTGTGTTGTTTAAACAGAGAGGGGGAGATGTTGAGAGCCACATCTGAAGGGGCCCCAGCAAAATTCCAGAAGCCAGCAAACTTCCAGCTGCTGGCTGATGATTGGCTCACAGCAACATCTAGCTGATTGGCTCCTCTGCGGTGATGCTCATTGGGCTGTTTCCCTGCCCTTTCAGACCACGGAGTTGCTCATTAGGGGACTTATTTGGCTTTGCCCACATGATCTAGCCAATCGGCCTCAAGAGCAGGAGGATTGTGGGAGGTGGAGAGAGGCTTGTGTGGGAGGAAGAGGCTTTTGGGAAGCCAGTGGTGGCAGTTGGGGCTCTGAGGGTTTTTCCTGAGAGGCTGTTTTGTTTGGCGTGTGTGGTTTTAAAAATAAAGTTAGTTTCTTTTGACAAGTGGCTCCTGATTGTGCCCAGCAAGACTGCGGCATTATCCTAATATTTCTACAGTAACTGCCCCAGTTTAACAGCAATGCAAGTAGACTCTTATGGGACATGATTTGTATTTTGATGTTCATTTTTATTCAACACTGGTACATTACTATTTCTTCAGTTTATGCACATCAGAGGGTATATATTTCTTGCACAAGTTGGCAAATTTATAGGCATTTGTTTCACTTTCAATCACTTCCTGCTTCAGAACACATGCATTACTCCAGGTTTCTTAACTGGTCTATTCGTGAGACTTCTTTCCAAACATATTATTTCCGATTTTCTTTATAATTGTTTAAGCAAAACTCACACACCCTTCATGATAAACCATAACTATCATTTCACAATTAGATGTATAACTGTTTGGAATGAATGATTGTATATCAATATAAGATTTCTTATATATTTTCTGATATCAATTCAATCCATGATTTAAAGTGGAACCAGTTATATTATTTATTCACAGTATGGTCTATTCATGCATTATCTATATTCATAGACACAGGGTACACCTCTTTGTACCCCCAATACTAATTTATACGTTTTCAAAATATTGCTCCCAGTAATAGAGGAAGAAATACTCATGTCACCTGATCTAAATATGCATGTTATCACAGTAATATTCTGGACGCAAAATGCAAAATTCACACGTGTGATTGTACCAAAGCCTAAATGGACACTGAACATGGATTACTAAAAACATCCATGTCCAGCTTGCATAACGCTCTCAAATGTCAATCCTATCGGTGACTACATATTTGTTTCTTCCTAATATATTCAACCTCAAAACTGTTGAAAATGTCTAATACTATCACTCACCCTGTACTTTGCCTGTTTTCCTAATGTCTCTATTGATATCGGCTTTCCTACATATTTTTCCCAGTTCATCATTGTGACTGACCCTTCACATGTGCTGACATTGATATTCACTCTCTAACCAAAACGAAATTGCTAAAGAACTTTTGGTACAAATACTAAATTCACCCTTGTTCCAAAATCTACCGACTATCTTCCTGATCCTATTGATTATCCCTGTTTGAGTGGATGTTCTCCTCTACATTCAATCATCCAAGGTACAAGTCCTATGGCATTGTATATCGCCTTATCTGAGACATGTGTGCAGAACGTAATTTAAAGCTATGTATCGCAATCAATTGCCCAATGCACTTCTGAGCTTCAAATCTCACCTAGATTTCTGTTTACATACTTATATTTCACCTCTGTATTCCTATAAATATTGCAGGTTCCCAATACCATTATTCATCCCACAGAATGATTCCTAAACGAAATCGATCCTGTTATTATCCCTAACCATACACTGTTGCCTCAATCTAACATTACAAAAGAGCAGGGACAGAGTTCATCTTACAATACAGGAATGTAGGGGATCTTACACCTGCTGAGAACCTCAAATTTCTATGCAGAAATGATCCCTGGAGAAGATGTAGGCAGCTATGAAGGACCTGAGAGAGCAAAAGCCATCTTCCATGGCAAACACCTTGTGATAACGAAGGGATGTGTATGAATCAGCCTCTCTTTTCTTAATGTAGAGAAGATGGACCAAACCAGACCTGCGTGGAGAGGTGTTCCCGGGTGGCCATTGTTGATATACCATTCAAACTTGTCAAAGTGTCACAGGAAGTAGGGGCAGCCTCCATCTCATGAGACCCATGAAAGCAACTGTTAGGACAAAGTGGTTGCCAAGGCAGTGATCTCATTCAGTTCCTGAAGGAGGTGACCTACCTAACTTCGTTGGTGATGGAACTCTCTGAAATTGGGATCCAAGAAGCCAGGCACCCAGAGCCAGTCCCAGTCCCAGTCCCAGTGGTCGAACTTGTTTGGATTTACCAAGGACAGAGTCAGTCTTTCTTGGTACCTAATGATATGAGGATGGCCAAATGCCAGTAGAGCTCAGAAAAGGGGCCTTTCCCTAGATAGCAGGTATTGGCTCAATGCTGCCAGCTGACAACTTCGTAGAGTGGGCCAAGAAGAACAGATCTGAGACAGGCCAGGCCATTTTGGGGGAACATAGTATGGCCCACCAGTCAGAGGACACTCCAGATAGTCACAGACCTACTTGGGGGAAGGAGGTGCTTTTGTGGATGTGGATGTGAGTTTGTGGTTTTGTCTCATGTTCGGAAAATAGGTAGAAATGGTGGTTTGTATGGTTTGGAGTTGACTGTTTCTAGGAAGTCGTTTGGCAAGGCGAGTGTTTCTATGTCTGTGTATCCACTGTGTTCGTGGTTGTAGTCTTTAGAAAAGAGAATGCATCAATGGAGGTTTCCTGTCTAGTTGGAAGCTTCCCAGCATTCATCCTGCCCACTTTATAAATGGACTGTGGCTTGCCTTATGGATGGGCAACACCTACTATCTTCCTAAGGTCCTCTACACATCTTGATTTCTGGCCTCTCTCCAGAATAGGCTCATGGTTTTGTGGCCAAGATATGTACCACCTCCAAAATCTGTTACATGGCCATGTAATGGATAGCTGAAGGGAATGGGAACATCTCAGAAAACTCAGATATCAGTGTAACCAGTAAAGTCTCAGTTTAAAAACCTTGCTTTGGCCCATTTGCTTACCTATGGTTATGTTGCCCTGAATGTCAGGAAGGTATTTGCTCAGGCCACCCCTTTCTGAAGCCTGAAGAAAACATTTTTCAAATGGAAATGAATGGGCATCACCTGTGGATCTTTGCTTAATTGCTTTGGAAAGAGATGTGTCTGAATCAGCCTCTTGGCCCTGTGTGAGGTTGGGGCTTTGATTCTCAGAAGGTGATAGATCTAAAGAAAGATCCCATGTGTGCTTGGGTTTTCTATTGCCTCCAACTCACATAAAGGATTTATACCTGACAATCAGTAGGATTAAATTGGAGAATCAGAACAGTATTAACGGCAGGCCTATTTGATCACTCCTGGTTCACAGGAAGGGTGTCTAGGTCACCCTGACTTTACACAAATGAGGGGCAAGGGAGTTTATTTTGGAAACTGTCTTGGGCTTCGCCCCTCATGGAAAATTCCATCCAGAGGTTACGATGAGTGTCTATATGGAAGATGATGAGGGCCATGTGGCAGTGTTTTGGTTTTAATTGTGGTCATTTGTGTGCTGGTTGGAAGAGATGACTGGGTACACCTGGACCTGAACTCTGGTGTGATTCCCCTTAGAGACTGAGTTCTGGAACTGACTTCAGGGAAGTATTGCCATTAATTTTGGTGGGATTTTAGGAGGCCACACATGAGAGTCGCCCTTGGAAACTGAGATCTAGTCTCAGGGTGTCTTTCCACAGTGCACTGGGAATCTCCACCAGGATATAAGACGATTTTATTCTGAAAGACTTGGCAACCATAGTAAAGAGTCAAAACACATATTGAACTCACATTGAGTAGACATCAATGGGTCAGGCTTCATGTGACATTTTGGCCACTCGTTGGGAAGCGTTGCCTTTTAGAGTTCTCCAGAGCTTTCATCCTCACCATTTAATGGTTCCTGAATGAATTGAAAAACCAGTGCATCCAACTTGATACTTGAAAAATGGCTAGATAAATACCATGAAATTTTTGAAATTCCCATGACCAGGTGGCACTGGAGAACCTTTGGATGTCCTGTTGCTGATCATGAGTGTACCAGACAGTGCCTTGAATCACTGGGTTTCATGAAAATGGTGTAGAACAGAGATGCCAGTAAGTTGGAATTTGCTGAGTAGTGGGCCTAGAACAGTGGTGGGCAGGTGTGTGATTAAACATCTGTGTTGGTGTCATGTGGATTGGCCATTGGCTTCCAAATGGCTTTTGACTGACATGGTGCAGCCAGCAGACCCTTGCATGTAAAGGCATCTTGTTATATGGAGAGGTTTCAGGGCAATGTTCAGAATCAAGTTGCTAGGGACAAGGGGGAAGTCTATGTTGGATATAAGACTGTTTGGTGCATTCTCCTGGCAGACCCTGACCCACCACACATGACAGAACTCCCTCCAGCACTGTGTCCCAGTTGAACTACTTGTATTTCGTGAAGCAAACACCAAACTCCCATTGCAGCAGCTAGAAAGACCATGAAAAATGGAGGATGACCACATGGCTTCAGAGTCCACACAGGAAGACACTTAGCCCCCATTGGCCACAGTTTACATACAAAGAGAGAATTCTGCACTACTGCCTCATGTTCATTAAAGAATAAGAAAACATGTGCTCCA
The DNA here is from genome assembly GCF_048772815.1 of Callospermophilus lateralis. Taxonomy (NCBI): domain Eukaryota; kingdom Metazoa; phylum Chordata; class Mammalia; order Rodentia; family Sciuridae; genus Callospermophilus; species Callospermophilus lateralis. Next base: position 207,238 of record NW_027516576.1, on the reverse strand, counting down.
GGTTACATAGATGCAGACCCAGCTTTGATGGTCTCACTGCAAAGGAAGCTAAAGCTCCTGACTACAACATATATTTCCAGTGCCCAAACTCAGAGGCAGTTTCTCATAAGTCTTCCAGTCAGCAGAGCACCATGTTTGTGAAGTGTTTACCCTGTCGCTTACTTTTGGAAACTCTTCTACCACCCCCAAAGTTGTGAACTCCTGAGCATATTCCATTCCAGATAAGTATTCATAGATTTTCTAACTCTTCTCCTCTAATTGTGTCTAACTTGGGGCGAAGGTAATGTCAAGGCATTGTTCTTGATGAGAGTGGGATGATTATTTTTAGCACATATTTGCATAAACATTGGATTCATTTTCCTAATTTTCATTCGAAATACTGAATCACTCACACTAACCCATACCCTACTAGACTCTATATTCTGACTCCTAATCCTAATATAATGGAGAAAAATAACCCAAACTGAATAGACATACAAGCATTTCAGAGGAGGCATGGTGTATAATTGGACTTGCCTTTTGCATTATGTAGAATTGGAGTTATAAATCTAGTCAATTTTTTGTTGAAATAGTTCTCCATGTGTTTTTTTAACTTTTGTTGTTTGTTGTTCAAAACATTATATAGTTCTTGATATATCATATTTCACACTTTGATTCAAGTGAGTTATGAACTCCCATTTTTATCCCGTATATAGTTTGCAAAATCATCAGTTACGCATCCATTGATTTACATATTGCCATACTAGTGTCTGTTGTATTTTGCTGCCATTCCTATCCTCTACTATCCCCCCTCCCCTCCCCTCCCCTCCCATCTTCTCTCTCTACCCCCTATACTGTAATTTATTTTCCCCCTTGTATTTTTCCCTTTCCCCTCACTTCCTCTTGTCCGTAATTTTGTATAACCCTGAGGGTTTTCTTCCATTTCCATGTAATTTCCCTTCTCTCTCCCTTTCCCTCCTACCTCTCATCCCAGTTTAATGTTAATCTTCTTCTCATGCTCTTTATCCCTACTCTGTTCTTAGTTACTCTCCTTATATCAAAGAAGACATTTGGCATTTGTTTTTTAGGGATTGGCTTCCTTCACTTAGCATAATCTGCTCTAATGCCATTCATTTCCCTGCAAATTCTATGATTTTGTCATTTTTTAATGCTGAGTAAAACTCCATTGTGAATTAATGCCACATTTTTTAACCATTCGTCTATTGAAGGGCATCTAGGTTGGTTCCACACTCTTGCTATTGTGAATCGTGCTGCTATGAACATCAATGTAGCAGTGTCCATGTACCATGCTCTTTTTAGGTCTTTATGAAATAGACCGAGAAGAGTAGTAGCTGGGTCAAGTGGTGGGTTTCATTTCAAGCTTTCCATGAAATCTCCATACCGCTTTCAGAATTGGCTGCACCAATTTACAGCCCCACCAGAAATGTACATGTGTACCCATTTACACACATCCTCGCCAAAACTTGTTGATGTTTGACTTCATAATGGCTGCCAATCTTACTGGAGTGAGATGGTATCTTATGGTGGTTTTGATTTGCATTTCTCTGACTGCTAGAGATGGTGAGCATTTTTTCATGTACTTGTTGATTGATTGTATTCCTCCTCTATGAAGTGTCTGTTCAGGTCCTTGGGCCATTTGTTGATTGGGTTATTTTTTATCTTATTGTCTAATTTTTGAGTTCTTTGTATACTCTGGATATTAGGGCTCTATCTGAAGGGTGAAGAGTAATGATTTGTTCCCAGGATGTAGGCTCCCTATTTACCTCTCTTATTCTTTCTTTTGCTGAGAAAAAAAAATTAAGTTTGATTAAGTCCCATTTCTTTATTCTTGTTATTAACTCTTGTGCTATGGGTGTCCTATTGCGGAATTTAGAGCCCGACCCCACAGTATGTAGATCGTAGCCAACATTTTCTTCTATCACACGCCGTGTCTCTGATTTGATATCAAGCTCCTTGATCCATTTTTTGTTAACTTTTGTGCATGTCGAGAGGAAGGGATTCAGTTTCATTTTTTTTCATATGAATTTCCAGTTTTCCCAGCACCATTTGTTGAAGATGCTATCCTTCCTCCATTGCATGCTTTTAGCCCCTTTATCAAATATAAGATAGTATGTAGTTTTTTGGATTGGTTTCTGTGTCCTCTATTCTGTACCATTGGTCCACCCGCCTGTTTTGGTACCAGTACCATGCTCTTTGTGTTACTATTGCTCTGTAGTATAGTTTGATGTGTGGTATCGCTATACCGCCTGATTCACACTTTCTGCTTAGCATTGTTTTTGCTATTCTGGGTCTTTTATTTTTCGATATGAATTTCATGATTGCTTTCTCTATTTCTACATGAAATGCCGTTGGGATTTTGATTGGCATTGCATTAAACCTATAGAGAACTTTTGGTAATATCGCCATTTTGATGATGTTAGTTCTGCCTATCCATGAACAAGGTATATTTTTCCATCTTCTAAAATCTTCTTCTATTTCTCTCTTTAGGGTTCTGTAGTTTTCATTGTATAAGTTTTTCACCTCTTTTGTTAGGTTGATTCCCAAGTATTTTATTTTTTCTGAGGATATTGTAAATGGAGTGGTTGTCCTCATTTCCATTTCAGACAATTTTTCGCTGATATACAGGAATGCCTTTGATTTGTGCATGTTGATTTTACATCCAGCCACTTTGGTGAATTCATTTATTATCTCTAATAGTTTCTTTGTAGACCCTTTTGGGTCTGCTAGGTATAGAATCATGTCATCTGCAAATAGTGATAATTTAAGTTTTTCTTTTCCTATTTTTATGCCTTTAATTTCTTTTGTCTGTCTAATTGCTCTGGCCAGTGTTTCTAGAACTATGTTGAACAGAAATGGTGAGAGAGGGCATCCCTGTCTTGTTCAAGATTTTAGAGGGAATGCCTTCAATTTTTCTCCATTCAGAATGATGCTAGCCTGAGGCTTAGCATAGATTGCTTTTACAGTATTGAGGTAGGTTCCTGTTATCCCTAGTTTTTCTAGAGTTTTGAACATAAAGGGATGCTGTACTTTGTTGAATGCTTTTTCTGCATCTATCGAGATGATCATTTAGTTCTTATTTCTAAGTCTATTGATGTGGGAAATAACATTTATTGATTTCTGTATATTGAACGAACCTTGCATCCCATGGATGAATCCTACATGCTCATGGTGCACAATTTTTTGATATGTTTTCGTATCCGATTCATCAGAATTTTATTGAGGATTTTTGCACCTAGGTTCATTAGAGATATTGGTCTGTAGTTTTGCTACTTTATAGTGAGTTTCTCTGGTTTAGGAATCAGGGTGATGTTGGCCTCGTAGAATGAATTTGGAAGTTCTCCCTCTTTTTCTTTTTCCTAAAATAGCTTGAAAAGTATTGGTATTAATTCCTATTTAAATGTTTTTTAAAACTCTGCTGTATACACATCCGGTCCTGGGCTTTACTTAGTTGATAGTCTTTGGATGGTTTCTTCTATTTCCTCCATTGATATTGGTCTGTTTAGGTTGTCTATATCCTCCTGACTCAATCTGGGCAGATCAGATGACTTAAGAAATTTATCGATGCCTTCACTATCTTCTATTTTATTGGAGTATAAGGATTCAAAATATTTTCTGATTATCTTCCGTATTTCTGAAGTGTCTGTTGTGATATTGTCTTTTTCATCCCGTATGCTAGTAATTTGAGTTCTCTCTCTTCTTCTCTTCATTAAAATGTCTAAGGTTCTGTCGATTTTATTTATTTTTTGAAAGAACCAACGTTAAGTTTTGTCAATTTTTTCAATTGTTTCTTTTGTTTCGATTTCATTAATTTCAGCTCTGGTTTTAATTATTTCTTGCCTTCTACTTCTTTTTCTGTTGTTTTCTTCTTCTTTTTCTAGGGTTTTGAGATGAAGTATGAGATCATTAATTTGTTGGTTTTTTTCTTTTTTTAAGGAATGAATTCCAAGCAATGAAATTTCGTCTTAAAACTGCTTTCAATGTGTCCCATAGATTTTGATATGTTGTGTCTGTGTTTTCATTTATCTCTAAGAATTTTTTAATTTCCTCCTTGATGTCTTCTAAAACCCATTGATCATTCAGTAACCTATTGTTTATTCTCCAAGTGATGCATGATTTTTCTTTACTTCTTTTATCATTGATTTTCAGTTTCATTCCATTATGATCAGATGAGATGCGTGGCATTATCTTTACTCCTTTATATTGTTTAAGAGTTGCCCTGTGATGTAATATATGATCTATTTTGAGAAAGATCCATGTGCTGCTGATAAAAAAGTGTAACTGCTTGATGTTGGGTGATTTATTCTGTATATGTCAATTAAGTCTATGTTATTAATTGTGTTATTGAGTTCTATACTGTTGCCTCAATCTAACATTACAAAAGAGCAGGGACAGAGTTCGCCTTACAATAAAGGAATGTAGGTTATCTGCAAACTACTGAGAACCTCAAAGTTCCATGCAGAAATGATCCCTGGAGAAGATGTAGGCAGCTATGAAGGACCTGAGAGAGCAAAAGCCATTTTCCATGGCAAACGACCTGGACAGGAAAAAGGGATGTGTCTGAATCAGCCTCTCTCTTCTTAATATAGAGAAGATGGACCAAACCAGCCCTGCGTGTACAGCTGTTCCCACGTGCCTATTGTTGATATTCCATTCTAAGTAGTCAAATTTTCACAGGAAGTAGGGGCAGCCTCCATCTCATGGGACCCATGGAAGCAACTGTTAGGACAAAGTGGTTGCCAAGGCAGCGACCTCATTCAGTTCCTGAAGGAAGTGACCTACCTAACTTCCTTGGTGACGGAACTCTATGAACTTGGGATCCAAGAAGCCAGGTACCCAGAGCCAGTCGCAGTACCAGTCCCAGTGGGCCCACTTTTTTGGATTTACAAAGTACAGAGTCAGACCTTCTTGGTAACTACTGATGTGAGGAGGGCCAATTGCCAGTAGAGCTCTGAAGAGGGTCTTTTCCTGAGATTGCAGGTAGTGGCTAACCGCTGACTCCTCACAGTTTTACAGAGTTGGCAAAGGAGACCAGATCTGAGACATGACAGGCCATTTCGGGGGGAAAATATTATGGCCCACCAGTCAGAGGACACTCCAGATAGTCACAGTCCTACTTGTGGGAAGGAGGTGGCATTGTGGGTGTGGGTGTGAGTGTGTGGTGTACCAGACAGTGCCTTGATTAAATGGGTTTAAGGAAAATTGTGCAGAACAGAGTTGCCAGTAAGTTGGACCCTCCTGAGTAGTGGAGCCAAAGCTGTGGTGTGCAGGTGTGTGATAAATCATCTGTGGTGGGGCCATGTGGATTTGCCATTGATTTCCAAATGGATTGACACTGACACGGTGCAGTGAGGAGACCCTTGAATGTAAAGGCATCTTGTTATATGGATAGTTTTCAGGGCAATGTGCAGAATCAGGTTGCTATGGACAAGGGGGCAAGCTATGTGGGAATGAAGCCTGATTGTTGCATTCTCTTGCAGACCCTGAAAAACCACACGTGACAGAACTCCCTCCAGCACTGTGTCCCAGTTGAACTCCTTGTATTTCATAAAGTAAATACCAAACTCCCAGTGCAGCAGCAGGAAAAAACCACGAAAAGTTGAGGATGACCAAAAAGCTTCACTGTCCACACGGGGAGACACTTAGCCCCCAGTGGCCACAATTTACCTACAACGTGAGAATTCAGCACTGCTGCCTCATGTGCATTGGAAAATAAGAAAGAAAGTCCTCCAGGAAACATAGATGCAGACCCAGCTTTGATGGTCTCTATACAAAGGAAGCTAAAACTCCTTACAACAACATATATTTCAAGTGCCCATCCTCAGTGGTAGTTTCTCAAGAATTTTTTTAGGCCAGCAGACCTCCATATTTCTGGAGTGTTTACCCTGTCCCTTTCGTTGGAAGACTCCTCTATTACATCCAAGTTTGTGAACTCCTGAGCATTTTCTATTCCAGATATATATTCACAGAATTTCTAACTCTTCTCCTCTAATTGTTTCTTATTTGGGGCGAAGGTGACGTGAAGGCATTGTTGTGGATGAGAGTGGGAAGATTTTCATGTAGCACATGTTTGCATACACATTGGATTCATTTTCCTATTTTCCATTCGAAATACTGAATCTCTGACACTAACGCATACCCTACTAGACTCAGACTACTATTCCTAATATGATGGAGAAAAATAACCCAAACAGAATAGAAATACAAGAAGTTCAGAGGAGGCATGGTGTATAGTTGGACTTCCTTTTGCATGATAAAGTGTAGGTGTTATAAATCTAGTCAATTTTTATTGAAATAGTTCTCCATGAGTTTTTTTTCCTTTAATTTTTATTGTTGGATCTTCAAAGCATTACATAGTTCTTGACATATCATACTTCACACTTTGATTCAAGTGGGTTATGAACTTCCATTTTTCCCCATATACAGATTGCAGCATCCCATTGGTTACACATCCACTGTTTTTCATATTGCTATAGTGTCTGTTGTATTCTGCTGTCTTTCCTATCTACTATGTCCCATCCCCTTCCCTCCAATCTTCTCTCTCTACACCACCTACTGTAATTTATTTCTTCCCCTTGTTTTATTCCCCTTTCTTCTCATTTCCTCTTGTATTTAATTTTGTATAACCATGAGGATCTCCTTCCATTTCCATGCAATTTCCCTTCTCTTTCCTTTCATTCCCACCTGTCACCCCTGTTTAATGTTAATCTTCTTCTCATGCTCTTCCTCCAAACTCTGTTCTTAGTTACTCTCGTTATATCAAAGAAAACATTTGGCATTTGTTTTTTAGGCTTTTGCTCTCTTCACTTAGCATAATCTGTTTAATGCCATCCATTTCTCTGCAAATTTTATGATTTTGTCATTTTTTAATGCAGAATAATACACCATTGTGTATAAATGCCACAATTTTTTTTTTATCCATTCATCTTTTGAAGGGCACCGAGTTTGGTTCCACAGTCTTCCTATTGTGAATTGTGCTGCTAGGAACATCGATTTATCAGTGTCCCTGTACGATGCTCTTTTTAGGTCTTTAGCGAATAGACTGAGAAGAAAAATAGCTGGGTCAAATGATGTTTCCATTCCCAGCTTTCCAAGAAATCTCCATACTTCTTTCCAAATTGGCTGCACCAATTTGCAGTCCCACCAGCAATGTACAGGTGTACCCTTTTCCCCACATCCTCGCCACCACTTGTTGTTCTTTGACTTCATATTGGCTGCCACTCATACTGGAGCGAGATGGTATCTTAGGGTGGATTTGTTTTGCATTTCTCTGACTGCTAGAGATGGTGAACATTTTTTCATGGACTTGTTGATTGATTGTATGTTCTCCTCTGAGAAGTGTCTGTTCAGGTCCTTGGCCCATTTGTTGATTGCATTATTCGTTTTCTTATTGTTTAATTTTTTGAGTTCCTTGTATACTTTGGAAATTAGGGCTCTCTCTGAAGTGTGAGGAGTAAGATTTGTTCCCAGGATGTAGGCTCTCTAATTACCTCTCTTATTGTTTTTGTTACTGAGAAAAATCTATTTAGTTTGAGTAAGTCCGATTTGTTCATTCTAGTTATTAACTCTTGTGCTATGGGTGTCCTATTGAGGAATTTGGAGCCCGACCCCACAGTATGTACATCGTAGCCAAGGTTTTCTTCTATCAGAAGCCGTGTCTCTGATTTGATATCAAGCTGTTTGATTAATTTTGACTTAACTTTTGTGTATGGCGAGAGAAAGGGATTCAGTTTCATTTTGTTACATATGGAACTCCAGTTTTCCCAGCACTAGTTTTTGAAGATGCTATCCTTCCTCCATTGCATGCTTTTAGCCCCTTTATCAAATATAAGATAGTTGTGGTTTTGTGGATTTGTTTCTGTGTCCCCTATTATGTACCATTAGTCCAACCACCTATTTTGGTACCAGTACTATGCTCTTTTTGTTAGTATTGCTCTGTAGTATAGTTTGAGGTCTGGTATCGCTCTACCGCCTGATTCAAACTTCCTGCTTAGCATTGTTTTTGCTATTCTAAGTCTTTTATTTTTCCATATGAATTTCATTATTGTTTTATCTATTTCTACAAGAAATGCCGATGTGATTTTGATTGGCATTACATTAAACCTACAGAGAACTTTTGGGAATATCGCCATTTTGATGATGTTAGTTCTGCGTATCCATGAACAGGGTATATTTTTTCATCTTCTAAGATCTTCTTCTATTTCTCTCTTTAGGGTTCTGTAGTTTTCATTGTGTAAGTCTTTCACCTCTTTTGTTAGGTTGATTCCCAAGTATTTTATTTTTTTGAGGATATTCTGAGTGGAGTGGTTTCCTAATTTGCATTTCAGAGGATTTGTCACTGATATACAGGAATTACTTTGATTTATGCTTGTTGATTTTATATCCTGCCACTTTGCTGAATTCATTTATTAGCTCTAATAAGTTTTTGTAGACCCTTTTGGGTCTGCTAGGTACATAATCATGTCAGCTACAAATAGTGATAATCTAAGTTCTTCTTTTCCTTTTTTTTACGCCTTTAATTTCTTTCATTTTTCTAATTGCTCTTGCCAGTGTTTCGAAAACTATGTTGAACAGAAGTGTTGAGAGAGGGCATCCCTATCTTGTTCCAGATTTTAGAGAGAATGCCTTCAGTTTTTATCAATTTAGAATGATGCTGGCCTGAGGCTTAGCATAGATTGCTTTTACAATATTGAGGTATGTTCCTATTATCCCTAGATTTTCTAGAGTTTTGAACAGAATGGGTTGCTGTACTTTGTCGAATGTTTTTTTCTGCATATATCGGGATGATTATATGGTTCTTATTTTTAAGTCTATTGAAGTGGTGAATAACAATTATTGATTTCCATATATTGAACCAGCTTTGCATCCCAGGGATGAATCCTACTTGATCATGTTGCACATTTTTTTAATATGTTTTTGTGTCTGATTTGCCAGAATTTTATTGAGAATTTTTGCATCTAGGTTCATTAGAGATATTGGTCTGTAGTTTTGTTTCTTTGAAGTGTCTTTGTCTGGTTTAGGAATCAGGGTAATATTGGCCTCCTAGAATAAAATTGGAAGTTGTCCCTCTTTTTCTATTTCCTGAAATATCTTGAAAACTATTGGTATTAGTTCCTCTTTAAAGGTTTTGTAAAACTCTGCTGTATATATATCCAATCCTAGGCTTTTCTTAGTTGGTAGTCTTTGGATGATTTCTTCTGTTTCCTCAATTGATATTGGTCTGTTTAGGTTATCTATATCCCCCTGACTCAATCTGGGCAGATCATATGACTTAAGAAATTTATTGATGCCTTCACTATCTTCTAATTTATTGGAGTATAAGGATTCAAAATAATTTCTGATTATCTTCTGTATTCTGAAGTGTCTGTTATGATATTGCCATTTTCATCCCGTATGCTAGTAATTTGAGTTCTCTCTCTTCTTCTCTTCCTTAACATGGCTAAGGGTCTGTCGATTTTATTTATTTTTTCAAAGAATCAACTTTTAGTTTTGTCAATTTTTCAATTGTTTCTTTTGTTTCAATTTTATTAATTTCAGCTCTGATTTTAACAATTTCTTGCCTTCTACTTCTTTTGCTGTTGTTTTCTCATGTTTTTCTAGAATTTTGAGATGAACCATGAGATCTTTTATTTGTTGTCTTTTTCCTTTTTTAGGAAAGTACTCCAGGCAATGAATTTTCCTCTTAGAACTGCTTTCAATGTGTCCCCTAGATTCTGATATGTTCAGTCTGTCTTTTCATTTATCTCTAAGATATTTTTTATTTTCCTCCTAGATGTCTTCGATAACCCATTGATCATTCAGTAGTCTATTGTTCATTCTCCAAGTGATGGATGATTTTTCCTTCCTTCTTTTACCATTGATTTTCAGTTTCATTCCTTTATGATCAGATAAGATGCCTGGTATTATCTGTACTCCTTTATATTTTCTAAGAGTTGCCCTGTGACATAATATATGATGTATTTTTGAGAAGTATCTATGTGTTACTGAGAAAAAAGTGTAACTGCTTGTTGTTTGGTGGTATATTCTATATATGTCAATTAAGTCCAATTTATTAATTGTGTTATTGATTTCTATTGTTTCCTTATTCAACTTTTGTTTGGAAGATCTGTCCAGTAGTGAGAGAGGTGTGTTGAAGTCTCCCATGATTATTGTATGGTGGTCTATTAGACTCTTGAACTTGAGAAGAGTTTGTTTAGTGAACATAGCTGCACCATTGTTTGGGGCATATACATTTATGATTGTTATGTCTTGTTGGTGTATGGTTCCCTTGAGCAGTATGTAGTGTCCCTCTTTATCCCTTTTGATAAACTTTGGCTTGAAATCTATTTTATTTTATATGAGTATGGACACTCCTGCTTGTTTCTGAAGTCCATATGAGTGATATGATTTTTCTCAACTGTTCACCTTCAGTCTATGTACGTCTTTTCCAATCAATTGCGTCTCCTGTAGGCAGCATATTGTTGGGTCTTGTTTTGTGATTCATTCTACTATCCTGTGTCTCTTAATTTGTGAGTTTAAGCCATTAACTTTTACGGTTATTATTGAGATATGGGTTGTTCTTCCAGCCATATTTGTTTATTTATGTTACTAAGCATGGTTTGTTTTTCTTTGATTATTTTCCCCCCTTTACTGTACTACCTCCCACTGTTGGTTTTCATTGTTATTTTCCATTTCCTCTTCCGATCATCTTTTGCCGAGGATGTTTTGAGGAGATGGTTTTCTAGCTGCAAATTCTTTTACATTTTGTTTATCATGGAAGGTTTTAATCTCATCTTCCATCCTGAAGCTTAATTTCGCTGGATGCACAATCATTGGTAGAAACCCATTTTCTTTCAGCTTTGGAAAAATGTTATTCCAGGATCTTCTAGCTTTCAGAGTCTGTGTTGAAAGATCAGCTGTTATAATGATTGGTTTACCGCTAAATGTAATCTGCTTCCTTTCTCTTGTAGCTTTTAAAATCCTCTCCTTATTCTGTATGTTTGGCATCTTCATTATAATATGTCTAAATGTGGATCTCTTATGATTTTGCACATTCGGCATCCTGTAGGCTTCTAGGATTTGGGATTCTGTCTCATTCTTCAAGTCTGGGAAGTTTTCCCATATTATTTCATTGAATTGATTTCTCATTCCTTTGGTTTGGACCTCTATACCTTCCTGTATCCCAATGATTCTTAAGTTTGGTGTCTTTATGTTATCCCATATTTCTTGGATGTTCTGCTCATGGTTTCTTAACAGTCTTGCTAGCTGTCTCGGTTCTTTTCAAGTTGAAATACATTGTCTGATGTTCCATCTTCTAAGTGATCTCCTCTGCTGGTAGTATTCTCAATTGAGTTTTTAAGTTGGTTTATTGCTTCCTGCATTTCTATGATTTCTGTTTATTTGTTTTTTATAACCTCTATCTCCCTGTATAGTTGATCTTTTGCTTCTTGGATTTGTTTATGTAATTCATTGTCAAAGTGATCTTTCATTGTCTGATTTTGCTGTCTAATGACTTCCTTGAGACTCCAGATCATCTGAAGCATGTATGTTTTGAATTCTTTATCTGACATTCCATCTGCTGCAGGTATTACCTCTTCTAATGTTGAGTTGACCTTCATTGCTTGTTGTCCTTTCTTTCCTTGTCTTTTCATACTGTTCGAGTATCTTTCTGTTTGTTCAAATTGTTGTGTTATTGAATTTTACCCCTAAATATATATACTGCTCTTTTATAGTTGCAAAGTCTCCCTCACAGGCGCAGGCCGTGGCTCTGCCCCTCCTCCAAATCGGGCAATGTGCCTACCTCACCAGCAGGCTGCTTGGCCTGTTCTGCCGGTCGGTAGCAGGTCTTCCTACCTTGGAGGAGCGGGCAGCAGCTCTACCCCTCTGCTGGCGCTGGGCCTGTTCTGCCAGTGGGTCACAGGTCCACCTACCCTGCAGGTGCGGTTGTCGGCTCTGCCCCTCCGCATGACGCTGGGCCTCTTCTGTCTGTGGGTTGAAGGTCGGTCTACCTTGCAGCCGCGGGTGGCGGCTCTACTCCTTCCCAAACCGGGGTGATGTGTCTAAAATGCTTGCAAGTCACAGGGCCTCTTGTGCCGGTGGGTCAGAAGTCCACCTGCCTTGCAGGCACAGGCGGCAGCTCGGACCCTCCCCCAACCTGGTGATGTGTCTACCACCCTGTCGGGCCCCTGGGCCTGGTCTGTCCATGTTCGCAGGTCCACCTACTTCGCAGGCGTGGGGGGCGTCTCTGCCCCTCTGAAGGCCGCTGGGCCTGTTCTGCCGGTGGGTTGCTGTTCACCAACCTTGACGTCGCAAGGGGCGCCTCTGCCCCACCACGGTTTTCTGGGCCTGTTCTGCCTGTGGGTCGCAGGTCCGCGTACCTTGCAGCCGGGCGGTGGCTCTGCCCTTTCCCCAACCAGTGCGATGTGTCTTTTACGATTGGCTGGCCGCTAGGCCTGTTCTACCGGTGGGTGGATGGTCCGCCTACCATGCAGGTGCGGTTGGTGGCTCTGTCCCTCCTTCTATTCATGTGTATTTAAAGTTAACAAATATGTGAATTCCTGTCTCCATTTCTCTGTACCCTATTCAGCCCATGTATTTTTATATGCACATATACAATCCTACCTGGTATCACAAGTAAATACTAATGAGGTTGCTGACATGGCAGATACAAATTGTGAGAAGAGATCACTCCTCCTAAACGCTGATGGAAATTAAAATTCAAACTATGGGTGAGCTTCCTAGTTCAACAACATTATACATAAATCTATGTTCAGTAAAATGAAGATTTTTGGATTTGAGGATGATATATATTTCATGATGTATTTCGATTGGCATATATTGCTACTTTTAAATGTCTCTGTGTGTGTGTGTGTGTGTGTGTGTGTGTGTGTGTGTAGGTATAAATATATATATTTACTGTCCAGATTTTTCAAAATATAAAATATATGTGTCTTATTATACACTCCCTCAATTCATTCATGTTCATGTATGTGGATTTATTATCAACTTTTCACAAGATTATTTTCAGAAATATTGATCCACCTGAAATACATATTTGTTTCCTAGTACTGAAAACTAATTACAGTGAATTGTGCATACAAATCCTAATATTTCTACAGTTACTGACCATGTTTAACATCAATGCAAGTAGATTCCTATGGGACATGATATGTATTTTGACGTTCATTTTTTTCAACAATGGTAAATTACTATTTCTTCAGTTTATGCACATCATAGGGTATATATTTAATCCACAAGTTAGCAAATTTATATGAATTTTTTTCACTTTCCATCACATCCTGCTTCAGAACACATGTATTCCTCCATGTTTCTTGACTAGTCTTTTCATGAGACTTCTTTCTAAACACATAATTTTGGATTTCCATAACCACTATTGAGGCAAAAGTCACACACACTTCATGATAAACCATAACACTAATATTACCATTAGATGTATAACAGCTTGGAATGAATGTATGAATATCAATATAACATTTCCTATATATTTTCAGATATCAATTCAATCCATTATTTAAATTTGGAACCAGTTATATTATTTATTCAGAGTATGGTCTATTCATGCATTTTCTCTATATTCATATAACACAGACTACACCTATTTGTACCCCCAATACTAATTTATTCGTGTTCAAAATATTGCTCCTCAAAATGGTGGAAGAAATACTCATGTCACCTGATCTATATATAAATTTTATCACAGTAATATTGTGGAAACAAAAAGCAAGGTCACACTTATGATTGTCCCAAATCCTAAATGGAAAGTGAGCATGGATTACTAAAAACATCCATGTCCAGGTTGCCTAATGCTCTCAAATGTCAATCCTATTGGTGAATATATATTTGTTTATTCCTGAAATTACATATTCAACCTCAACCCTGTTGAAAATGTCTAATCCTATCACTCACTTTATACATTGCCTGATTTCCGAATGTCTTCATTGATATCTTTTTTTCTATATTTTTTCCCCAGTTAATCATTGTGACCGACTCTTCAAATGTGCTGACATTTACTTTCACTCTCTACCCAAACCCGTATTGCTAAAGATCTTTTGGTCCAAATCCTATACACACTCTTCATTATAAACCTACGGACTATCATCTTAATCCACCAACTATCCCTTTTTGACTGGATGTTGTCTTTGACATTCAATCATCCAAGGGACAAGGTCCTATGACATTGTATATCGATTTATCTGAGACACCTGTGCAGAACATAATTTAAAGCTAAGAATCCAAATCATGGGCACAATGCCCTTCTGGGCTTTAAAAATTACCTAGATTTCTGTGTTCATACTTATATTTCACCTATATATTCTTGTAAATATTGCAAAATCACAATACCATTATTCATCCCGCAGAATGATTTCTAAACCAAATGGAACCTGTTATCAACCTTAACCATACAATGGTCCCTCAATCTAACTTTACAGAAGAGGAGGGACAGAATTGGTCTTCCAATATATAAATGTAGGGGATCTTCCAGCTACTGAGAACCTCAAAGTTCCATGCAGAAATGATCCCTGGAGAAGATGTAGGCAGCTATGAAGGACCTGAGAGAGCAGAACTCATCTTTCATGGCAAACAACCTGGTCAGGATGAAGGGATGTGTCAGAATCAGCCTCACTCTTCTTAATGTTGACAAGATGGACCAAACCAGGCCTGTGTGGAGAGCTGTTCCCGGGTGCCTATGGTTGATATACAATTCACAGTTGTGAAAGAGTCACAGGAAGTAGGGGCAGCCTCGTTCTCAGGAGAACCTTGGAAGCAAATGTTAGGACAAATTGGTTGCCAAAGCAGTGACCTCATTCAGTTCATAAAGGAAGTGACCTTCTTCACTTCCTTGGTGATAGAACTCTCTGAAATTGGGATCCAGGAAGCCATGAACCCAGAGCCAGTCCCAGTACCATTCCCAGTGGGCTCACATGTTTGGATTTACCAAGAACAGAGTCAATCTTTCTTGGTACCTACTGATATGAGGATGGCCAAATCTCAGGAGAGCTCTGCAGAGGGGCCTTTCCTGAGAAAGCAGGTAGTGGCTTACCGCTGGCTCCTGACAACTTCACAGAGTTGTCCAATGAGATCAGATTTGAGACAGGACAGGCCATTTCAGGGAAACGTAGTATGGCCCACCAGTCAGAGGACACTCTGGATAGTCACAGACCTACTTGGGGAAAGGAGGTGCCTTTGTGGGTGTGGGTGTGAGTTTGTGGTTTTGTCTCATGTTCTAAGAATAGGTAGGAAAGGAGGTTTATTTGGTTTGGAGTGGACTGTTTCTAGTAAGTCTTTTGACAAGGTGAGTGTTTCTATGTCTGTGTATCCCACTGTGTTCATGGTTGTAGATATTAGAAAATAGAATGCATCCATGGATGTGTCCTCTTTAGTAGAAAGCTTCCCAGCATTCATCCTGCCCGATTGATGAATGGACTGTCGCTTCCCTTATGGATGGGCAACACCTACTATTTTCCTAAGGTCCTGTTTTCTTCCTGATTCTGTCCACTCTCCGGAATTGGCTCATGGTTTTGTGTCCAAAAAATGTACCACCTCCAAGCTCTGTGACATAGCCATGTACTGAATAGCTAAAGGAATGGCGAGCATCTCAGAAAACTCAGATACCAGAGTGACGTGGAAAGCCTCAGTGGAGTAACCCTGCTTTGGGCCTTTTGCTAACCAATTCTTCTCTTCCACTGAATGTGAGGAAGGTCTTGGCCTCAGGCCACTCCTTTGTGAAGCCTGAAGAAAACAGTTTTCAAATGGAAATGAATGGGCATCACCTGTGGCTCTTTGTGAATTGCTTTGGAATCGGATATGTCTGAATCATCCTCTTGGCCCTGTGTGAGGCTGTGGCTTAGATCTCAGCACCTGTTGGATCAAAAGAAAGATCCCATGTGTGCATCCAAAACCAAAATGGAAAAAGATCAGTCATTGTTGATGAAGACTCTCGCCTTCCTCTGTTAGGTTCCTGACCTCCATCAAGTGAGAATAGTGATCCTTTGAAACAAATGAGTTCTTCAAAGCACTGCAGAGGCTAGCCAATACATGCTTGTGTTTTGTCATGTCTCCAAATCACATAAAGAATCTGTACCCGACAGTCAGTAGGCCTCAAATTGGAGAAGCAGAGCAGTATTAATGGAAGGCATATTTGATCCCTCCTGGTTCACAGGAGGGGTGTTCAGGCCACCCTGATTTTAGGGAAAAGACGGGCAATGTCTTGGGCTTCGTCCCTCATGGAAAACTCCAGCCAGAGGTAATGAGTAGTGTCTATATGGAAGAAGATGAGGGCCATGTGGGAGTGTTTTGGTTTTAATTGTGGTCATTTGTGTGGCGGTTGGAAGAGATGACTGGGTCCACCTGGGCTTGAACTCTGCTGTGATTCCACTTAGAGACTGAGATCTGGAACTGACCTCAGAGAAATATTGCCATGAATTGTGTTGTGGTTTTAGGAGACCACACATGACATTCGCCCTTGGAACATGAGATCTATGCCCAGGGTGGCTTTCCACAAAAAACTGGGAATCTCAGACAGGATATCCCATGATTTTATTCTGAAAGACTTGCCAGCCATAGTTGAGAGTCAAAACATACATAGACCTCACATTGTAGACCTAAATGGGCCTGGCTTCATTTGACCTTTTGGCCACTTTTTGAGAAGCCGTGCTTGGGAGAGTTTTCCAGAGCTTTCATTGAAATGAGCTTCCTAAACATTTAATGGTTCCTGAATGAATTGAAAACCACAGTGCTTCCAATTTTATCCTTGAAAAATGGATAGATAAATACCACGAAATTTTTAAATTTCCCATGACAAGGTGGCACTGGAGCACCTTTTAATGTCCTGTTCCTGATCAAGAGTGTACTAGACAGTGCCTTGATGGTGTAGAACTGCGATGCCAGGAAGTTGGAGCACGCTAAGTAGTGGGGTTAGAGCAGTGGTGGGGAGGTGTGTGATTAACCATGCATGGTGGGTTCATGGGGATCTGCCATTACCCTACAAATGGATTGTGACTGACATGGTGCAGCCAGCAGACCCTTTTATGTAAAGGCATCTTTTTATATTGAGAGGTTTCAGGGCATTGTTCAGAATCGGGTTGCTATGGTCAATGGGGAAAACTATGTGGGATAGAAGCCTGTTCTGTGCATTCTCTTGTAGACCCTGAAAAACCACACATGACTGAACTCCCTCCAGCACTGTGTTTCAGTTGAACTCCTTGTATTTTGTGAAGCAAATACCAAACTCACATTGCAGCAGCAAGAAACACCACGACAAGTGGAGGATGACCAAAAGACTTCACAGTCCACACGGAGACAGACTTAGCCCCCAGTGGCCACAGTTTACCTACAAAGAGAGAATTCAGCACTGCTCCCATATGTTCATTAGAAAATAGGAAACCATGTCCTCCAGGTCACTTAGATACATGCCCAGCTTTGATGGTCTCTCTACAAAGGAAGCTAAAGATCCTGAAAACAACAAATATTTCAAGTGCCCAAATTCAGAGGCAGTTTCTCAAGAAGTCTTTAGTCCAGCAGAGCTCCATGTTTGTGGAGTATTTACCCTGTCCCTTACTTTTGGAAACTCCTCTACACCCTTCATGGTTGTAAACTCTTAAGCATATTCCATTCCAGATATGTATTCACAGATTTTCTAACTCTTCCACTCTAATTGTGTTTTACTTGGGGCGAAGGTAAAGTCAAGTCATTGTTCTGGATGAGAGTGGGAAGATTTTTATGTAGTACATATTTACATATACATTGAATTTATTTTCCTATTTTCCATTCATAATACTGAACCCTGACATTAACCCATAACCTACTAGACTCTGACTACTAATTCAAATATGATGGAGAAAAATAACCCAAACAGAATAGAAATAAAAGCAGTTCAGAGGAGGCATGGTGTATACTTGGACTTGCCGTTTACATTATATAGGGTAGTAGTATTAAATCTACTCAATTTTTTGTTGAAATAGTTCTCCATGTGATTTTAAAGTTAACAAATAGGTGAATTCCTCTCTCCCTTTCTCTGTAGCCAATTCAGCACATGTATTTTCATATGCACATATAGAATCATACCTGTTATCACATGTACATTCTTGTGAGGTGGCTGACTGGGCAGATACAAATTGGGATAACAGATCACTCCTCCTAAACCCAGTTAGAACTGAAAATTCAACCTATGGGTGAGCTTCGTAGATAAACAACATGATAAATAAATCTATGATCAGTAAAATGAATATTTTTGGATCATTGGATGATATATATTTCATGATGAATTTTGATTGGCATATATATTGCTACTTTTTATTTTCAGAATATGAAATATATGTGTCTTATTGTACACTCCCTAAGTTCATTCATATTCACTGTATGTGGATTTATAAACAAATTTTCAAAAGTTTATTCTCAGAAAAATTCATCTACCTGAAATACATATTTGTTTCTTAGAACTGAAAACCAACTTCAGTGAATGGTGCATACGAATCCTAATATTTCTACAGTAACTGACACAGTTTAACATCAATGCAAGTACATTCCTATGAGACATGATGTGTATTGTGATGTTTATTTTTAGTCAACACTGGTACATTACTATTTCTTCAGTTGATGCCCATCATAAGATATATATTTCATCCACAAGTTAGCAAATTTAAAGGCATTTGTTTCAATTTCAATAACTTCTTGCTTCAGAAAACATGTATTCCTCCTTGTTTCTTGACTGGTCTTTTCATAAGACTTCTTTCTAAACACATTATTTTCGTTTTCCATAATCACTTTTGAAGCAAAACTCACACACTCTTCATGATAAAACATAACCCTAATATTACCATTAGAAGTATAACTGGTTGGAATGAATGATTGTATATCAATATAAGAATTCCTGTATATTTTCCGATATCAATTCAATCTTTTATTTAAAGTGGAACCAGTTATATTATTTATTCATAGTATGGTCTATTCTTGCATTATCTCTATATATTCATAGACACAGGGTACACCTATTTGTACCCCCATACTCATTTATACACCTTAAAAATATTGCTCCCAGAAATGGTGGAAAAATTATTCATGTCACCTGATCTACATATACATTTTATCACAGTAGTATTCTGGACACAAAATGCAAAGGTCACATTTCTGATTGTACCAAAGCCTAAATTTATAGTGAGCATGTATTTCTAAAACATCCATGTCCAGGTTGCCTAATGCTCTCAAATGTCAATCCAATTGGTGACTACATATGTGTTTCTTCCTAAGATTATATATTCAAACTCAACCCTGATATCCAAAAGTCTCTACTGATATATGCTTTCCTACATAATTTCCCAGGTTCATGATTTTGACTGACTGTTCATATGTGCTGACATTTACATTCACTCTCTACCTGAAACCCAATTTCTAAATAACTTTTGGTCCAAATCCTATACTCACTCTTCTTTCTGAATATACCTACTATCTCCCAAATCCTACTGACTATCCTTTTTTGAATTGGTGTTCTCTTCGACATTCAATCACCCAAGGTACAAGGTCCAATGCCAATGTATATTAATTTATCTGAGACATCTGTGCAGGACATAATTCAGAGCTAAGTCTCCCAATCAAGGGCCTCATACTTTTCTGGGCTTCAAATCTTACTTAGATTTCTGTTTACATACAGTGTGACCAGGAAAGTCTCAGTGGAGAAACCCTGCTTTGGGCCTTTTGTTTACCTATTGTTCTTTTGCCCTGAATGTCAGGAAGGTCTTTGACTCAGGCCACACGTTTGTGAAGCCTGAAGAAACAGTTTTCAAATGGAAATGAATGGGCATCCCCTGTGGCTCTTTGCTTAATTGCTTTGTAAAGATATGTGTCTGAATCAGCCTCTTAGCCCTCTGTGAGGCTGTGGCTTATATTCTCAACTCCTGATGGATGTAAAGAAAGATACCATGTGTGCATCCAAAATCAAAATGGCAAAAATTGCAGTCATTGTGGATGAAGCCTCTTGCCTTCCTCTGTAAGGTTCCTGACCTCCATCAAGTGAGAATAGGGATCCTTTGATCAAATGAATTCTTCAAGGCCCTGCAGAAGGTAGCCCATAGGTGCTTGGGTTTTCTCATGAGTCCAGTTCACATAAAGAATCTAAACCCCACAGTCAGAGACCTCAAGTTGGAGAAGTGGAAAAGTATTAATGGCAGGCCTATTTGATCACTCCTGGTTCACAGGAATGATGTCGAGGCCACAGTGACTTTAGACAAATGAGAGGCAAGGGAGCATTGTTTGGACACTGTCTTTGGTTGCACCCCTAGTGGAAAACTCCAGCCAAAGGTTATGATGAGTGTCTATATGGAAGAAGATTAGGGCCGTGTGGAGTGTTTTGGATTTAATTGTGGTCATTTGTGTGGTGGTTGGAAGAAATGACAAGGTCCACCTGGCCTTGAACTCTGGTGTGATTCCTCTTAGAGACTGAGTTCTTGAACCGACATCAGAGAAGTATTGCCATGAATTGTGTTGGGATTTTAGGAGGCCACGCATAAGAGTCGCCCTTGGAAACTGAGATCTAGGCCCAGGTTGGCTTTCCACATATCACTGGGAATCTCAGCCAGGATACCAAATGAATTTATTCTGAAAAACTTGGCAGCCATAGTTGAGAGTCAAATATCACACGGACCTCACATTGTAGACCTCAATAGGCCTGGCTTCATGTGACCTTTTGGCCATTCTTTGGGAAGCCTTGCCTGTGAGAGTTCTCCAGAGCTTTCATTGAAATGAGCTTCCTCACCATTTAACGGTTCCTTAATATATTGAAACCCACAGTGCCTCCAACATCATCCTTGAAAAATGGCTAGATAGATACCATAATTTTTTTCAAATTCCCATGACCAGGTAGCACTGGAGAACCTTTGGATGTCCTGGTGTTGATCTTGAGTATGCCAGACAGTGCCTTGATTGACTGGGTTTCATGAAAATGGTGTAGAACAGAGATGCCAGTAAGTTGGAGCCGGCTGAGTAGTGGGGCTAGAACAGTGCTGGGCAGGTGTGTGATAAAACATGTGGTGGGGCAATATGGATCTCTTTTTGGCTTCCAAATGGCTTGTGACTGACATGGTGCAGACAGAAGACCCTTCTTTGTAAAGGCATCTTGTTATTTGGAGAGGTTTCAGGGCAATGTTCAGAAACAGGTTGCTATGGTCAAGGGAGCAAACTATGTGGGATAGAAGCCTGGTTGGTGCATTCTCCTGCAGACCCTGACCCACCACTCAGACAGAAATCCCTCCAGCACTGTGACACAGTTGAACTCCTTGTATTTTGTGAAGCAAATACCAAACTCCCAGTGCAGCAGCAAGAGACACCAAAAAAATTGCAGGATGACCAAATGGCTTCACAGTCCACACGGGGAGAAACTTAGCCCCCAGTGTCCACAGGTTACCTACTAAAAGGGAATTCAGCACTGCTTCCTCATTTTCATTGGAAAATAAGAAGCCATGTCCTCCAGGTCACATAGATGCACACCCAGCTTTGATCGTCTCACTACAAGGGAAGCTAAAGCTCAAGACAACTACATATATTTCAAGTGCCCAACCACACAGGCAGTTTCTCAAGAAGTCTTTAGGCCAGCAGAGCTCCATGTTTGTGGAGTGTTTACCATGTCCTTTACATTTGGAAACTCCTCTACCACCTCCAAGGTTTCAAAACCTTGAGCATATTCCATTCCAGATATGTATTCACTGACTTTCTAACTCTTCTCCTCTAATGGTGTTTTAGTTGGGGTGAAAGTACTGTCAAGGCATTATTCTGGATGAGAGTGGGGACATTTTTTTGTAGCACATATTTACATACACATTGGATTCATTTTCTAATTTTCCATTCCAAATATTGAATCCCTGACACTAACCCGTAACCTACTACACTCTGACTACTAATACTAATAAGATGGAGAAAAATAACCCAAACAGAATAAAAATACAAGCATTACAGGAGGCATGGTGTATAGTGGGACTTGCCTTTTGCCTTAAATATGGTAGGAGTTATAAATCTAGTCAATTTTTTGTTGAAATCGTTCTACATGTTTTTGTAAAGTAAACCATTCTGTGAATTCCTGTCTCCCTTTCTCTGTAGCCTATTCACCACCTGTATTTTTATATGCACACATAGAATCCTACCTGGGACCACACGCACATTCTTGTGAGGTGGCTAACTTGGCAGATACAAATTGTAAGGGATCACTCTTCCTAAACGATGTTGGAACTGAAAATTCAAATTATGTGTGAGCTTTCTACTTGAACAATATTATTCATAAATCCATGTTCAGTAAAATAAATATTTTTGGATCTGTCGATGATATATATTTCATTATAAATTTTGATTGGCATATATATTGCTATTTTTAATGTATCTCTGTGTGTGTATCTATATATCTATATATCTAGATCTATATATCTATCTATATATATCAATATCTATCTATCTATCTATATATCTATATCTATCTATATCTATCTATCTATCTATATCTATCTATCTATATATATATATATATATATATATATATATATATATATATATATATATATATTTATATATACACTCTCCAGATTTTTCAAAATATGAAATGTGTGTCTTATTTTACACTCACCAAATTCATTCATATTCATGTATGTGGATTTATAATCAACTTTTCACAAGGTTATTCTTAGAAATATTCATTCACCTGAAATACATATTTGTTTCCTAGTACTGAAAATAATTCAGTGAATGGTGCATACAAATCCTAATATTTCTACAGTAACTGACCCAGATTAACATCAATGCAAGTAGATTCCAATCAGACATGATGTGTATTTTGACGTTCATTTTTATTCAACACTGGTAGATTACTATTTCTTTAATTTATGCACATCATAGGATATATATTTCATCCACAAGTTAGGAAATTTATAGGCATTTCTTTCACTATCAATCACTTCCTGCTTCAGAACACATGTATTCCTCCATATTTCTTGACTGGTCTTTTCATGAGAAAAGGGACGGACAAGGCAAGGCAAGGCACCTAAGATAGCACCGAAGACAGGGAAACAGTCCTATTTGGACTGTTGTCCAAAGCTTTCATTGAAATGAGCTTCCTCACCATTTAACGGTTTAGAGGGCATTGCTTCTGTTGTAATCAATTAATCCCCTGAACCCCAAGTTTAGGTTGTTTCACAATTTTGTACCCAACATGTAAGGGAGGGGCTCAGAATTCCACAGTCTGCAGAAGTTCACAAAAAGCAGGATTTTTTCTCTATTCTGGGCAAGTTAACATTTTAAGGACCCCTGGGAGGGGCAGAGCTTCTTTCTTCCCTTTTTTTCCTTGCCAGCTGTTACCATGGAGCCCAGTTTGTAACTTCTTTATCTTAGAAATATAGACATTTCTGTGAACCCCCAGCTCAAGGCCAGAGGCCTTGTTCACATATGGCCAGCATTGTGACTGACTCTTTCCAAACACATTATTTTCGATTTCCATAATCACTTTTGTAGCAAAACTAACATATCTTCATGATCAACCATAACCCTAATATTAATATTATATGTATAACTGGTTGGAATGAATGATTGTATATCAATATAAGATTTTTTATATATTTTCAGATATCAATTCAATCCATTATTTAATGTGGAATCACTTATATTATTTATTCACTGTATGGTCCATTCATGCATTATCTCTATATTCATAGACACAGTGTACACCTCTTTGTACCCCCAATACCCATTTATATGTCTTCAAATATTGCTCCCAGAAATGGTGGAAGAAATACTCATGTCACCAGATCTACATATACATTTTATCAGTGTAATATTCTGGACAAAACGCAAATGTCACACTTATGATTGTACCAAAGCCTAAATGGAAAGTGAGCAGGGATTACAAAAAACATCCATGTCAAGGTTGCCTAATGCTTTCAAATGTCAATCCTATTGGTGATTACATATTTGTTTCTTCCTAAGATTATATATTCTAAGTCAACCCTCTTGAAAATGTCTAATCGTATCACTCACTTTATAGTTTGCCTGATATATTGATATCTGCTTTCCTTCATATTTTTCCCAGTTCATTATTCTGACTGTTCACATGTGCTGACATTTACATTCACTCTCTAACCGAACCCCTCTTGCTAAAGAACTTTTGTTCCAAATCCTATACTCACTCTTCTTCCGAAACCTACCGACTATCTTCTAAATCCTACTGATTATCCCTTTTCGACTGGATTTTCTCTTCTACATTCAATCATCCAAGTAATGTTTGTGCGAGCATGGGAAGAAGAGACCACAAAGAGACTGTCTCATGCAACAGCAAAGGGTTTATTGGGGGTCCAGCATGCTGGGGTTCAGAGCTCACATGAACAGAGCAGAGAGCCCTGAGAACAGCTTAAGCAGAGCTTATATAATTTCCTTGGAGAGGGCAGGGATGGAAGTTTATTGATGGGTCAGGGCGAGTGGGCGGTTTGCATGTAACCGGGTGAGGGAATACATTCTGCAATTTGGCAGTTAGGGGACAGCACATTCTGGAAACAAGATTAGCAAACAGTTCTCAATATTTCAACAGTGTTTTGTTAAGCATACAGAAAAAACAGGAAATTACAAGTAACTATTTTATTAACCTTTCTTTTCCCACTTCTTCTGGCTACTGTTAATCATAAAAGTGATCATTGGTGGGTGTCACATTCTATGTCTGCAAGTGGGGAATTACCAAAAGTTTAAATTCTCCAATTTGAGCTTGGAGAAAACAAATTACACGTTTGAGCACACAGGGTTTCATAGTTAGCAATAATATGAGGATTATTATTGGACCGACCAGGGTTGATAGAAGCGAAGTTAACCAGGGGTACTGTATGAACCAGACTCAAACCACCCTTTTTGTGCCTCTCTCTCTCATTGACCCTCTTCAAGGTGTCTTTTTAATTTACTCATATATTTTTTTACAACTACAGTATGTTTGCCATAAAAACAACATTCTTCCGTCAATGCAGCAAAAGGCCCCCGTCTCTCATGAAGAGGAGGTCCAACCCTTGACTGTTGTGTAAAACTACTTCAGAGAGAGAGGATAAAAATTCCTGTAAAGCTGTGATGGAGGTTTCTAATATCTTTAAGTTTTGGTCTATTGCTGCTTCTAATTGGGTCATTTGTTGTGTCCCATGGAGCAGGGCAGTGGTTCCTGTGCCCACCCCTGCAGCAACTTCTATTCCTAATAGGAAGGCTAAAGTGAGAGAAATATGTTCGCAGCGGAACCGGGTTGTATGCCCCCCTGTTTGAACTTCTAATGAACCTGCTTCATTATAGAGCACTCTGGGAAACATCTGCACCATTACACAATTAATCACATCTGTTGACCATTTCATGAAAACATAAAAAATATTTAAGTATATAGATTTTACTGTTGTAGGGGTGGACAAGGCAAGGCACCTAAGATAGCACCGAAGACAGGGAAAAAGTCCTATTTGGTTGCCACTGGATTCAGAGGGCATTGCTTCTGTTGTAATCAATTAACTCCCTTAACCCCACGTTTATGTAGTTTCAGAATTTTGTACCCAGCATGAAAGGGAAGGGGCTCAGAAGTTCACAGTGAGCAGAACTTCACAAAAAGAAATTTTTTTCTGTTTTTTCCTCTGTTCTGGGCAAGTTAACTTTTCAAGGACACCTGGGAGGGAGAGAGCTTTTTCTTCATTTTCTTTTATCCCCCTGCAGCTGTTACCATGGAGCCCAGCTGGTAATTTTTTATCTTTGAAATGTAGCCATCTCTTTGAAGCCCCAGCTCAAGGCCAGAGGCTTTGTTCACATATTGTGTGAAAAACTATTAAGGGGGTATCTAGCTTAGGAGTGCTGATTTTTCCAGCCAGTGGCTAAGTAGAACAGGGCAACAGAAAAAAAGGGAGTTTATCTACACTGAACTCTTTTGTAGGGACTCTTTTGCTGAAAGTCCTAATGTCAGCCATGGTGAAGACTTCTGAAGAAGTTCAGTTAAGATTTTTCTCTGGGCCTGGTACAGAGGGGGAAGATGGGGAAGGCGGGGGGTGAGAGCAGCTCCGTGGATCTGAGAATGAGGCAGGTGAGATGTAAAAGAATAATGAGAAAGGGGTTTGGGATTTTCCTAGCAACTAAAACTTGAGCAGTAGAACAGGTAGAGCAGAGGGGAAGACAGGAGTGAGTATCCCAAAAAGCCTGTGAGGTACTTTAAATTCTAAGTAACCTGTGTTTAGTGATGACAAAGGAACTTTAAAGGCCATTTTCATTACATCTTCGATAGGGGTCTGAGGGCTCTCCTAAGCTGGTTTGAGCTTTGTGTTAGCTGGTAAGAGGACCTGGTTAGACCCGGTGCAGGCACTGACAGGAGAAGAGAGGAGTGAGTGGGTGGAGGGGTACCTCAGTACCTGCTACCTCAGAAAGGGGCCAATGGTCTGAGAACCGGCAGAAGTTTGGGTGTTTGATCTAGTAATTGGAGGAGAGAAATCAGGTTGGTGAGCTGGGACTGACAGCAGAGAGTCTTGAGCAGAAGGCTGAGGGTGAGGATCTATTGGAGAAGCATAGTTCAGGATGTGAGCGAAAGAGGGAAAAGGCCTTCACATAGGGGAATTTCCTTTCACCCTTTTGAGCACTTGCAGAAGTTAAAAAGGTCACACAGAATTTGAGGATCTAGAGACTTCTCTGGGGGTTTGGTTTTGGTTGTCTAATTGGTAATATGGCCAATGCTGTGTACTGAATTTAATGAGGATTTTGGGTTCCACCAGGCAACCCATCTATGCTGAAATCCTCATGACTTACAGAAGATTTCGGCTTTTCCCCCACACAGCCATGGCTCTTTGAGGCTTTAATAGTCTGCGGGGCAAACATACTAATCTAGGCTAGCCAATCTGCATCTGGCTCGCATGTCCCTACATCCATAATGTTTGTTTCCATTATCTATTGTACGGAAAGGATTTAAAGGAATTTTAGTGGGATCCTCTTCATCTGGGATATCCTAATAAGAAAGACCTATAGCCAGCTGACAAATATCTGGGTGGAGAGATGGCCACAAGATCACTAAGGGGGCTGTATGTGAGGTAGACCATACTTCTTGTCTAGTAGGATTTGTGATCAGCCATTGCTGCTGAACGTGCTGATGCGCGTTATGTCTACTCATGGCCAAGGGGAGAGTCTATAGTCTTATCCACATGACGAATACACAATTTGAAAGGGTTACCAGTCTTTTCCAGTTTCCAGCCAGAGTCTGGACAGGGTGCAGGCTTGAGATTAGAGGCATGGATTCAGGAAGTGATTCTGTCAACTTTTACCGCTGTAGGTGTTATAAGTAGCATCCAGGGATGACACCTAGTGTCATCTTATGTAGATGATGTCTCTTACTTGATATCGATGTGGAGTCCCCTCATCCCCAGGTTGGAAAGCAGTCGCCAGCTATTTCCACAGGTATCGCTGAGTTCTTTCAAGAGATTTAAGTCTGTCAAGCAAGGGGGTGTGGAAGGGATGTTTAGGTCTTAGAGTTGGGGTTAGGTCCCTTACTGCAGGAGAGGCATCATAGAGAATTTCATAGGGGGTGAGTTTACACAAAGAAACAGAGGGGGTATTTCTTGCATGAAATAGTGCATAAGGCAGGAGCATAGTCTAATCTTTTATGTTGGTCTCTAAGCTTAATTTCGTTAAGGTCTCTTTAATGGTCTATTTATTTTTTTTAACCTGTCCTGAGCTCTGGGGTCTATAAGCACAATGTAACTACCAACTGATCCCCAGGGTCCTGGCTAACCCCTGACTTACCTGGCCCATGAATGCCGTTCAATTATCAGATCCTATTACCTTAGGAAGGCCGTGTCTTGGAAAAATATCTTAATATTTTTCAGGATCTTCTTGACTACCATTTGTGCTGTGTTTTTTTTTTTTTTTTGGGGGGGGGGAAGGCTTCAATCCATCCTGAAAATATATCTACAAAGACTAGGAGATATTCATGTCCATATCTTCCTGGCTTAATTTCAGTAAAGTCCACTTCCCAGAATTTTCCTGGTCTGGTTCCTCGTAGGTGCTTTCCTGCAGGAAGCTTGGAAGGGTAAGCTTTAACCAATTGACAGAACCGATAGGCTTTTGTTACCTGTTCAGTTATTTCCTTTCGCTGTGAGTGAGTTAGTCGAAAACTCTGTCCTTGATCCTTCAGGAATGGCTGCAGTTTCTTTTTTTTTTTTTTTCTTTTTTTAAAAAAAAAATTTATTTATTTTAATTAGTTATACATTACAGTAGAATGCATTTATATATATCATATATATCATACATAGATGGGATATAATTTCTCATTTTTCTGAGTATACATATTATAGAATCACATTGGTCATACAGTCACATACATACATAAAGTAATAATGTCTGTTTCATTCTACTATCTTTTTTATTCCCACATCCCCTGCCTTCCCCTCCTTTCACTTCCCTCTACCTAATCTAAGATGTATGCTTATTTTTATAATTAAGATTTTTTTTTAATTAATTTTTATTGTAGGTTGTTCAAAACATTACATAGTTCTTGATATATCATATTTCACACTTTGATTCAAGTGGGATATGAACTCCCATTTTTACCCCATATACAGATTGCAGAATCACTTCAGTTGCACAACCATTGATTTACATATTGCCATTCTGGAGTCTGTTGTATTCTGCTGCCTTTCCTATCCTCTACTATCCCCCCTCCCCCCTCCCCTCCCCTCTTCTCTCTCTACCCCCTCTACTGTAATTCATTTCTCCCCCTTATATTTTCCCTCCTTTCCCCTCACTTCCTCTTGTATGTAATTTTGTATACCCCTGAGGGTCTCCTTCCATTTACATGCAATTTCCATTCTCTCTCCCTTTCCCTCCCACCTCTCATCCCTGTTTAATGTTAATCTTCTTCTCATGCTCTTCTTCCCTACTCTGTTCTTAGTTACTCTCCTTATATCAAAGAAGACATTTGGCATTTGTTTTTAAGGGATTGGCTAGCTTCACTTAGCATAATCTGCTCTAATGCCATCCATTTCCCTCCAAATTCTATGATTTTGTCATTTCTTAATGCAGAGTAATACTCCATTGTGTATAAATGCCACATTTTTTTATCCATTCGTCTATTGAAGGGCATCTAGGTTGGTTCCATAGTCTTGCTATTGTGAATTGTGCTGCTATGAACATGGATGTAGCAGTGTCCCTATAGTGTGCTCTTTTTAGGTCTTTAGGGAATAGACCGAGGAGTGGAATAGCTGGATCAAATGGTGGTTCCATTCCGAGCTTTCCAAGAAATCTCCATACTGCTTTCCAAATTGGCCGCACCAATTTGCAGTCCCACCAGCAATGTACAAGAGTACCCTTTTCCCCACCTCCTCGCCAGCACTTGTTGCTGTTTGACTTCCTAATGGCTGCCAATCTTACTGGAGTGAGATGGTATCTTAGGGTGGTTTTGATTTGCATTTCTCTGACTGCTAGAGATGGTGAGCATTTTTTCATATACTTGTTGATTGATTGTATGTCCTCCTCTGAGAAATTTCTGTTCAGGTCCTTGGCCCATTTGTTGATTGGGTTATTCGTTATCTCATTGTCTAATTTTTTTAGTTCTTTGTATATTCTGGATATTAGGGCTCTGTCTGAAGTGTGAGGAGTAAAGATTTGTTCCCAGGACGTAGGCTCCCTATTTACCTCTCTTATTGTTTCTTTTGCTGAGAAAAAACTTTTTAGTTTGAGTAAGTCCCATTTATTGATTCTAGTTATTAACTGTTGTGCTATGGGTGTCCTATTGAGGAATTTGGAGCCCGACCCCACAGTATGTAGATCATAGCCAACTTTTTCTTCTATCAGACGCCATGTCTCTGATTTGATATCAAGTTCCTTGATCCACTTTGAGTTAACTTTTGTGCATGGCGATAGAAAGGGATTCAGTTTCATTTTGTTGCATATGGATTTCCAGTTTTCCCAACACCATTTGTTGAAGATGCTATCTTTCTTCCATTTCATGCTTTTAGCCCCTTTATCAAATATAAGATAGTTGTAGTTTTGTGGATTGGTTTCTGTGTCCTCTATTCTGTACCATTGGTCCACCTGCCTGTTTTGGTACCAGTACCATGCTGTTTTTGTTACTATTGCTCTGTAGTATAGTTTGAAGTCTGGTATAGCTATACCACCTGATTCACATTTCCTGCTTAGAATTGTTTTTGCTATTCTGGGTCTTTTATTTTTCCATATGAATTTCATGATTGCTTTCTCTATTTCTACAAGAAATGCCGTTGGGATTTTGATTGGCATTGCATTAAACCTATAGAGAACTTTTGGTAATATCGCCATTTTGATGCCTTTGCATATTGATTCATCTGAGACATCTGTGCAGAACAAAATTCAAAGGTAAGTATCCCACTAAAGGGCCCAATGTCCTTCTGGGCTTCAAATCATTCCTATATTTCTGGTTTCATACTTATATTTTACGAATATATTCTTGTGAATATCGCAGGTTCCCAATATCATTATTTATCCTGCAGAATGATTTCTAACCCAAATAGAATATATTATTAACCTTAACCATACACTCTTCCCTCGATCTAACTTTACAGAAGAGCAGGGACAGAGTTGGTCTTACAATACAGGAATGTAGGGGATCTTCCACCTGCTGAGAACATCAAAGGTCCATGCAGAAATGATCCCTGGAGAAGATGTAGGCAGCTATGAAGGACCTGAGAGAGCAAAAGTCATCTTCCAATGCAAACAACCTGATCAGGATGAAGGTATGTGTCTGAATCAGCCTCTCTCCTCATGATATAAAAATATGGACCAAACCAACCCTGTGTGGAGAGCTTCTCCTTGGTGCCTGTGGTTGATATACCATTGTAACTTGTGACAGTGTCACAGGAAGTAGGGGCAGCCTCCATCTCAAGGGACCCTTGGAAGCAACTTTTAGGACAAAGTGGTTGCCAAGGCAGTGACCTCATTCCCTTCCTGAAGGAATTGACCTACCTCACTTCTTTGGTGATGGAACTCGCTGAACTTGGGATCCAGGAAGCCAGGCACACAGAGCCAGTCCCAGTCCCATTCCCAGTGGTCTCACTTGTTTGGATTTACCTAGGACAGAGTCTGTCTTTCTTGGTACCTAGTGATTTGAGGATGGCCAAATGCAAGTAGAGCTCAGAAGAGGAGCCTTTCCTGAGAAAGCAGGTAGTGGTCAGCACAGGCTCCTGACAACTTCACAGACTTGGACAAGGAGACCAGATCTGAGACAGGACAGGCCAATTTAGGGGAACACAGTATGGCCCATGAGTCAGAGGACACTCTGGATAGTCACAGACCTACTTGGGGAGGAGGTGCCTTTTTGAGTGTGGGAGTGGGTTTGTGGTTTTGTCTCATGTTCTGAGAATAGGTAGGAAAGGCGGTTTGTTCAGTTTGGAGTGGACTCTTTCTAGAAAGTCCTTTGACAAGGTGAGTGTTTCTGTGTCTGTGTATCCCACTGTGTCCATGGTTGTACACATTAGAAATTAGAATCTATCAGTGAATGTGTCCTGTCTAGTAGAAAGATTCCCAGCATTAACCCTGCCCATTTTAGGAATGGACTGCAGCTTGCCTTATCCATGGGCAACACCTACTCTTTTCCTAAGTTTCTGTTTTCTTTCTGAATTCTGGCCACTTTCCAGAATAGGCTCATAGTTTTGTGTCCAAGATATGTACCACCTTCGAGCTCTGTGACATGGCCATGTACTGGATAGCTGAAGGGAATGGCGAGCATCTCAGAAAACTCAGATATCAGTGTGACCAGGAAAGTCTCAGTGGAGAAACCCTGCTTTGGGCCTTTTGCAAACCTATTGTTTTGTTGCCCTGAATGTTAGGAAGTTCTTTGCCTCAGGCCACTCCTTTGTGAAGCCTGAAGAAAACAGTTTTCAAATGGAAATGAATGGGCATCACCTGTGGCTCTTTGCTTTATTGCTTTGAAAATGGTTGTGGCTGAATCAGCCTCTTGGCTCTGTGTGAGGCTGTGGCTTAGATTATCAGCACCTGATGGATCTAAAGAAAGATCTAATGTGTGCATCCAAAACCAAAATGACAAAAAGATCAGTCATTGTGGATGAAGTCTCTCACCTTCCTCTGTTAGGTTCCTGACCTCCATCAAGTGATAGTAGGGATCCTTTGAGTCAAATGAGTTCTTCCAAGCCCTGCAGAGGTGCTTGGGTTTCCTCATGACTCCAAATCACATAAGGAAACAATACCTGACATTCAGTAGGCTTCAAACTGGAGTAGCAGAGCAGCATTAACGTCAGACCTATGTGATCAATCCTGGTTCACAGGAAGGGTGTCCAGGCCACCCTGAGGTTAGGCTAATGAGGGGCAAGGGAGATTATTTTGGACACTCTCTTGGGCTGTGCCATTCATGGAAACATCCAGCGAGAGGGAATGATGAGTGTCTATATGGAAGAAGATGAGGGCCTTGGGGGAGTGTTTTGGTTTTAATTGTGGTCATTTGTGTGGCGGTTGGAAGAGATGACTGGGTCCACCTGGGCTTGAACTCTGGTGTGATTCCGCTCAGAGACTGAGTTCTGTAACTGACCTAAGAAAAGTAATTGCTTTGGAAATGGGTGTGTCTTAATCAGCCTCTAGGCTCTGAGTGATGCTGTGGCTTAGAATATCACCACCATATGGATCTAAATAAAGATCCCATGCATGCACCCATAACCAAAATGGCCAAAAGAGCAGTCATTGTGGATGAAGTCTCACACCTTTCTTTGTAAGGTTCTGAAAGTATAAAAGAAATTAAAATTCAAACAAAAGAACCAGGTTTTGTAAAGTTTACAAGCTGCACTCAGAACCTGAAAATCTGTGGCAGTTAAGACATTTCCCAGACCTGCGCATTAGATGTGTGTTGAAATCTTCCCTGACCACCTAGTTACTTAACAACTCCTTACCAGAAACCGTGCAGCTCAGCACATATACATCTCAGGTCTTCAACCAATCATTTTAAACGTATACCCCTTCTCATGGCTGACCAATAACCCCTGCCCGATGTGTTCCCACCAATGAAGGTGCTAATCATGTTTTAGAGTTGTTATTTGATTTTCCCGTGGTATATGATGATTTGCTAAAGGAGGCTATGATGTATGTAAAGTCCCTGCCCTCTCTAAAGAATGTGTATAAACTCTGCTCAAGTTGTTCTTGGTGCTCTTTGTTCTTTGCATCTCTGAAGTGAGCTCTGAACCCCAGCATGCTGGACCCCCAATAAACCCTTTGCTGTTGCATGAGACAGTCTCTTGTTGGTCTTTTCCTCCGACATTCGCCCCATCTTTTCATCTGGAGGCCCCACGTGAGACATCTGGCAGCAGCGGACGAAAGACCCCACCTTACTTACCCCAACTCTCGGGGTAAGTAAGGTGCCTCTTTCTGGTTTCAGGTTTCAGGTCAGGGCTTGGCTAAGTGGCTGTCAGTGAAGAGCGTAAGCTCTCTCTGAAGGTGGCTGACAGATGTTTAACAGAGCCACAGGCCACGTCCCTGGGGGACGCTCCAGAGGACTCGGGAATTCGAGGAATAGTAGTTTCCTCAACTAAGTTATATTTTGCTTCAGGATTCGGTTTGACAGCCCATCTGGTTTTGCCGGCTACTCAGTTTTGTTCATTGTCAGAAACTCATGTTGAGTTTACTGTCTGTCTTTATTGTCTAACCCATCAGGTTTTGCCAGTTACTCAGTTCTAATCTTTATCTTGGACTCATTTTAAACGTTTACTGTTTGTCTTTGTCTGTTTCTTGTTTGTGTATTCACTGTCCCTGTTTGAATAATTCCCGTTATGGGACAAAGTACTTGCACACCTCTGTACCTTACCCTTGATCATTGGACTGATGTCCGCTCAAGGGCCCAGAATCTTTTTTTTTTTTTCAGTAAAACGCTGTACCTGGCAGACTCTCTGTGCTTCAGAATGGCCCATTGCCACAGTCTGGCTGCAGCAAAATATCCGGGGGGTGACGAATGACTTGTGTACGTTGATACAGCAGGAATAGGAGCCGTTTATTGTAGGATCTGAGCGATATTTATACA
Source organism: Callospermophilus lateralis (assembly GCF_048772815.1). Classification (NCBI taxonomy): domain Eukaryota; kingdom Metazoa; phylum Chordata; class Mammalia; order Rodentia; family Sciuridae; genus Callospermophilus; species Callospermophilus lateralis. The sequence continues at coordinate 173,241 of NW_027516576.1, read as the reverse complement.
TTTTACACAGCTTATCTAATTAGCATAAAATAGATACAGCAGTCAACCAATAAGGAATCTCCAAACTTAATGGCTCGCTTTTGTTACTTCACAAACCACTCCCTCTGGCATTTTGCCAGGCACCATGCAGACTTGTTTACAGACTGTAACATTTCTCTGGCAAAATAACAGGTGCCATCCTGACTTGTTTACAGACCTTAACATTTCCCCCTTTTGTTTAATTTAAATAACGACCATAGTGTTTTTTACAGAAACACCATAAATAACCTGCTAGAAACAGAAAGGGAGGATACAAAATGTTACAATTCCAAGCCAATTGATGGCTCCATGCAAGAAGCCCTTGGAAAAATTATACCAGCAATGACACCATTAGCAAAGATATTGAGTTACAATTTGTTGTAGATTACAGTTTGTTATCTCAGTCGAGATAAAGCAGTGTCTCAATAGATTAACTCACAGTCCAGGTAAATCACAGTCCAGGTAAGTTCTGCAGGCAGCTAGCTTAAGTTGTAGCAGCAGAAACAGCAATACTCCGAAGTCTCCTCGGGTTCTCAGCCGAAGTTTCCTCTGGTTCTCAGCAACAATGTAAATTCTTTCACCTTTGTTTTCACCAGCACTGGAACGAAGGCAGGAACTCCAGATGGCTAAAGAAAATTCTGTAGCATTTCACTAAGAAACCAACCTTTGGAACAATTTAGTACATTATCTCAAGGTTTTTTTTACATTTGAAATAAGCCTTAATAGTACTCATTACTCATCAGTCTTCTGGTGTGAGAGACCCATTGTAGTTACTGGCCTTGGAAATGATCAAACTTCAGGGATACCAGTAGCATCTTCTGCCAGCTGTAGCATCCTGGGCAGCCCCAGATGGCCCTGGGGAGAGTCCCAGACTCAAACTTCTTCCAGGCACATGGAGCAAGAGCCTGCGAGACTGTGCCTCCAGGTCAGGTCTACATTTGGGCTCCTAGAGGCCATCCGCTCCCCCGGGCAGGGGGGCGGGGAAGAGCCAGCAACTGCCACTTGGAAAATTCTTGCTGCGCCATGATCGGCTTGGGCAGGTGGCAGCCACCTTGTCGTTTCACGCACCCTCCGGTAACGAAAAGAATTCAGTAATAGCCTTTTGCTGCAACTTTCATCCTGATAATCTTTGTTCTTCTGAACTTTCTTTTTCTTTCTGACTAGAGTTTCTGGGCTTTTATCAACACATGCCCTAATTATTCTTGGTTCCACTGGGGTGCCTTTCTCCCTTATCAATTTACTTCTCACCCCTTCCATAATTTTTGTCACAAAGACAATACAACATTTCAAGACAAAACAAGACACAAACATACTGCATCAATCTTCTCCATTTTCTCAAAATGTCCATTTTTCCTCTCGCCCTATCTGCCTAGGGACGAGCAGATTGCTCCCGTCCTATCTATGGACGGGCAGCTTTTTTTTGTCACTTTCCCCCGAGTGTCCCGGGGCTCCCCATAACGGGCCACCATCTGCCGCAGTCCGGCTGCAGCAGAATAACCGGGAGGGTGATGAATAACTTGTGTACGTTGATGCAGCAGGAAAGAGAGCCGTTTATTGTAGGATCTGAGCGATATTTATACATTTTACACAGCTAATCAAATTAGCATAAAATAGATACAGGAGTCAGCCAATAAAGAATCTCCACACTTAATGGCTCGCTTTTGTTACTTCACAAACCACTCCCTCTGGCATTTTGCCAGGCACCATGAAGACTTGTTTACAGACTCTAACATTTCTCTGGCAAAATAACAGGTGCCATCCTGACTTGTTTACAGTCCTTAACAGCCCATCCTCAGAGTTGGATGTCCCCCAGAATGATCCTTCCACTTCCCTCTAACCCAAAAAGTCAGAGATATTGTCTTTCAGCTGGGGCCACGTGTCCATCCAGATCAACAGCCATATAACCCTTCCCCCACGATCCTATAATTCAAAACTTCCACTCCTCCCCCTCTTCCCTTCATTCTCCCTGAGTCACAAGACTGGACACTCCTCCCCCTCCTTATCCTCTACCCTTGCTCCACAACCCCCAACATGATCTTGATGATCTTCCCGACGCTGACTCAGCCTCTCCACCACTAGAGGCATTTAGTCCGGACCCAAGCCCTCCAGGGGACTTCCCTGCAGTAGCAGCTGCCCCTACGACCCTGGAGGAAGCTGGGCCAACTAAAGAAAACCGCCAGCAATGGATAATAGAAAACTTGGAAGCCCCTGTGATGCTCCCTCTCCATCCTTACGGGCCAATGAAACGACACAACTGGGACCCCAACACCTTTGAAGGTAGGTAGCATCTTTCCACTTATCGCCAGGCTCTAATAGCAGGTCTCCGAGCGGCCGCCAGAGGGCTGACTAATTTGGCCAAGGTAAGAGCGATTATCCAAGGGCCTAATGAGTCTCCTTCTATGTTTCTTGAGAGAATTATGGAAGCATTAAGAAATATACTCCTTTTGACCCTCAGGCAGAGGACCAAAGAGCATCTGTTGGAATGGCCTTTATCGAGCAGGCTGCCCCAGATACTAGGAGAGATTTACAAGGTCTAGATGGATTACAACATATGACTTTAAGAGATTTATTCAGAGAGGTTGAGAAAGTATATTATAAGAGAGAAACTGAGGAGGAGAGGAAAAAGAGGAGAGAGAAGGAAAGAGAACAAAAGGAGGATGAAATGAGCAAAAGGCAGACTAAAGCATTGGCTAAGGTTTTGTTCACAGAAGCAAATACGCCAGAAGTTAAAAAGCAGGAAGACAGGAAGGGATACCTGGTCCCATGCCAAAGGCTGCCCCTGGCCTCAGATCAATGTGCCTACTTTAAAGAAAAAGGACACTGGGCCATAGAGTGCCCAAAAAAGAAGCAGCCACCCCAGCCCGCCATGCTGACTCTAGAAGAGGACTAGGAATGTGGGGGCTCAGATCTCCTCCCCGAGCTCAGGGTAACATTTGAAGTGGAGGAGACTCTAGTGAACTTTGAAGTGGATACAGGAGCAGTATACTCAGCCCTTAAGACCCCACTTGGCCCCCTATCAAATAAAGGGTCTCTTGTTCAAGGGGCTAATGGCAGTAGATATCGGGCTTGGACAACTAAGAGTATTATGGATGTAGGAAAGGGAAAAGTCCACCACTCTTTCCTAGTAGTCCTAGAATGCCCAGCCCCATTGATGGGCAGGGAACTGCTTACCAAACTCCGGGATAGAATAACCTTTAACTCTGATGGTCCCCAAGTGAAGTTTCTAAAGCCTTCAGTAAAAACTCCCATAGTCACGGCTTTGACTATGTCCACAGAAGATGAACAACAACTCTTCTCGCTCCCTAGGACTGATCAAACAGGCAAACTAGCACAGAAATGTATAAAAGATTATCCTAATACCTGGGCAGAAACTGCTGGATTAGGTCTTGCCATAAAACAACCTCCAATAGTAGTAGAATTAAAAGCCTCTGTCTCTCTAATCAGTGTTAAACAATATCCTCTAAGCAAAGAAGCTAAGGATGGGATAAGGCGCCATATTCAGAAATACCTGGCTCTTGGTATCCTAAGGCCCTGTAAATCAGCCAGGAATACCCCCCTGTTACCAGTAGGAAAGCCAGGAACTGGGGACTACCGTCCTGTTCAAGACCTAAGAGAATTAACAACAGAGTGCAGGACATTCACCCCACAGTACCCACTCCATATAATTTGCTTAGCACTCTGAATCTGGAGCGGGAATGGTACACTGTGGTGGACTTAAAAGATGCTTACTTCTGCTTTCCACCTACATAAGGACAGTCAGTTCCTGTTTGCTTTCAAGTAGATAGACCCAGAAACTGGAACATCTGGCCAAGTAACCTGGACTAGACTCCCACAGGGGTTCAAGTACTCCCCCACTCTCTTTGATGAAGCCCTCCACAGGGACTTCAACGACTTCAGAACTGTACACCCCGAAGTCACCCTACTCCAATATGTGGATGATCTCCTACTGTCAGCCGACACCAAGGAGAACTATGAGTCTGGGGTCCAAGCACTATTATCTGAGCTTGCTCGGCTTGGATATAGGGCTTCTGCCATAAGGTCCAAATTTGTCAGCAAGAAGTAATCTTCCTTGGTTATTCTCTTAGGGGTGGCAAACAATGGCTCACTGAGCGCAGAAAACAAACTGTTGTGCAGATACCGCCCCCATATAATAAGAGACAACTCAGAGAGTTTCTTGGGACTGCCGACTCTTGCAGGTTATGGATTCCTGGGTTTGCATCTCTGGCTGCCCCTTTATACCCGCTGATAAAGGGGGATGCCTACTTCCAATGGAACCCTGAGCACAATAAGCTTTTTATAATGTCAAAAAAAAGGTGCTGCTATCTGCTCCGGCCTTAGCACTCCCAGATGTAGAAAAACCCTTCACTCTCTACATCGAGGAAAAGAAAGGAATAGCACTGGGAGTGATCACTCAGACTTTGGGACCTTTGAAAAGGCCCGTAGCATTCTTATCAAAAAAATTGGACCCAGTGGCTAGCGGATGGCTCCATTGCTTAAGAGCTATAACAGCGGCAGCCCTTCTAATAAAAGATGCTCGTATATGAACTTGGGACAGAAGCTAACCATTATAGCCCCCCATGCCCTGGAGAGCATCATCTGTCAGCCTCCAGGAAGGTGGCTATCAAACTTCAGAATAAACCACTACCAGAGCCTCTTGCTTGACAAAGGCAGAATAATGTTGGGACCCCCTGCTCCACTCAACCCGGCTACACTGCTGCCAGAAGTATCATCAGGACCCGTCGCTCATGAGTGTCAACAGATACTGGCAGAGGAAAACAGTATACGACGAGACTTGAAGGATCAGCCACTGCCTCGCCCTGAAGTCTTATGGTTTACGGAGGGCACCAGCTTCCTCCAAGACGGTAAGCAGCGGGCTGGAGCAGCAGTAGTTAGCGAAACTAATGTCATCTTGTTCTCTGGTCTCCCAGAAGGGACATCAGCCCCAAAAGCAGAACTGATTGCCCTTACGAAACCATTGGAACTAGCAACAGGCAAAAGGGCCACCATATACACATTTGTCACTGCAAATGTGCAGGGGGCTACTTACCAGCAAAGGTGGCTATTAACCTCCACTGGGAAAGAAATAAAGAACAAAGATGAGATCTTCCAACTTCTCTCAGCAGTGCAGGGCCCTAAGGACCTAGCTATAGTGCACTGTCCAGGGCACCAGAAGGAAAACGACCCCGTGGCGGTTGGAAACAGAAGAGCAGATTAGGAAGCTTAATTGGCAGCCCTAAATGGAGTGACTCTTTTAACTTTTTCCACAACGGGGAGAACAAAAAGTGGTCAAAAAGATCCTAGAAGACATTTTCCAAGGTTCGGCCTGCCTAAGGTACTAGGGTCTGATAACGGACCAACATTCGAATCCCAGGTAAGTCAGGGATTCACCAGGACCCTGGGGATTAATTGGAAGTTACATTGTGCTTATAGACCCCAGAGCTCAGGACAGGTTCAAAGGATGAATAGAACCATCAAAGAGAACTTAACAAAATTAAGCTTGGAAACCGGCATAAAAAATTGGATTATGCTCCTACCTTATGCACTGTTTCATGCAAGAAATAACCTCTCTGCCTCTTTGTGTAACTTAACCCCTTATGAAATACTCTATGGTGCCCCTCCTCCAGTAAGGGACCTAATCCCAACTCTGAGACTTAATGATTCCTTTCACACCCCCTTGCTTGACAGACTTAAAGCCCTTGAACAAACCCAACACCCAGCAATACCTGTGGAAACAGTTGGCCACTGCTTATCAGCCTGGAGATGAGGGAACCCCACATCAATATCAAGTTGGAGACTTTGTCTACGTGAGACGGCATCAGGTGTCATCCCTGGAACCCCGCTGGAAAGGACCATACCAGGTGCTGCTTATAACACCTACAGTGGTGAAAGTGGATGGGATCACTTCCTGGATCAATGTCTCCCATCTCAAGCCTGCGCCCTGTCCAGACTCCGGCTGGAAATTGGAACAGACTGGTAACCCTCTCAAGTTGCGTGTCCGTCTTGTGGGTAGGGCTATGGATTCTTCCCCTGACCACCAGCAGTCCTAATCCCCATCAGCCTGTTCAGCAACAATGGCAAGTTATAAATTCTACTGGGCAAGTAGTGTGGTCTATTTCACATAGAGCCCCCTTATGGACTTGGTGGCCATCTCTCCACCCGGACATTTGTCAGCTTGCCATAGGCCTCTCTGACTGGGATCTCCCTGACATAGAGGAACCCACACAGATCCCACTCAAACCCAAACCAGGCAACATAGAGCACCTTACCCCATGAATTATGGATGTCATCTCCCCCAGCCCAGGTGTAAACTAGCCAGTCTTGATTTTTACGTGTGCCCAGCTGATTTCCAAAGTCGCAAACTGGCCCAACCCTGTGGAGGACCCAGTGCCTAGATCTACCAGAACCCCTCTATCATCTCATACTTCCCAGTTTCCATTTTTGCCTACTTCTCCAGTCCAGAGTACAGGTGACTCCTCCCCCTGGGAACTAAATAAAGGAACCTTTATGGTACTGAACTCCACATAGTCAGAACTCCTTGCATTTCATCCCAGGTATTGGACAGCTCTCTAAAATATTGTGTATTGGTGCAGAAACTCCCCAGGGTGCTCTATCATGATGCAGAAACATTTGAAGGTCTACTAGGGGGACAAGAAAACCCGATTTCGCTGGGAGCCTGTGTCCCTTACTCTAGCCATCCTATTGGGGATAGGAGCTGCTGCAGGAGTGGGTACAGGAACAGCTGATATGATCCGTGGGTCACAACAAATGGCCCAATTAGAAACAGCAATATCTCAAGACTTGAAGACGTTAGAGACCTGCATCACAGTTTTTCAGAAATCCTTAACCTCTCTCTCTGAAGTGGTTTTACAGAACAGGTGAGGATTAGACCTCCTCTTCATGAGGGCGGGGAGCTTCTGGGCTGCACTGAGAGAAGAATGTTGTTTTTATCCTGACCATACTGGAGTTGTAAAAGAATCCTTGAGTAAATTGAGAAAATGCCTTGAAGAGCACCAGAGAGAAAGGGATATTCAACGAGGGTGGTTTGAGTCATGGTTTACCCAGTCCCCCTGGTTAACTACACTCCTATCAGCCTTAGCAGGACCCCTGATCATCCTTATGGTGTTGCTAGCTGTGGGAACTTATTTGCTTAATAGCATATTTACCTTTCTCCAGGCTCAGATTGGGCATGTAAAACTCATTGTAATCAGACAGAAATACGCTCCACTGGCAGAAATAGAATGTGAGACCCCGCAATAATTATGATTCATTATTTTTAAGATTAAAAGTTTTCAGAAAACGCAGTGGGAAATTAAATAATAAAAGAAATTGAAATTGAAACGTAAAGAACCAGGTTTTATAAAGTTTACAAGCTGCACTCCGAACCTGAAATTCCTGTGGCAGTTAAGACATTTCCCGGAACTGCCCATTAGATGTGTGTTGAAATCTTCCCTGACCACCTAGTTACTTAACAACCCCTTCCCAGAAACGTGAAGCTCAGCACATATACATCTCAGGGCTTCAACCAATCAGTTTAAATGTATACCCATTCTCAGGGCTGACCAATCACCCCTGCCCGACGTGTGTCCGCCAATGAATGTGCTAATCATGTTTTAGAGTTTTTATTTGATTTTTCCGTGGTATATGATGATTTGCAAAAGGAGGCTAGAATGTATTAAAGTCCCTGCCCTCTCTAAAGAATGTATATAAACCCTGCTCAAGTTGTTCTCGGGGCTCTTTGCTCTTTGCTGCTCTGAAGTGAGCTCTGAGCCCCAGCATGCTGGACCCCCAAAAAACCCTTGGCTGTGGCATGAGACAGTCTCTTGGTGGTCTTTTCCTCCAACATTCGACCGACCTTTTCACCTATCAAGGACCTGAGAGAGCAAAAGTCAACTCCATGTCAACTTACATATCAAACAACCTCGTCAGAATGAAGGGATGTGTCTGAATCAGCCTCTCTCTTCTTAATGTAGATTAAATGGACCAAACCAGGCCTGTGTGGACAGCTGTTCCCAGGTGCCTATGGTTGATATACCATTCTAACTTGTGAAAGTGTCACATGAAGTAGGGGCAGCCTCCATCTCATGGGACCCTTGGAAGCAATTGTTAGAACAAAGTGATTGCCAAGGCAGTGACCTCGTTCAGTTCCTGAAGGAAGTGACCTACCACACTTTCTTGTTGATGGAACTCTCTGAACTTGGGATCCGGGAAGCCAGGCACACAGAGCAAGGCCCAGTCCCAGTCCCTGTGGTCTCAATTGTTTGGATTTACCAAGGACAGAGTCAGTCTTTATTGGTACCTACTTATGTGATGATGGCCAAATGCCAGGAGAGCTTTGAAGAGGGGCCTTTTCTGGGAAAGCAGGTAGTGGCTAAACCATGACTCCTGACAACTTCAAAGAGTTGGCCAAAAAGACCAGATCTGAGACAGGACTCGCAATTTGGGGGGAACATAGTAAGGCCTACCAGTCAGAGTACACTCAAGATAGTCACAGACATACTTGGGGGAAGGAGGTGCCATTGTGGGTGTCTGTGTTAGTGTGTGGTTTTGTCTCAGGTTCTGAGAATAGGTAGGAAAGGCGGTTTATTTGTTTAGACTGGAATGTTTCGAGAAAGTCGTTTGATAACACGAATGTTTCTATGTCTTTGTATCCCACTGTATCCGTGGTTGTAGACATTTGAAAAGCGAATGCATCAATGGTTGTGTCCTGTGTAGTAGAAAGCTACCCAGCATTCATCCCACCCAATTTAAGAATGGAGAGCGGCTTGCCTTATGGATGGGCAACACCTACTACCTTCCTAAGCTCCTCTTTTCTTCCTGAATACTGGCCACTCTCCAGGATAGCCTCATGGTTTTGTTTCCAAATATGTACCACCTCCAAATTCTGTGACATGACCATGTACTGGATAGCTGAAGGGAATGGCGAGCATCTCAGAAAACTCAGATATCAGTGTGACAAGTAAAGTCTCAGTGGAGAAACACTGCTTTGGGCCTTTTGCTTACCTATTGTTCTATTGTCCTGAATGTCAGGAAGGTCTTTGCCTCAGGCCACCCCTTTGTGAAGCCTGAAGAAAACAGTTTTCAAATGGAAATGAATGGGCATCACCTGTGGCTCTTTGCTTAATTGCTTTGGAAAGGGATGTGGCTGAATCAGCCTCTTGGCCCTGTGTGAGAGAGTCGCTCAGATTCTCAGCACCTGATGGATCTAAAGAAAGTTTCCAAGTGTGCATCCAAACCAAAATGGCCAAAAGAGCAGTTATTGTGGATGAAGGTTCTCGCCTTCCTCTGTTAGCTTCCTGACCTCCATCAAGTGAGAATATGGATCCTTTGGGTCAAATCAGTTCTTCAAACCCTGCAGAGGCTAGCCGATATGTGCTTAGGTTTTCTCATGACAACAATTCACATAAAGAATCTATACCAGACAGTCAGTAAGCCTCATTCAGGAGAAGCAGAGCAGTTATATAGCCGGCATATTTGATCACTCTTGGTTCACAGGAAGGGTGTCCAGGCCACCCTCACTTTAGGCAAATAAGGGGCAATGGTGCTTATTTTGGACAATGTCTAAGGCTGCACCCCTCATTGAAAACTTTAGTCAGAGGTTATTATGAGTGTCTATATGGAAGAAGATGAGGGTCATGTGGGACTGTTTGGTTTTAATTGCGGTCAGATGCTGCAGTCTCTGGCTGGGCACAAATCACGAGTCTCCACACAGCTTGTAGATTCAAACAGCAATTCTTTATTCCCGAACTCACACAGGCCGTCTACAGACACGTTCTGGGGAAATCCACGTTCTCTGCCCAAATCCACTCTCTGCCCAAATCCACTCTCTGCCCAAATCCACTACTCCTGGGCTTCTGTCTCCCAATATACTGTCTGACCCTAAGAACTCAAGAGGAACTCAGCAGCAGGATACACCCTATTCTAAAGGGGAACACCCTAATCTCCTATTATGCTAAACCGCCCTATTCTAAAGGGGGAACACCCTAATCTCCTATTATGCTAAACCAGGAACACCCTAAACATGGATCCGCCCTGGTCCTTGAGCAAGGTCTCCTTACATGCAATGTCCTGCAAAATGTCCTATTTCCATGAGTTCTTCCACTAAGGAAACATGGGGGTACACTGGCAAGGAAATTGTCATACCTACTTGGCTGATGGCTCCCAGCATCTTCCCCCTTCTGATTGATTAAACAACAAGTAATGTGGCTTAAGGACAGTGCCTGGTAGGTTGTCCAGTTCAACATATGGTTCTTTCCCATCATTGGAAAACTGACCTTTAGGCGTCAGCCTCCTGTCTTAGGTTGATACCACTGCAACTGGATCATACCCGTCACTGACTACTGGTCCAGCATACAGCCATACTTGTGGATAGGTCTATGCACCAGTGGGGGGTGAGGTTCTTTGCCTCACCTCTGTTGGCCCCCAAATTTGGCCTTGGTGCCAGTGGGGGAGTGAGGTTAATGTGGCTTAAGGACCGTGCCTGGTAGGTTGTCCAATTCAACATATGGTTCTTAACCGTCATCGGAAAACTGACCTTTAGGCAACTGACCTTTAGTCGTCAGCCTCCTGTCTTAGGTTGATACCACTGCAATTGGATCATACCCATCACTGACTACCGGTCCAGCATATAGCCATTGGCCCCCAAATTTAGACCATCACTAGCAGAAGGGAGGAGGATACAGAAATGCCACGACACCAAGCCAATTGACAGTTCCTTTGGAAAAGTTGCATCATTGGTGACACCATCAGCAAAAATCACTGGTGACACCATCAGCAAAGATATGCCAGCATTACCACAATTCGCTGTACCAAACGATAGTTACATAGTCTAGGCAAGTTCTGTAAGCAGTTCAAAGTGGAGGAATCCTTCTTCTACTGTTTTCTCTTTGTTTTCCACTATACAAAGTCTAATTTGGGACAGAAAAGATCCATTCTTTATAGGACATATTAGAGCACATATAGGATTGCCTGGAGCCCTTAGTTTGGGCAATTATTTAGCAGATAAAACTAAACACGACATACATATTTTCTCTACACTAGAAGAAGATAATTTCCTTGTCAGCGTATCCCCAGTTTTCTTTAGTGGAAGGACTCATGGAAATAGGACATTTTCCAGGACATTGCATATAAGGTGACCTTGCTGAGGGACCAGGGCGGATCCATGTTTAGGGTCTTCCTGGTTTAGTATAATAGGAGATTTGGGTGTTCCCCCTTTAGAATAGGGCGGTTTAGCATAATAGGAGATTAGGGTGTTCCCCTTTAGAATAGGGCATATCCTGCTGCTGAGTTCCTCTTGAGTACTTAGGGTCAGACAGTATATTTGGGAGACAGAAGCCCAGGAGTAGTGGATTTGGGCAGAGAGTGGATTTGGGCAGAGAGTGGATTTGGGCAGAGAACGTCGTCGATTTCCCCAGAATGTGTTTGTAGATGGCCGGTGTGAGTTCGGGAATAAAGAATTGCTGTTTGAATCTACAAGCTGTGTGGAGACTCGTGATTTGTGCCCAACTAGAGACTGCGGCATCTGGTGGCTCGTACGTGGAACGCCTGAAGCTTGGGGGTAAGTGAAATTGCTCGCCCCTGAGGGAAGGCGAGAGAATGTCCATGGCTTTTTAAAGACGAGTTATTAAGTATATCAATGGGACCATCATGGTATCCTGTAGAAGGATTTTTCTTCAAGAAATAGATGGCTAATTCTGTTTACTACATTTGTCTAAGATCTTGGTTTCTACAAAGTTCTAATTAATTTAGAAAGCTAAAGTGTTAAAATATCAACCACTAAACATAAAATCAAGTACTCTTTACTTATTAAGTTTCATAAGGTAATATATTTAAAAATTATGTGTGTTTTCATAAATTGGTAAATTGAAAAAAGGTTTAATATTGCTTTGGTCTGTGTCTTTGCCAAAACAAGGTTACTAAGTGTTAAGATTCTATCAGGTGTAATTTATATACAAAGAGTATAATAAGTTTCAGTTGGGTTTCAATTATAGTATTATGGTACCATAAAAAAAAACATGAAAGTATTTCATCCTATTAAAGTGGAGTAATTTGTCTAAATCAGAAATTTTATAAGAGTTGTTTCAAAATTTGAATTTATAAAAAGGGTTAATGGTTAAAAAAGAGATAGAAAAAGATTAAAGATGTGGAAATATATTTTAATATAAGAGGTTAATGGAAAAAGAAGTGTTTCTAGATGAGATAATCTCTGTGTGGTAATGTAAAAAGTTGTAAAATGCCATTTAAATAGATTTTGAGGAAACTAGACTTACTTTAAAATCTTGAGAAAGGAAGAAGGAAGAAAAAAGGTATTTGTACATGGCAGATTAAGACAAAGCTTCTTAATGGAGTAAAAAAGGCCTTTGGTTGAAGGGCAGCCAAGTAAACTAACATTAAGCAATTTAAACAGAATCTAAGCCTCATTTAAAATAGTGAAGCTGTAGGTGGTGAAAAAGTTCATTTAAAAGTACAGTATAGATGATAATTAAAAGGCTTTAAAAGGTTAATTTGAAGGTGGTTAAGATGCCTTCATGACGGAGGAAAAATTGCATCATTGGTGACACCATCAGCAAAGATATGCCAGCATTACCACAATTTGCTGTACCAAACGATAGTTACATAGTCTAGGCAAGTTCTGTAAGCAGTTCAAAGTGGAGGAATCTATCAATCTGTCCGTCTCCTCCCAAAGTCCGTTTCCTCCTAAAGTAAGTTGACTCCTTGATTGAGCATACTTGTTGAGTTATATTCATTGGGATGAAGATAGGAATTCTGGCAATGATGCTAAACAGACATTATCCTGAAAAGAATTATTAAATATAATGAAAAGGAAAGGTGAAAGTAAACAAACAGATCTGTTAACCTCCTTAAAAAACAATCTTTAACAGCTGTTTACCTGATTTAAATTAGTAAACAAGAAGATCTGTTAAACACCTTTAAAAACAATCCTTAACAGCTGTTTACCTAATTTAAATTAATCCATTTAAATCACGTGAATAACAAAAATAATTCGGATCCATATTCTAATGAGTGCTCCTCATATATGAAATATGGACATACGCACACACAGACATACAACACAAAACACAAATGTGCAAACAAATGTACAACACATAAGATAATAATAAAGGCCTTGTAGCTTTACCTAGGTGAAATCTCCATTGCAATGTTTAAAAACTCCACAGTCAAAAAATGAAACTGATCAGAAAAACATTAACCTAGGTTTGTATGAGCTAAAAAAATAAAAATAGAGCCTTATGATGTGGAAAAATGCAATAATAAAATAGGTATTGAAAAAAGAATCCTGGTTAATCACTGTTGCAGATGTAAGAATGGCCAAGCTGGAGTTCTGGATATCAGCTGTTATGGATTTGAGTCAAATCATCTTCTTTTCGATCTGTAGAAATCGTTTTAGTCAGTCTTTCAGGAATCCAAATAGGTTGCTGTTCTCCCTGTGGAAACACACAGACAGAGCCCCGACTCCAGACAATCACTGGGTAAGAACCTTTCCATTGTCCTGTTAGAATATCTTTCCAAAGAACTTTTGGCTTATGCACATTTTTTGGATACATATGTCTTTCTGCAGCACTAAGTCCTGATGAATCCAAATTTAAAAAGTTTAGAGTAAAAAGCGTTATTTTAAGTTTATCTTTGGGGGATATATACCCCTTTCCAATTCCCTCTTTTTGCATTAATAAGTACGTTTTAATAGTTTGATGATCTCTTTCAACTATGCCTTGTCCCTGTGGATTGTATGGAATTCCTGTTATATGAGTAATACCAAATGATGAGCAAAATTGTTTAAAAGAGGTAGAGGTATAGCCAGGACTGTTATCAGTTTTTAACTGTTTAGGAACGCCCACAGTGGCAAAATTTTGTAAGCAATGAGCTATAACATCTTTAGATTTTTCTCCGGCATGAAGGGAGTCCATCAAAAATCCGGAAGAACTATCAACTGTAACATGTAAATATTTTAATTTTCCAAATTCTGGCAAGTGTGTGACGTCCATCTGCCAAATATGGTTAGGTATCAGTCCTCTAGGATTGACTCCAAGATTAACTTGTGGTAAAAAGGTCACACAATTTTGACATTGTTTTATTATATGTCTGGATTGTTCCTTAGTTATTTTAAAACGCTTTTGTAAAGTATTAGCATTAACATGGAATTTTTTATGAAAATTCGTAGCTTCTTCTAGTGTAGAGAAAATATGTATGTCATGTGTAGTTTTATCTGCTAAATCATTGCCCAAACTAAGGGCTCCAGGCAATCCTGTATGTGCTCTAATATGTCCTATAAAGAATGGATCTTTTCTGTCCCAGATTAGACTTTGTATAGTGGAAAACAAAGAGAAAACAGTAGAAGAAGGGGAAATCCTACCAGCATCTTCAAGAGATACTATAGCATTAACTACATACTGAATATCAGAAAATAAATTAAATACAGAATCTTTAAACATTAAAAAGGCTTGTAAAACTGCATTAAGCTCTACCTTTTGAGCTGATTGTTTTGGTACTAAAAATGTAAAAGTTTGATCAGGGGTAACTACTGCTGCTGTACCATTATTTGGCCCATCAGTGAATATATTTGGAGCATTCATAATAGGGGTTTTTCTTGTCATTTTTGGAAAAACTACAGGATGCTTAGACCAAAAAGACAACAAAGGATTAGATGGTAAGTGATTATCAAATCAAACATTAGATTTACACATGATTATTGCCCAAGTATTTAACTCATTAGCTAACTCATCAATTTGATCCATAGTATATGGAGTAATAATTTTATTGGGAAAAATTCCAAACACTCCCTTCGCTGCTTTTATTCCTTTGAGTATTAATTGTCCTACAGCCTCAGGATACCTAGTAAGAATAGTGTTAAGTGAATAAGATAAATGTATCCACAATAATGGACCTTCTTGCCAAAATACTCCTGTAGGAATATTTTTTGTTGGTAGTACAATAAATAATAAAGGCAAACCTATATCAATTCTATCCAAATGTATATTTTCCATATATGTTTCAAGAATTTTCAATGCCTTTCTTGCTTTAGGAGTTAACATGCGAGGTGAGTTTGGATCTGATGGACCTTTTGGAATATCAAATAAAGGTCCCAACTCTCCTGTTGGTATGCCTAGATAAGGCCTTATCCAATTTATGTCTCCCAATAACTTTTGAAAGTCGTTAAGTGACTTGAGTTGATCTACTTGTATTTGAAGTTTTGGTGGACGGACCATGGTTGAGGATAATAGAACTCCTAAATAATTAATTGGAAAATTTAATTGTACTTTATCTATTGCTATCTCTAGATTATAATTTTTAATAAGTTTGTAAGTGTTGCATAACATTCCAGCAATATGTTTTTATCTTTATGTGCCAATAATACATCATCCATATAGTGAAATATTTGTAGTTCAGGATTTTGATTTCTAAGTGGCTGGATTGCTTTATTAACATATATTTGACACATAGTTGGACTGTTAGCCATCCCTTGAGGGAGTACTTTCCATTCATATCTCTGATCAGGACCTTCATGATTTAATGCAGGGATAGTAAATGCAAAGCGTGGACTATCCTCGGGATGAATTGGAATTGAAAAAAAAAATCTTTAATATCTATGGCTAAAACATGCCAGGTTTTTGGCAAAGCAGACAATTGAGGAATCCCTGATTGAGCATGTCCCATAATAACCATCTCATTATTAATGGCTCTTAAATCTTGCAATAATCTCCATTTACCAGATTTTTTTTTAATGACAAAAATGGGAGTATTATGGGGAGATATGGAAGGTTGTATATGTCCTTCCACTAATTGTTGTTTGACCAGATCATGGGCTACTTGTATCTTTTCTTTAGTCAGGGGCCACTGAGGAACCCACACTGGTCTTTTTGATTTCCAAGTAATTTTTATTGTCTCAGTGGCCCTTTCTGAAAATCCAACCCATGTCTTTCTGTTCCTTGATCTATTTGAATTGGTGCTGCTATATCTTGTCCTTGTTTTCCTAATCTTTTTTCTTTCCTAAAACCTTGTCTAGCCCTAGTAGTGGGCGCATTAGGATTGATGTTATTTGTTAACGTCAAACCTAATTGATCTAGGTCATCTCGTCCCCATAAATTTATAGGAAGATGATCCAATACATATGGCTGTATAGTTCCCTCACAACCTTCAGGATCCTTCCAATATAATAACATTGTTCTTCTATGGGGATTAGTAGCCACTCCTAGGCCTCGAAGCGTTTGAGTGGCTTGTTGTAATGGCCAATGTTTTGGCCATTCCTGACTAGATATGATGCTAAGGTCTGCACCTGTGTCCCGTAGCCCATTAAAGTCGTGTCCTTGAATATTTAGTTTTAACATTGGGCGAGAATCTAAATTTAAAGACAACATAGCCCAATCTACACCTGTGGAGCCTAATCCCCTGGAACCTATTTTTACACTATGACTAGGAAATTTATTATGTAGGATGGGTATTATTAACAACTGTGCTATTCTATCTCCAGGTGAAATTACTGATATACCTCTTGGAGAACTAGCTATAATTTTTATTTCACCTACATAATCGAGATCAATTACCCCAGGACTTATCTTAAGTCCTTTTAATGTAGGTGAACTACGTCCCAATAATAAGCCTACTGTCCCTTGGGGAAGAGGTCCTTTTATTCCTGAAGGAATGATTTGAACTCCCATCTCTGGAGTTAGTACTGCTCTGGCAGAGGCGCAGATGTCCAGCCCTGCGCTCCCTCGGGTTTGTCTGATGAGGGATTTAATGGACAATGTGTCCTGGGCACTACTCTAATGGTGTTGCTGGGTTCCTCCACTGCCCCGTATATTTGTGGTTGTGGGCCCCGGAGCATTGGGCCCCTTGGTCCGTTTTTTGGCAATGGAGTCTGATGCCTTTCTCCACGATATCATGGGTAAATACCTGGTCCTTGTCCGTTTTTTGTTAAGGGAGTACCCTCTATGGTAGTTTGAGAACGGCATTCATTAGCCCAATGTCTCCCTCTACGGCATCGTGGGCAAATACCTGGTATTCTATTTCTTTGATAACTAGTTTTGTTAAATCCTCCTCCTATGAGGCAACTCCTTTTAAAATGTACTGTTTTTTCACAATCATAGCATGTTTTTGGCCTGGCATCAAAAGCCTGTTGTACTGCAGCTGCCAAGACTTGCTCTTGTTCATTAATATCTCTACATAATTTAATATATGTGTTTAAATCTTCATGTCTCCATGGTCTAATAACCTCTCTGCAGCAACGATTTGCTTGGTCATAAGCCAGTTGTTTTATTAATGGCATTGCTTGTTCTGTATCCCCCAAAATTTTGGCAGCCATTTGAATTAGCCTGTCTACAAAGTCAGCGTAAGGTTCATTACCACACTGTATTACCTTAGATAGCTGGCCTTGTAAATCTCCATGTCCTTGTAAAGTCTTCCATGCCCTAACTGCATCTGCAGCAATTTGTGCATATATAGCAGGATCATATTCAATTTGTTGCCGCTGACCCTCATAAGGTCCTTTCTCTAGCAACATTTCTAGATTTCTTTGAGGGTAACCGGCTGCTGCATTTCGCCTAGCTGTCTCTGCGCATAATTCCTCATTGGCAACCTTCCATAACAAATATTGTCCTCCATTTAGCACAGATTTACACATGCTAGCCCAATCTGCTGGCGTCATGTCCAAGTTAGTAATGGACTCGACCATGCTTACCGTGAAGGGAGCTTGGGGACCATAGGTTGTTACAGCCTCCTTTAACTGCTTCACTGTTTTAAAATCTAAAGCATGGTGAATTCACTGCCCTCCTGCCTGCTCAAGTACAGGGCATGCTAATCTTTGAGGTCCTGTCTCAGAATCCCAATTATCAACTACGGGGTTTGAGGGCCACTCAGCTGTCTCTATCGGTGGGCCTGTTGGTTGAATTAAACCCTCTTGTGATAAAACGGAGTTAGTAACAGCCTCCTGTTGTGGCCTTTTTCCTAACAACCCCTTATCCTTTAAATTTTCTTCCTCTGTCTGACTAGCTCGAGAGACCTTCTCTTTTGCTTGATCTAAAATGTCTTTCTCCATGTTCTGAACCTCTAACAATTTGCTTAACATATTTTCAGTTTGTTTTAATCTACTATAAAGATAACGCAACCCAATAAGATAACACAAAACAAAACCGAATCTGAATGAAACAAAAACGGAATAAAAAATCGTTGTATCAATTTTCTCTTCCTCAGGGCCGACAAACATCAAACCTTTAGTCAACCAGTTTGCCTGAGAAATTTCTAGAGATAGGCAGCTTGAAAGAAAAACAAAATAAATCAAAAGAAGAACACATTGTTTTTTGAAATGGTCACCCATTCTCTCGCCTTCCCTCAGGGGCGAGCAATTTCACTTACCCCCAAGCTTCAGGCGTTCTGCGTACGAGCCATCAAATGCCGCAGTCTCTGGCTGGGCACAAATCACGAGTCTCCACACAGCTTGTAGATTCAAACAGCAATTCTTTATTCCAGAACTCACACCGGCCGTCTACAAACACGTTCTGGGGAAATCCACGTTCCTGCCCAAATCCACTCTCTGCCCAAATCTACTACTCCTGGGATTCTGTCTCCCAAATATACTGTCTGATCCTAAGAATCAAGAGGAACTCAGCAGCAGGATACACCCTATTCTAAAGGGGAACACCCTAATCTCCCATTATGCTAAACCGCCCTATTCTAAAGGGGGAACACCCTAATCTCCTATTACGCCAAACCAGGAACACCCTAAACATGGATACGCCCTGGTCCTTCAGCAAGGTCACCTTACATGCAATGTCCTGCAAAATGTCCTATTTCCATGAGTCCTTCCACTAAGGAAACATGGGGGTACGCTGGCAAGGAAATTGTCATACCTACTTGGCTGATGGCTCCCAGCAGTCATTTGTGTGGTAGTTAGAAGAGATGCCTGGGTCCACCTACACATGAACTCTAGTGTCATTCCCCTTAGAGACTGAGTTATGTAACTCACTTCAGAGAAGTATTGCCATGAATTTTGTTGGGATTTTAGGAGGCCATGCATGAGAGTCGCCCTTGGAAACTGAGATCTAAGCCAATGGTGGCTTTCGTAAGAGCATTGGGAATTTCAGCCAGGATATCACATGATTTTATTCTTATAGACTTGGCAGCCATAGTTGAGAGTGAAATCACACATGGACCTAACATTGTAGACCTCATGGGCCTGGCTTCATGTGTCATTTTGGCCACTCTTTGGGAAGCTTTGCCTCTGCGAGTTCTCCAGTGCAATTCTTGAAATGTGCTACCTCAAAATTTAATGGTTCCTGAATGAATTGAAACCCACAGTTTCTCCAACTTCATCCTTGAAAAATGGCTAGATAAATACCATGAAATTTTTAAAATTCCCATGACCAGGTGGCACTGGAGAATCTTTGGATGTCCTGTTGTTGATCATGAGTATACCAGAGAGTGCCTTGATTGACTGGGTTTCATGAAAATGGTGTAGAACAGAGATGCCAGTATGTTGGAGCCTGCTGAGTAGTGGGCCCAGAGCTGTGGTGTGCAGGTGTGTGGTAAAATATCTGTGGTCGGGCCATGTGGATCTGCCATTGACTTCCAAATGGCTGGTGGCTGACATGGTGGAGACAGGAATCACTTATATGTCTGAAACCTCTCCATAAATCGCATCTTGTTATATGGAGATGTTTCAGGGCAATGTTCAGTATCAAGTTGCTATGGTCAACGGGGCAATCTATGTGGGATAGAAGCTTAGTTGGTGCATTGTCCTGCAGACCCTTACCCACCACACGTGAGAGGACTCCCTCCAGCACTGTGTCCCAGTTGAATTCCTTGCATTTCGTGAAGCAAATACCAAACTCCCAGTGCAGCAGCAAGAAAGTCCATGAAAAGTGGAGGATGACCTAATGGCTTCACAATCCACATGTGGTGACAATTAGCTTTCAGTGGCCACAGTTTACTTACAAAGAGAGAAGTCAGCACTTCTGCCTCATGTTCTTTGGAAAATAAGAAACAATGTCCTCTAGGTCACATAGATGCAGACCCAGCTTTGATGGTTTCATTAGAATGGAAGCAAAAGCTCCTGACAACAACATATATGTCAAGTGCCCATCCTCAGAGGCAGTTTCTCAAAAAGTCTTTAGGCCAGCAGAGCTCCATGTTTGTGGAGTGTTTACCTTTTAGACCAGGATGCAAGAAATCACCACTGACTCCAATTAAAATCAAATTAAAACAAGCTTATTATTTCCACCACCCTGGTGTCTCTCCTTCCCAAAATGGCGGAAACAAGAGAGAAACCCCACTTTTCTTACAGCCCAGCTTTATAGCCCAGAAAGTTACACAAAAGGGGGGTTACGGATAACAGAACTCTGACAAGCATCACACTAATGGTAGTTTACTTTTTTTTTTTTTTTTTGCTGACACAAACATCAGAATTTATGGGGACCATTAGAGCCTCAGAGAGTGTCATCTGACCAGGGAAGGCCAATATTTATGAGGTGTCAACAAAGTTTCAGAGAGGGCTGTTATCTGGTCAGAGAGCCAGCCATGGGTGAGTTCAAGGCATGGGCAGGCATTCCAAACAGGTTCGAAATTTGCTGTAATTAATAGTTAAGAAAAATTATCCTTTCTTGGCTTTGTGGCAAGATGGCTCCAAACTTTAATAAAAGATCAGGTTGGGTCTATCATTCCCCCCTTTTCTAATGTGTCCCTTTCATATCTTTCATACGGTAGGTGAAGAGCACTGAGGGAATTTTATTCTCTGATGCAACAGTCTCCCTATTTTTTCAAATCACCCAAAACCGGTCTCCGTGATTTTACCTGACTTAATTAATTACGTATATTGATAGTCTATTTACTTTTGGCTCCACTGTTGTAAGAAGAGAGGCATTACTCATTTTGGCTTCTTCTGAGCTGAGAGAGGGTGACGTGAGGGGGAACAGCATGAGGGACATGAGTTGCCTTTTAGAGGTCAGTTCGGTTTGAAGTCTCATTGGGGAAGAACAGGTTGTAAAGTCATCTGGGGATGGGTTCTTCTATGAGAGAAACGAAAAACATGAGTACTGAATAAATGTTGCAGCAGCTAGAACATGTCACTGTACAGAAGTTCCCTCACCAGTCTTTAATATCCCCAGTTATCAGGACTGTCAACTTAATACTTAACATTTAGTGTTACAGTTGTCCCTCCCAATAAGATACAGTTTAATAATTTAATGTCATCTGATCTTGCAAAATCAGTTTACTAGAATGACCTCTGTGTCTAATAGAAAAACCTTTAATTCTGTTACTCAGTGCTGGATAATCATACTAGCCAACACCAAGCCTAACCGTGTAGGTTAGAAATATCTGAGGCCTTAAACTAAAAACTTCTGCCTCTGGCAGCTCCTCTTGATAATGTCTTTTTATAGTTATCAGGCATTCCTGTCTGAGAATCCTTCTTTGTAACCTCCAGTCTTACTTATTTTGGGAGGCTAATATAAAGTGTATACATTAAAATATTATTATTATTATTATTATTATTATTATTATTATTATTATTATTATTTAAAATGTCCAGGAATGGCTGTATTCTGCTTTCAACTGTCTTTGCTAAGTGTTTAAGATGAAGCAGTCAAACTGACTTTTGTTTCTATCTATTGGTAACAGTCAGCTGAGCTTTTATGGTTTCCATTCCTGGGGAGACTTGAGAGCAGCTTCTCAGTTCTGCTAGTGCCTTTTGGGCTAGGTGGGTCCAGGTCTTCCTTGACCATGTGGCTTCCCTCGGCAGCATCAGGGATGTCTCCCTTCTCTGATGACTCTCCTCTTCTTAGCAAATGCACTGATTGGCTTTCTGTTCTCCAGTGGTCTCATTAATCCCCCTGATGGGGAGGTTATATGGCCCAGAGTTGAAAAGCTCTTTAGAGAAGTCCCCTGTTCCCTGGATTCAGACTGACTCAGAGGGCAAGAGCCAAATATTAGTTTTCTTGTCCCTTTTCATTTAACTTTAATTTTAAATCCTAATCTTTAATATCCAGCAAATAAATTTTAACTGCCTTATGTTAAGAGTACTGGGCTTTAATGTCTATAACTTTATAATTATTTATCTTTTTATTAATTGGGATCTGTATTATTCTGTTTGTCTTGTAGGTGATGACTTATTATCTTAAATTAACCCATGTTGTGTTCTTAAAGCAACAATTCTGTAAAACACTAACAGAGAATCTTTAGATCACTTATAAGGAAATTATAAAATAAAATTTTTTAACAAGAGTAAATATACTTAGTTTGCATAATAGCTACCCTGAATTTTTTGCTTAGTTATAAATTATATCCCCTGTTACAGATCCTAGTAATCTTGACAGAAAAAAAAAACAACTTTTGAACAAAACTTTAAATGAAACATAATCTAACCTACTGTTTTCATAGTCATTCTCACATGTAGTAAGATGGGACACAGAGCCTTATCTCAGGTAAGGCAGGTCTCTTTATAAATCTTAAGGGTTGTAGTTCTAAAGCTGATCTTTTTTTTTTAAATATCATTTTACAAAGTTTACATAAATTTTTTTAGGTCACATGAACGTTAGCTAACACCGTATGATATCACATTTAAAACATGAATTAAAAAAAGGCTGAAAGTTTTTAACCTTTACATAGATTAGGCTCTCATTAACTTAAAAATACATTTAAATTGTTCCCAAATGTAAAAAGTAACATAAAACTTTACTTATCTTTATGATAACAGATAAATAAATTCCCAATATATATTTTTACCATACAACTTAAGAACGCCAGCATGATATAATGCTCTTTTAAGTTTCTACCTTACAGACTTGTACATGTAAGATATGACCACATTAATAGCATCATAATTACATTGATGTTTCCACATTAACCAAGTTTAGCTTTTAAAGTAATGGCAGTACAGTTCTCTAAAATAAGAGTTCTTATTTAATCAGTTGTTTAATTTTTATGGTTGCTAGCTCTTGAAAAAATAAAACTTAATAAACACAATGTTATGGGTTAACATATGTTTTAAGAAATTTTTGTCTCTTTAACACATGACTGATTTTTACAATCTTATACAGAATTTAGTACAAACTTGTACAGACCTTAGTTAATCAATCAGATATCTAACAAAAGTACTCATGAATGAGTAATCTCATATGAAATTTAATTTACTTATTTATCAAAATATTAGACAAATGTATTGAAGATTGTAAACCATTTTTTTTGTTGAAGGAAAAGTCCTACAACCAAGTCATATTAGATATTTTGTAGACATTAATATTTTATTAGATATCTGAACACCTAGAAAAACTTGTAAGCTTAAATTTAAAGACATTTATTTTTATCTGTTTATCCAATTTAAACTGAACCATTTAAATAACGTGAATTAAGGATCCTTGGATCCACTTTTTAAAATTTGTTTTTATGAGCGTTTTTTTATGAGCGTTCTTTATATATGTAAATTTTTGTATCATATGTTTGATATATGGATATATGTATATATAGACATACAACACATAACAGAAGTGTGCACACATAAAAATAGTAAAGGCCTTATAGCTTTTCACAGATGAAATCTGCATTGCAATGTTTCAAAAACTCCACAGTTGGTCAAAGATAGAACTGATCAGAAAAACATTAACTTAGGTCTGTAGGATCAAAATCATGAGCTAAAAAAACTAAATAAAGTATCTAAGGAAAAAAATAAGAGTCCTAGAAAAAACGACTGGACAATAATTAGTAAAAACCATACAATTTGCCTTTTTTTTTTGCTTAGGCGTCAGATCAGTCTCCTACTGAGCTTGCAGGATTCTTTTATTTGCATTTCAAAATAAGTCCTGGCTGAGGTCAGGAAGGAGCAGGATAAAACTGCTATTCAGAGCAGACACAACAGGCCTAAGGCATTTTAACCATAATTTTCAGGTTAGGATGTTGAAAATTATGAAACAAGTTTAAGATACAATTCACAAAATTTTATATCTTTACATCTTGTTTTGTCAACAGATACCATAAAATGATTTACTATCTTTGTCCAAATTAATGCACTGGTACGCACAGTGACATTTTCCCAGGCTACCCAATTCAAAATAGGTGAAATAAAAGACTGAATGATTGGGAAGTTACTTGCCAACTTGGAAGGAGAGTTCTTTAGTTTTCCATCCTAAGTATTTAAGTTCTCTGGCATAAATTATCTGAAATCATAAACTAAACAATTACCTAAACACGACTTTTACCTGCAAGATTGTGCAATGCTTCAAAAACCCATTCAGATACCAGATTGTTACAATAAAACATCATCATTTAGACACACATTCAGCTAAGATCATTCCCAAGAAACAATTTAAAATATCAACACATTATTGCACATGTCTTAAAGGGCCAGAAACAAAGACACAAGACAGACAGAAGGGAGCTCCAGACTATGGCCGACAGACAGAAGCCTTTAAAACAGAGCAGATAAGAGAAAAATCTCCTACACCAGTGGCACCATAGAAGTCCCCACAAGGGGACCACATGTTTTTACAGAGGGGCAACCTGAAATGTAAAATCAAGGGTCTCCATGGTGACTTTACTGAATTTAGTATCCCCTTTTTCTTTTTCTCTTTTTTAAGAAGACAGACGTTACATAATGCTTACAGTGCAGGGAAGGAAGGAGGGAATTCCCTGAATTAACAGGGCTTCGGCAGCTGCTGGAAGTCCCTGGGTCCCTCCTTTAACTCACAGGATTAGCTCCTCTGGTTCGGTTCCACCCCAACCATGCTCCATCTCCTAACATATCAGTAGTCAGCTCTCAAAAAGTTCCGGGGCGGGAGTGGTGTGGTTTATCAAAATTTGAAACTTAAAGTTCAGTTCCTGACCTTGAAGCCAATTAATGCCAATTTAATAATGAGGACAGGGTTTTTGAGAAAAAGAAAAAGGGAGGTTTATTGCTTTGCTAACAAAGGAGAAACACAGGGGACTCTGCCCAAAGGTTGTGACTCTTTTGATCTGGAGGTACAAGTGGTTTTAAAGGAGTTTCACTTCTTAACCTGTGAGATACTCAGTTTTTAGCTCTGCAGCAGGCATTGCCTTGTGCAGTGGGTGTGCTCCAGGCAGCCAGCTAGGGGCTTCTCTTATCCTGCTTAACAAAGGGAGGTAAAGTTCATCGCAGTTCCTTAAAACACAGTCCAAAAAGGTGTCACGCTTACTTGCTTTATTACCCTTTTTCACGTCCAATATCTTTAAGTTTTTACCACAGAAATCACACAAGAAAATGCACAAAAACAAACAAAAAACATATAGAACACAGAACAAAACAGAAAAAAAAAAAAAAACAGAAACCAGGCACCAAAAAAAAAAAAAAAAAGCAGAGGAGCATTGCAATGTCTTGCTAAAGCTCCTGGGTAGGACCGCGTGCATGCCCATCCACACCTCTCTACCCATCCAGAAGAATTCCCTACATAACAGAACAAAGGACAGCATGATTCTCGTTACAGTCCTGGACAGGAGTATATGTGGGCCTCCCCAGGCCTCCTCTCTGTCATCAGAAGAGATCTCCCTTAACCAGATATCAGATGTTATAAAGGTGCCACTTACCTATGGAGGCCTCCTCCACCAGGTGCTTGCTAATAGTTATAGTCCAGTGGTTCATTGCAGTGCTCCCTGGACCAAAGTCTCACTCCAAGTCGTTGAAACATCTCAAGTTGCGCATCCCCTAGAGTGGCTCTGTAGCCGGGGGCCCTGGAGGGAAGGCCAGCTTCAGAATTTCCAACAGTCTGGTCTTGTGATCTGTACTGGCAGGGTCATCTTGCTGCGGAACTGCAAAATGTTAGACCAGGATGAAAGTAAAGACCACTGACTCCAATTAAAATCAAATTAAGGCAAATTTATTATTTCATCCGGCCGGCGGCCTGCCTCTCCCTCACAAAACGGCGGGAACAAGACAGCAACCCCACCTTTCCTACAGCCCAGCTATATAGCCCAGAAAGTTACACAAAAGGGGGATTACAGATAACAGAACTTTGACAAGCATCACACTAAATGTAGTTTACTTTTCTTTTTTTTTTTTTGCTGGCCCCAACATCAGAAATAATGATGACCATTAGACCTCAGAGAGGGTCGTTGTCTGGCCAGGGAAGGCCAAAAATTATGATGTGTCACTAAACTTTCAGAGAGGGCTGCTATCAGGTCAGAGAGATAGGCATGGGTGAGTTAAAGGCACGGGCAGACATTCCAAATGGGTTCAGAAATTGCAGTAATTTATAGTAAACCCAAAATTAGCTTTTCATCGCTTTGTGGCAAGATGGCTCCCAATTTTAATAAAAGATCAGGTTGGGTCTATCAACCCTGTCCCTTACTTTTGGAAACTCCTCTTCCACCTCCAAGTTTGTAAACTCCTGAGGATTTTCCAGATATGTATTCACAGATTTTCTAACTCTTCTCCTCTAATTGTGTCTTACTTGGGGGGAAGGCAATGTCAAGTCATCGTTCTGGATGAGAGTGGGAAGATTTTTGTATAGCACATATTTGCATACACATTGGATTCCTTATCTAATTTTCCATTCAAAATACTGAAACCCTGACACTAACCCATACCCTACTAGACTCTGACTACTAATCCTAATATGATGGAGAAACATAACCCAAACAGAATAGAAATACAAGCAGTTCAGAGGAGGCATGGTGTATAGTTGGACTTTCATTTTGCATGATAAAGGGTTGGTGTTATAAATCTAGTCAATTTTTAATTGAAATAGTTCACCATGTGTTTTTAAAGTTAACAAATATGTGAATTCCTGTCTTGCTTTCTCTGTAGCCTATTCAGCACATGTATTTTTGCATGCACATACAGAATCCTACCTATTATCACACGTACATTCTTGTGAGGTAGCTGACTTGCCAGATACAAATTGTGAGAAGAGATCACTCCTCCTAAACACAGTTGGAACTGAAAATTCAATCTATGGGTGAGGTTAATAGTTTAACAAAATTATAAATAAATCTATGTTTAGTAAAATAAATAGCTTGGGTCTGTGGATGATATATATTTAATGATGAATTTCAATTGGCATATATATTGCTACTTTTTAATGTCTGTGTGGGTGTTTTGTATATATATATATATAAATATATATATATATATAATCTCCAGATATTTCAAAATATGAAATCTATGTGTCTTATTATACACTCCCTAAATTCATTCATGTTCATGTATTTGGATTTACAATCAACTTTTACATGATTATTATCAGAAATATGCATCCACCTGAAATACATATTTTTTTTCTTGTACTGAAAACTAACTTCGGTGAATGGAGCATACAAATCCTAATATTTCTACAGTAACTTACCCAGTTTAACATCAATGTAAGTAGATTCCTATGATACAAAATGTTTATTTTGACGTTCATTTTTATTCAACACTGGTACATTACTATTTCTTCAGTTTATGCACATAATAGGATATATATTTATCCACAAGTTCACAAATTTATAGGCATTTGTCTCTCTATCAATCACTTCCTGCTTCAGAACACATGTATTCCTCCAGGTTTCCTGGCTGGACTTTTCATGAGACTTCTTTCCAAAGACATTATTTTCAATTTCTCTAATCATTTTGAAGCAAAACTCACACACTCTTCATGATAAACCATTACCCTAATATTACCATTAGATGTATAACGGGTTGGAATGAATGATTGTATATCAATATAAGATTTCCTGTATATTTTCAGATATCAATTCAATCCTTTATTTAAAGTTGGAAGTACTTATATTATTTATTCACAGTATGGTCTATTCATGCATTATCTCTATATTGATAGACAAACGTACACCTCTTTGTATCCCCAATACTAATTTATATGTCTTCAAAATATTGCACCCAGAAATGGTGGAAGAAATACTCATGTCACCTGATCTACATATACATTTTATCACAGTAATATTCTGGACAAAACTACAAAGATCAAACTTATGTTTTTACCAAAGCCTAAATGGAAAGTGAGCATGGATTATGAAAAACATCTATTGCTCTCAAATGTCAATCCTATTGGTGACTACATATTTCTTTCTTCCTAAGATTATATATTCAACCTCAAGGCTGTTGAAAATGTCTAATCCTATCACTCACTTTATAATTGGCCTGATATCCTAAAATCTCTATTGATATCTCTTTCCTACATATTTTCCCCAGTTCAACATTGTGACAGATTCTTCACATGTGCTAACATTTACATTCACTCTCTACCTGAAACCCTATTGCTAAAGAACTTTTGGTACAAATCCTATCCTCATTCTTCTTTCTAAACCTATTGAGTATCTTCCTAATCATATTGACTATCTCTTTTTTACTGGATGTTCTCTTCTACATTCAATCATCCAAGGTACAAGGACCTATGCAATTGTATATCGATTTATTGGAGACATTTTTGCAGAACATAATTCAAAGCTAAGTATCCCAATCAAGGGCCCCATGCCCTTCTGGTCTCCAAAGCTTACCTAGATTTCTGTTTACCTACTTATATTTCACCTATATATTCTAATAAATATCACAGGTCAGAATAACATTATTCATCCCGAAGAATGATTCCTAACCCAAATTGTACATGTTATTAACCCTAACCATACACTCTTTACTCAATCTAACTTTACAGAAGAGGAGGTACAGAGTTGGTCTTATAATACAGGAATGGAGGGCATATTCCATCTACTGAGAACCTCAAAGTTCCATGCAGAATTTATCCCTGTAGAAGATGCAGGCTGATGGGAAGGACCCGAGAAAGACAAAGTCATCTTTCAAGGCAAACAACCTGGTCAGGATGAAGGGATATGTCTGAATCAACATCTATCTTTTTATTGTAGAGAAGATGGACTAAACCAGGTCTCTGTAGAGAGCTGTTCCTGGGGGACAATGGTTGATATACCATTCTAACTTGTGAAAGTGTCACAGAAAGTAGGGGCAGCCTCCATTTCATGTGAACCTTGGAAGCAACTGTTAGGGCAAAGTGGTTGCCAAGGCAGTGACCTAATACAGTTCCTGATGGAAGTAACCTACCTAACTTCCTTGGTGATGGAACTCTCTGAACATGGGATCCTGGAAGCCAAGCAAACAGAGCAAGTCCCAGTCCCAGTCCACATGGGCTCACTTATTTGGATTTACCAACGACAGAGTCAGTCTTTCTTGGTACCTACTGATGTGAGGATGGCTAAAAGCCAGGAGAGCTCTGAAAAGGGACCTTTCCTGAGAAAGCAGGATGTGGCTCACTGCTGGATCCTGACAGAGTTGGCCAACGAGATCAGATCTGAGACAGGACAGGCCATTTTGGGGTAACATTGTATGGCTCACCAGTCAGAGGACATTCCGGACAGTCACAGACCTACTTTGGGGAAGGAGATGCCTTTGTGGGTGTGGGTGTGAGTTTGTAGTTTTTTCTCATGTTCTGAGAATAATTAGAAAAGGAGGTTTGTTTGTTTTGGAGTGGGCTGATCTAGTAAGTCATTTGAAAAGGTGAGTTTTTCCATGTCTGTCTATCCCATTGTGTCCATTGATGTGGACAGAAGAAAAGAGAATGCATCAATGGATGTGCCCTGTTTAGTAGAATGCTTCCCAGCATTCATCCTGCCCAATTTATGAATGGACTGTGGCTTGCCTTAGGGATGAGCAACACATAATATGTTCCTAAGTTCCTGTTTTCTTCCTGAATTCTGGCCAATCTCCAGAATAGGCTCATGGTTTTGTACCACCTCCAAGCTCAGTGACATGGCCATGTTCTGGATAGCTGAAGGGAATGGCCAGCATGTCAGAAAACTCAGATATCAGTGTGACCAGAAATGACTCAGTTGAGAAACCCTGCTTTGGGCCTTTTGCTTACATATAGTTCCGTTTCCCTGAATGTCAGGAAGGTCTTTTCTTCAGGCCAAACTTTTTCGAAGCCTAAAGAAAACAGTTTTCAAATGGAAATAAATGGGCATCACCTGTGGCTCTTTGCTTAATTGCTTTGGAAAGGGATGTGTCTGAATCAGCCTCTTGGTCCTGTGTGAGGCAGTGGGTTAGATTCTCAGCACCTGATGGATCTAAAGAAAGATCCCATGTGTGCATCCAAAACCAAAATGGCCAAAATTGCTGTCATTGTGGATGAAGTCTCTAGCCTTCTTCAGTAAGGTTCCTGACCTCCATCAAGAGAGAATAGGGATACATTGGGTCAAAGAGTTTTTCAAAGCCCTGCAGAGGCTAGCCCATAGGTGCTTGGCTTTTATCATCACTCCAATTCACATAAAGAATCTAAACACCACAATCCGATCGCCTCAAATTGAAGAAGCAGAGTATTATTAACGGTAGGCCTATTTGATCACTCCTGGTTCACAGGAAGGGTGCCCATTCCACCCTGACATCAGGCAAATGAGGGGCAAGGTAGCTTATTTTGTACACTGTCTAGGGCTGTGCCCCTCATCGAAAACTCCAGCCAGAGTTTATGATGAGTGTATATATGGACCTATTTGTATATAGGACCATGGTACATGGTCCTATGCCATTGTATATGGATTTATCTGAGACATCTGTGCAGAACATAATTCAAAGCTAAGTATCCCAATCAAGGGCCCAATGCCCTCTGGGCATCAAATAATACTTGGATTTATGTTTTCATACATATATTTCACCTCTATAGTCTTATACATATCGCAGTTCCCAATACCATTTTTCATCCAGTAGAATGATTCCTAACCCAAATTGAAAATGTTATTAATCCAAACCATACACTGTTCCCTCAACCTAACTTTACAGAAGAGCATGAACAGGGTTGGTCTTACAATACAGGAATGTATGGGATCTTTGACTTGCTGAGAACCTCAAAAGTCCATGCAGAAATGATCTCTGCACAAGATATAGTCAGCGATGAAGGACCTGAGTGAGCAAAAGTCTTCTTCCATGGCAAACAACTTGGTCAGGATGAAGAGTTGTGTCTGAATCTGCCTCTCTCTTCTTAATGTAAAGAAGATGGGCCAAATCAGGCCTGTGTGGAGAGCTCTATTTGGGTGCCTATGGTCAATATATCATTCTAACTTGTGAAAGTGTCACAGGAAATATGGGCAGCCTCCATGGGACTCTGGAAGCAACTGTTAGGACAAATTGGTTGCCAAGGCAGTGTGTCCTCATTCAGTTTCTGAAGGAAGTGACTTCACCTCACTCCCTTGGTGATAGAAATCTCTGAACGTGGAATCCAGGAAGCCAGGAACACAGAGACAGTCCCAGTCCCAGTACCAGTGTTCTCACTTGTTTGGATTTACCAAGAACAGAGTCAGTCTTTCTTGGCACCTACCGATGTGAGAATGGCCAAATGCCAGGATAGCTCAGAAGAGGGGATTTCCTGAGAAAGCAGTTATTGGCTCAATACTGGCTCCTGACAACTTCACACAGTTGGCCAAGGAGACCAGAACTGAGACAGGACAGTCCATTTCAGGGGAACATAGTATGGCCCACCAGTCTGAGCACACTGCTCCTAGTCACAGACCTACTTGGGGAAAGGAGGTGCCTTTGTGGGTGTGGATGTGGTTTTGTGGTTTTGTCTCATGTTCTGAGGATAGGAAAGGCGGTTTGTTTGGTTTAGAGTCAACTGTTTCTAGTAAGTCCTTTGGCAAGGCGAGTCTTTCTATGTCTGAATATCCCACTGTGTCTGTGGTTGTAGATATTAGAAAAGGAAATGCTTCAATGAATGTGTCCTGTCTTGTAGAACACTTCCCAGCATTCATCCTGCGTAATTTATCAATGGACTGCAGCTTGCCTTATCTTTGGGCAACACCTGCTATCTTTCTATGTTCTGGTTTTTTCATAAATTCTAGCCACTCTCCAAAAGAGGCTCATGGTATTGTGTCCAAGATGTGTACCACCTCCAAGCTCTGTGACATGGCCATGTACTGGATAGCTGAAGGGAATGGCCAGCATGTCAGAAAACTCAGATATCAGTGTGACCACACAAGTCTCAGGGAGAAACCCTGCTTTGGGCCTTTTGCTTACCTACTGATATGTTGACCTGAATGTCAGGAAAGTCTCTTGCCTCAGGCACACCCTTTGTGAACCATGAAGAAACACTTTTCAAATGGAAATGAGTGGGCATCACCTTTGTCTCTATGCTTAATTGCTTTGGAAAGGGATGTGTCTGAATCAGCCTCTTGGCCCTGTGTGAGGCTGTGGCTTAGATTCTCAGCACTTGATGGATCTGAAGAAAGATCCAAAGTGTGCATCCAAAACCAAAATGGCCAAAATTGCTGTCATTGTGGATGAAGTCTTATCCTTCTTCAGAAAGGTTCCTGACCTCCATCAAGTGAGAATAGAGACCCTTTGGGTCAAATGGGTTCTTCAAATCCCGGAAGAGGCTAGCCCATTTATGCTTGGGTATTCTCATGACTCCAATTCACATAAAGAATCTCCACCTCACACTCTGACCTTCTCCAGAAGTCTTCACCATGGCTGCCTATGGGACTTTCAGGAAAAGAGTCGCTATAAAAGACTTCAGTGTACATAAACTTTCTCTTTTTGTGTTGACCTGGTCTACTTGGCAACTGGCTAAAAAATCAGCACTCCTGAGCTAGACACACCCTCACTAGTTTTTCACAAAATATGTGAACAAGGCTCCTGGCCTTGAGCTGGGGCTTCACAGACATTGCTACATTTCTAAGATAAAGAAGTTACAAACTGGGCTCCATGGAAAAAGCTGGCAGGGGGAAAAAAGAAAGGGAAGAAAAAGCTCTCCCCCTCCCAGGTGTTCTTGAAAATTTAACTTGCCCAGACCTAAGGAAAAAACAGAAACAAAAACTGCCTTTTGTGAACTTCTGAAGACTATGAACTTCTGAGCCCCTTCCCTTTCATGTTGGGTACAAAATTCTGAAACTACATAAACTTAGGTTTCATGGGATTAATTGATTACAACAGAAGCAATGCCCTCTGAATCTGGTTGCAACCAAATAAGACTGTTTCCCTGTCTTTGGTGCTATCTTTGGTGCCTTGCCTTGTCCGTCCCTACAACAGTTTAATTCTATATACTTAAACATTGTTTGTATTTTAATGAAATTGTCAACAGATGTGATTAAATGTGTAATGGTGCGGATGTTTCCCAGAGTGCTCTATCATGACACAGATTCATTTGAAGTTCAAATAGGGGGGCATACAATCCAGTTCCTCTGAAAACATATATCCCTCACCTTAGCCATTCCATTGCAAATAGGAGTTGCTTCAGGGTTGGGCAGAGGAACCACTGCCGTGGTCCATGGGACACAACGAATGACCCAATTAGGAGCAGGAATATATAAAAACTTAAAGATATTAGTAACCTCCATCACAGCTTTGCAGGAATCTTTAACCTTTCTCTCTGAAGTTGTTTTACAGAACAGTAGAGGGTTGGATCTCTTTTTCACTAGAGAAGGGGGCCTTTGTGCTGCATTGAGGGAAGAATGTTTTTTTAATGTCGACCATAATGGAGTTGTAAAATAATCTATGAGTAAATTAAAAAGATGCCTTGAAGAGAGTCAAGGAGAGAGAGAGGCCCAAAAATGGTGGTTTGAGTCTTGGTTTACACAGTCCCCCTGGTTAACTACGTTTTTATCAACTCTGGCCCGTCCAATAATAATCCTCATATTATTGCTAACTATAAAACCCTGTTTCCTCAACCATGTAATTTATTTTCTCCAAGCTCAAATTGGACAAGTTAAACTTATGGTAATACCCCACTAGCAAACATAGAATGTGACATCCCCCAATGATCATTTTTATGATTAAAAGTTGCCAGAAGAAGTGGGGAATGAAAGGTCAATAAAATATATACTTGTCACTTCCTGTTTTTCTGTACACTTAACAAAACACTGTTGAAATGTTGAGAAATGATTCCTAATCTTGTCCCAGAATGTGCTGTCCCCAACGGCCAAACTGCAGAATGTACTCCCTCACCCGGTTGAATGCAAACCACCCACTCACCCTGAACCATCAATAAACTTCCCTTTCTGCCCTCTCCAAGAAAAGTATATAAACTCTGCATAAGCTCTTCTCAGGGCTCTCTGCTCTAATTAAGTGAGCTCTGAGCCCCAGCATGTTGGACCCCAAATAAACCCTTTGCTGTTGCATGATGTATTCTCTTGGTAGTCTCTTCCTCCGATGCTCGCACGACCTTTACTTGGATGATTGAATATAGAAGAGAACATCCATTCAAAAACTGATAGTCGGAAGGATTAGGAAGAAGAGTGAATATAGAATTTGGAAAAAAAGTTCTTTAGCAATACGGTTTTGGTTAGACAGTGAATGTAAATGTCAACACAAGTTAAGAGTCAGTCACAATGATGAACAGGGGAAAATATGTAGGAAAGCAGATATCAATAGAGACATTATGAAATCAGGCTAAGTATAAAGTCAGTGAGAGGATTAGACATTTTCAACAGGGTTGAGTTTGAATACACAATCTTAGGAAGAAACAAATATGTACTCACCAATAGGACTGACATTTGAGAGCATTAGGAAACATCACATGGATGATTGTAGTAATCCTTTCTCACTTTCCCTTTAGGCTTTGGTACAATCATAAGTGTGACCTTTGTATTTTGTGTCCAGAATATTACTCTGATAAAATGTATATGTAGATCAGGTGACATGAGTATTTCTTCCACCTTTTCTGAGGGCCATATTTTGAAGATGAATAAATTAGTATTTGGGGTACAGAGAGGTGTACACATTGTCTATGAATATAGAGATAATGTATGAATACACCATACAGTGAATAAATAATATAACTAGTTCCACTTTAAATAATGGATTGAATTGATATCTTAAAATATATAAGAAATCTTATATTGATATACAATCATTCATTCCAACGAGTTATACATCTAATGGTAATATTAGAGTTATGTTTTCTCATGAAGGGTGTGTGAGTTTTGCTTCAAAACTGATTATGGATTTGGAAAATATTGTGTTTGGAAAGAAGTCTCATAAAAATACCAGTCAACAAACATAGAGGAATTCATGTGTTCTGAATAGGAAGTGATTGAAAGTGAAACAAATGCAAATAATTTTGCTAACTTGTGAATGAAATACATATCCGATGATATGCATAACCTGAAGAAATAGTAATGTACCAGGTTTGAATGAAAATGAACGTCAAAACATACATCATGTCCCATAGTAATCTACTTGGATTGATGTTAAACAGGGTCAGTTACTGTAGAATAATTAGGATTTGTATGCACCATTCACTGAAGTTAGTTTTCAGTACTAGAAAATAAATATGTATTTCAGGTGGATGAATAATTCTGAGAATAATCTTGTGAAAAGTTGATTATAAATCCACATACATGAATATGAGTGAATTTAGGGAGTGTAAAATAAGACATATATATTTCATATTTTGAAAAATCTGGAAAATATATGTATATATATATATATATATATATATATATATATATATATATATATATATACACACACACACACACACACACATATATACAAAAGAACCCCACAGATATTAAAAGGTAGAAATATATGCAAATCGAAATTCATTATGAAATATATATCATCCACAGATGCAAAAATATTCATTTTACTGAACATGGATTTATGTATAATATTGTAATACTAGGAAGCTCACCCATAGGTTGTATTTTCAGTTCCAACTGCGTTTAGGAGGAGTGATCTCTTCTCATAAGTTGTATCTTCCATCAGCCACCTCACAAATTGTGCATGTGATACCATGTAGGAATCTAAATGTGCATATAAAAATACATGTGTTGAATTGGCTACAAAGCAAGGGAGACAGGAATTCACATATTTGTTTACTTTAAAAACACATGGAGAACTATTTCAATTAAAAATTGTCTACATATTTAACACCTACTGTTTATCATGCAAAAGGCAAGTCCAACTATACAGCATGCATCCTCTGAACTGCTTGTATTTCTATTCTGCTTGGGTTATTTTTCTACATCATTTTAGGATTATTAGTCAGAGTCTAGTAGGGTATATGTTCATGTCAGGGATTCTGTATTTCAATGGAAAATAGGAAAATGAATCTATGAGTATGCAAATATGTGCTACACAAACATCTTCTCACTTTCATCCAGAACAAAGCCTTAACATTACCTTGGGCCCAAGTAAGACACAATGAGAGGGGAAGTGTTAGAAAATCTGTGAATACATATCTCGAATGGAAAATGCTCAGGAATTCACAAACTTGGAGGTGGTAGATGAGTTTCAAAAAGTAAGGGACAGGGTAAACTCTCCACAAACATGGAGCTCTGCTGGCCTAAAGACTTCTTGAGTAACTGCCTCTGAGGATGGGTCCTTGAAATATATGTTGTTCTCAGGAGCTTTAGCTTCCTTTGTAGTGAGACCATCAGAGCTGGATCTGCATCTATGTGACCTGGAGGACATGTTTTCTTATTTTCCAATGAACATGGTGCATCAGTGATGAGTTCTATTTTTGTAGTTAAACTATGGCCATTGGGGAAAAGTGTCTCCCCGTGTGGACTGTGAAGCCCTTTGGTCATCCTCCAATTTTCATTGTCTTTCTTGCTGCTGCATAGGGAGTTTGTTATTTGTTTAACAAAATACAAGGAGTTCAACTGGGACACGGTGCTGGAGGGAGTTCTGTCACGTGTGGTGGGTCAGGGTCTGCAGGAGAATGCACCAACAGGCTTCTATCCCACAGACATTGCCCCCTTGACCATAGCCACCTGATTCTGGACATTGCCCTGAAACTTCTCCATATAACAAGATGTCTTTACATATAAGGGACTCCTGGCTGCACCAGGTCAGTCACAAGCCATTCAGAAGCCAATGGAAGATCCACATGGCCCCGCCACAGATGTTTTATTACACACCTGCTCACCACTGCTCTAGGCCCACTACTCAGCAGGTTCCAAGTTACTGGAATCTCTGTTCTACACCATTTTCATGAAACCCAGTCAGTCAAGGCACTGTCTGGTATACTCTTGATTAGCAACAGGACATCCACAGGTTCTCCAGTGCCACCTGGTCATGGGAAATTCAAAAATTCCCTGGTATTTATCTAGCCATTTTTCAATAATACAGTTGGAGGCTCTGTGGGTTTCAATTAATTCAGGAACCATTAAATGGTGAGGAAGCTCGTTTCAATGAAAATTCTGCAGAACTATCACAGGCAAGGCTTCCCAAAGAGTGCCCAAATGGTCACATGAATCCAGGCCCATTGAGGTCTACAATGTGAGCTCCATGTGTGTATTGACTCTCACCTATGGCTGCCAAGTCCTTAAGAATAAAATCATATGATATACTGGCTGAGATTCCCAGTGCTCTGTGCAAATCCACCCTGGGCGTAGATCTCAGTTTCCAAGGCGACTCTCATGTGTGGCCTCTTAAAATGCCAACACAATTCATGGCAATACTTCTCTGAGGTCAGTTCCAGAACTCAGTCTCTAAGGGGAATCACACCAGAGAAGAAGCCCAGGTGGACCCAGTCATCTCTTCCAACCACCACACAAATGACCAAAATTAAAACCAAAATACTGCCACATGGCCCAAATCTTCTTCCATATCATAACCTCTGACTGGAGGTTACCATGAAGGGTGCAGCCCAAGTTGGTGTCCAAAATAAGCTCCCTTCCCCCTCATTCGCCTAAAGTCAGTGTGGCCTGGACACCATTCCTGTGAACCAAGGGTGATCAAATAGGCCTGCCGTTAATACTGCTCGACTTTTCCATGGGCCTGGTACAGAGGAGGAAGACAGGGAAGCAGGGGGCTGAGAGCAGCTCCTTGGATCTGAGAATGAGGAAGGAGAGATGTAAAAGAATAATGGGCAAGGGTTTTGGGATTTTCCTAGCAACAAAAACATGAGCAGTAGAACATGTAGAACAGAGGGGGAAACGGGAGTGAGTATACCAAAAAGCCTGTGAGGGACTTTAAATTTTTAGTAACCGTTTTCAGTGATGACAAAGCAACATTAAAGGCCATTTTCATTACATCTTGGATACTGGTATGTGGGTTCTCCTCAGCTGGTTTGAGATTTTGTTTAGCTGGTAAGAGGACCTGTTGGGACCCAGTGCGGCCACTGACAAGAAAAGAGAGGAGTGAGTGAGTGGAGGGGTACCTCAGTAGCTGCTACCTCAGGAAGGGGGCAGTGGTCTGAGATCCAGCGGAGGTTTGGGTTTTTGATCTATTAATTGTAGGGGAGAAATCAAGTTGCTGATATGGGAGTGACAGCAGAGAGTCTGGAGTAGAAGGCTGAGGGTGAGCATCTTTTGGAGAAGCATAGTTCAGGATGTGAGCAAAGGAGGGAAAAAGCCTCCACATAGGGGAATCTCCTTTCATTCTTTTGAGCACTTGTAGAAGTTAAAAAGGTCACACATAATTTGAGGATCTAGAGACCCCTCTGTGGGCCATCAGGTTTGGTTATCTAATTGGTAATAATGCCAATATTGTGTACAAAATTTGATGAGGAGTTTGGGTTCCATCTGGAAGTCCCTGTATGCTGACATCCCCATGACTTACAGAAGAAGTCGGCTTTCCCCCACACAG
This sequence comes from Callospermophilus lateralis, assembly GCF_048772815.1. Classification (NCBI taxonomy): domain Eukaryota; kingdom Metazoa; phylum Chordata; class Mammalia; order Rodentia; family Sciuridae; genus Callospermophilus; species Callospermophilus lateralis. The sequence goes on along the minus strand of NW_027516576.1, from coordinate 134,747 downwards.
CTGTGACTGTTTATGGCTTTCACAGTATGCCAGGCAAACATAATAATCTAGGCTAGCCAACCTGCATGTGGCTCACGTGTCCCTACAAACATAATGTTTGTTTCCATTATCTATGTATGGAAGGGATTTAATGGAATTTTAGTGTAATCCTCTTCATCAGGGATATCCCAATAGATAAGACTTATAGCCAGCTGAGAAATGTCTGGGTGGAGAGATGGTCATCAGGTCCTTAAGGGGGATGTATGCAAGATAGACCATACTTCCGGTTTTCTTCCTAAATTCTGGCCACTCTCAAGAATAGGCTCATGGTTTGGTGTCCAAGATATGTACCACCTCCAAGCTCTGTGACATGGACATGTACTGGATAGCTGAAGGAAATGGCGAGCATCTTATAAAACTCAGATATCAGTGTGACCAGTAAAGTCTCAGTGGAGAAACCGTGCTTTAGGCCTTTTGCTTACCTTTTGTTCTGTTCCCCAGTAAGTCAGGAAGGTTGATGCCTCAGGCCACACCTCTGTGAAGCCTGAAGAAAATATTTTTCAAATGGAAATGAATAGGCCTCACCTGTGGCTCTCTGCTTAATTGCTTTGGAAAGGGGTGTGTCTGAATCAGCCTCTTGGCCCTATGTGAGGCTGTGGCTTACATTGTCAGCACCTGATGGATGTAAAGAAAGATCCCATGTGTGCATCCAAAACCAAAATGGCCAAAATAGCAGTTATTGTGGATGAACTCTCTCACCTTCCACTGTAAGGTTCCTTACCTCCATCAAGTGAGAATCCGTATCCTTTGGGTCAAATGAGTTCTTCAATGCCCTGCAGAGGCTAGCCTAGAGGTGCTTGTGTTTTCTCTGGGCTCCAATTCACATTAAGAATCTAAACCTCACAGTCAGAAGGCATCAAATTGGAGAAGCAGAGCAGTATTAACGGCACACCTATTTGATCACTCCTGGTTCACATGAAGGGTGTCCAGGCCACCCTGACTTAGGCCAATGAAGGGCAAGGGAGCTTACTGTGGACACTGTTTTGGGCTGCATCCCTCATGGAAACCTACAGCTTGAAGTTAAGATGAGTGTCTATATGGAATAAGATGAGGGTGATGTGGGAGTGTTTTGGTTTTAATTGTGGTCATTTGTGTGAGGGTTGGAAGAGAGGTGTAGGTAAACCTGGGCTGGAACTCTGGTGTGTTTCCCCTTAGAGACTGAGTTCTCTAACTGACCTCAGAGAAGTATTGCCATGAACTGTGTTATGATTTTAAGGAGGCCACGCATGAGAGTCGCCCTTGGAAACTGAGATCTAGGCCCAGGGTGGCTTTCCACAGAGCACTAGGTATCTCAGCTAGGATATCACATGATTTTATTCTGAAAGACTTGGCAGCCATAGTTGAGAGTCAAAAGACACATAGACCTCACATTGTAGACCTCAATGGGCCTGGCTTCATGTGACCTTTTGGCTACTCTTTGGGAAGACATTCATGTGATTGTCCTCCAGAGATTTCACTGAAATGAGGTTCCTCACCATTTAATGGTTCCTGAATAAATTGAAACATGCAGTGCTTCCAACTTCAACCTTGAAAAATGGATAGATAAATACCATGAAATTTTTGAAATTCTAATGACCAGGTGGCACTGGAGAACCTTTGTATGCCCTGTTGCTGATCATGAGTGTACCAGATAATGCCTTGATTTACTGGGTTTCATGAAAATGGTGTAGAACAGAGATGCCAGTAAGTTGTAGACTGCTCAATTGAGGGCACGAGCTGTGGTGTGCAGGTTTGTGATAAAACATTTGTGGTGGGGCCATGTGGATCTGCCATTGCTTCCAAATGGCTTGTGACTGACGTGCTGCAGCCCGTAATCCCTTATATGTTTGATCTCTTCATATAAAAGCATCTTGTTATATGGAGAGGTTTCAGGGCAATGTTCAGAATCAGGTTGCAATGGTCAAGGGGGCAAGCTATGTGAGATAGAAGCCTGGTTGATGTATTCTCCTGCAGACCCTGACCCACCACACCATTAAATTTTGAGGAAGCTCATTTCAATGAAAGCTGTGGATAACTCTCACAGGCAAGGCGTCCCAAAGAGTGCCCAAAAGGTCACATGAAGCTAGGTCCATTGAGGTCTACAATGTGAAGTCTATGTGTGTTTTGAATCTCAACTATGGCTGCCAAGTCTTTCAGAATAAAATCATGTGATATTCTGGCTGAGATACCCAGTGCTCTGTGGAAAGCCACACTGGGCCTAGATCTCAGTTTCCAAGGGCGACTCTCATGCATGGCCTCCTAAAATCCCAACAAAATTTATGGCAATACTTCTCTGAGTTCATTACCAGAACTCATTTTCTAAGGGAAATCACACCAGAGTTCAAGTGGGGAAGTTTTTGAACCCCTGTGGGAGTCTAATCCAGGTTTGTTGGCCAGATGTTCCTGTTTCTGGGTCTATCCACCCGAAAGCAAACAGCAACTGACTATCCTTATGTAGTGGCAAGCAGAAGTAAGCATCTTTTAAGTCCAGCATAGTGTACCATTACCTCTCCGGATTCAGAGTGCTAAGCAAATTATGTGGATTGGGTACCGTGGGGTGAATGTCCTGCAGTCTGTTTTTGATCTCTTTTAGGTCTTGAACAGGACGGTAGTCCCCAGTTACTGGCTTTCTTACTGGTAGCAGGGGGGTATTCTAGGCCGATTGACAGGGCCTTAGGACCCCAAGAGCCAGGTATTTCTGAATATTGGGCCTTATCCCATCCTTAGCTTCTTTGATTAGAGGATATTGTTTAACACTGATTGGAGAGGTAGAGGCTTTTAATTCTACTACTATTGGAGGTTTTTTTATGGCTAGACCTAACCCAGCAGTTTCTGCCCAGGCATTAGGATAATCTTTTATCAATTTCTGGGATAGTTTTCCTGTTTGATCAGTTCTAGGGCGCGCGAAGAGTTGATGTTCATCTTCTACGGACATAGTCAAAGCCGTGACTATGGGAGTTTTTACTGAAGCGTTTAGAAACACCACTTGGGGACCATCAGGGTTAAAGGTTATTCTAGCCCCGAGTTTTGTAAGCAGATCCCTGCCCATCAATGGGGCCTGGCATTCTGGGATTACTAGAAAAGAGTGGTGGACTTTTCTATTTCCTAAGTCCATTGTCCTCTTAGTTGTCCAAGCTCATTATCTACTGTCATTAGCCCCTTGAACAAGCGACCATTTATTTGATAGGGGGCCCAGTGGGGTCTTAAAGGTTGAGTATACTGGTCCTGTTTTCACTTCAAAGTTCAATGGGGTTTCCTCCACTTAAAATGTTACCCTGAGCTTGCGGAAGAGATCCGAGTCCCGACTTCCCTAGTCCTGTTCTAGAGTCAGCACGGCGGTCTGGCATCTCTGCTTTTTTTGGGGGCACTCTTTGGCCCAGTGTCCTTTTTCTTTACAGTAGGCACATTGACCTGAGGCCAGGGACAGCCTTTGGCATGGGCCCATGTATCCCTTCCTATCTCCGTGCTTTTTAACTTCTGGCCTATTTACTGCTCTGACCAGAACCTTAGCCAGTGCTTTAGTCTGCCTTTTGCTCCTTTCATCCTCCTTTTGTTCCCTTTCCTTCTGTCTCCTCTGTTCCCATTCCTCCTCAGTTTCTTTCTTATAATATATTTTCTCAGCTTCTCTGACTAAATCTCTTAAGGTCATATCTTGTAATCCATCTAGACGTTGCAACTTTCTCTTAATATCTAGGGCAGCCTGCTGGATAAAGGCCATTGCAACAGATGTCTTTTCGTACTCTGTCTGAGAATCAAAAGGAGTATATTTTCTAAATGCTTCCATAATTCTCTCCAAAATCATAGAGGGAGACTCATTAGGCCTTTGGATAATCTCTCTTACCATGGCCAAATTAGTCGGCCTTCTGGCGGCCACTCAGAGACCCGCTATTAGAGGCCGGTGATAAGTGGACAGATGCTACCTAACTTCAATGGTGTTGGGGTCCCAGTTTGGTCGGTTCATCGGCCCATAGGGATGGAGAGGGAGCATCACAGGTGTTTCTGAGTTTTTTATTATCTGTCACTGGCGGGTTCCTTTAGATGGCCCAGCTTCCACCAGAGGAGGAGGGGCTGCTGCTGCTACTGCTGCGAAGTCCCCTGGAGGGCTTGGGACTGGCCCAATTGCCTCTAGTGGCGGAGAGGCTGTGTCAGCGGCAGGAGGATCATCTGGAACGTGTTCGGTGTTGGGGAGCCAGGGTAGAGGATAAGGAGGGGGAGGAGTGTCCAGTCTTGTGACTCAGGGAGAATGGAGGAAAGCGGGGGGAGCGGAAGGTTTGAATGATAGGATCCTGGGGAAGGGGTATATGGCTATTGATCTGGGTGGCCACGTGGTCCCGGCTGAAAGACAATATCTCTGATTTTCGGATTAGAGGGAAGCGGAAGGATCCTTCTGGGGGCCACCCGACTTTGAGAATGGGCCATTCTGAAGCACAGAGAGTCTGCCAGGTCCGGCATTTTACTGAAAAATAAAGATTCTGGGCCCTTGAGCGGACATCAGTCCAATGATCAACGGTCAGGGACAGAAGCGTGGAAGTGATTTGTCCCATAATGGGAGTTACTCAAAGAGAGACAGTGAAGACACAATCGCAACACAGACAAAGACAAACAGTAAACGTTTAACGTGTGTCCAAGACAAAGATTAGAACTGAGTAACTGGCAAAACCTGATGTGTTAGACAATAAAGACAGACAATAAACTCAACATGAGTTCAGGACAATGAACAAAATTGAGTAGCCGGCAAAACCTGATGGGCTGGCAAACCGAATTCTGAAGCAAAATATAACCGAGTTGAGGAAACTACTATTCCTTGATTTCCCTCGTCCCCTGGAGTGTCCCACAGGGACGTGGCCTGCAGCTCTGTGACACGTCTGTCAGCCACTATCAGAGAGAGCTAATGCTCTTCACCGACAGCCACTTTGCCAAGCCCTAACCTGAAACCCGAAACCAGAAAGAGGCGCCTTACTTACCCTGAGAGAAGTCCCTTGGGGTCTTTCATCCGCCACGCCAAATATCTCACCTGGGGCCTCCAGATGAAAAGGTGGGGTAAACATCGGAGGAAAAGACCATCAACAGGCTTTCTCATGCAACTCTAAAGGGTTTATTGGGGGTCCAGCATGCTGGAGCTCAGGACTCACTTCAGAGGAGCAAAGAACAAAGAGCCCCGAGAACAACTTGAGCACAGTTTATATACATTCTTTAGAGAGGGCAGAGACTTTACATACATCATAGCCTCCTTTAGCAAATCATCATATACCAAGAGAAAATCAAATAACAACTCTAAAACATGATTAGAACATTCATTGGCGGGAACAGGTCGGGCAGGGGGTGATTGATCAGCCCTAAGAAGGGGTATACATTTAAACTGATTGGTTGAAGCCCTGAGATGTATACGTGGTGAGCTGCACGGTTTCTGGGAAGGGGTTGTTAAGTACCTAGGTGGTCAGGGAAGATTTCAACACACACCTAATGTGCAGATCTGGAAATTGTCTTAACTGCCACCGGAATTTCAGGTGCTGAGTGCAGCTTGGAAACTTTAGGAAACCTGGTTCTTTACATTTCAATTTCAATTTCTTTTATTCTTTCAGAACCTTACAGAGAAAGGGGAGAGACTTCATCCACAATGACTGCTATTTTGGCCATTTTGGTTTTGGATGCACACATGGGATCTTTTTTTAGATCCATCTGGTGCTGATAATCTAAGCCAGAGCCTCAAACAGGGCCAAGAGGCTGATTAAGTCATATTCATTTCCAAAGCAATTACTACTCTGAGGTCAGTTACAGAGCTCAGTCTCTGAGGAGAATCAAACCAGTGTTCTAGCGCAGACGAACCCAGTCATCTCTTCCAACAGCCACACAAGTGACCACAATTAGAACCAAACAATCCCACATGGTCCTCATCTTCTTTCATGTAGTCACTCATCATAACCTCTGCCTGGAGGTTTCCTTAAATGGCACAGCCCAAGAGAGTATCCAAAATAAGCTCCCTTGCCCTTCATTTGCCTAAACTCAGGGTGGCCTGGACACCCTTGAAGTGAACCAGGATTGATCACATAGTTCTGCCATTAATACTGCTCTTCTTCTACAATTTGAGGCCTACTGACTGTCAGGTATTGATTCCTTATTTGATTTGGAGTCATGATTAAACACAAGCACCTCTGCAGGGATTGGAAGAACTCATTTGACCCAAAAAATCCCTATACTCCCTTGATGGAGGTCAGGAATCTAATAGAGGAAGGCAAGAGACTTCATCCACAATGACTAATCTTTTTGCCATTTTGGTTTTGGATGCACACATTGGATCTTTCTTTAGATTCATCAGGTGCTGTGAATCTAAGCCACTGCCTCACACAGGGCCAGGAGGCTGATTCAGACACATCCCTTTCCAAAGCAATTAAGCAAATTTATTGATCTGGGTGGCCACGTGGCAACTGGTGAGGCCCATTCATTTCCATTTGAAAACTGTTTTTTTCAGGCTTCACAAAGTGGTGGCCTGAGGCAAAGACCTTCCTGACATTCAGGGCAACAGAACAATATGTAAGCAAAAGGCCCAAAGCAATATGTAAGCAAAAGTCTCCACTGAGACTTTTCTGGTCACACTGATATCTGAGTTTTCTGAGATGCTTGCCATTCCCTTCAGCTATCCATTACATGGCCATGTCGCAGAATTTAGAAGTGGTACATATTTTGGAAACAAAACCATGAGCCTATTCTGGCGAGTGGCCAGAATTCAGGAAGAAAACAGGAACTTAGGAAGATAGTAGGTGTTGCCCATCGATAAGACAAAAGGCAGTCCATTCCTATAATGGGTAGGATGAATGCTGGGAAGCTTTCTACTAGACAGGAAACATCCATTGATGCATTCTCTTTTCTAATGTCTACAACTACGGACACAGTGGGATACACAGACACAGAAACACTCGCCTTGTCAAAGGACTTTCTAAAAACAGTCCACTCCAAACCAAGCAAACCGCCTTTTCTACCTATTCTCAGAACATGAGACAAAACCACAAACTCACACCCACACTCAAAAAGGCACCTCCTTCCTCCAAGTAAGTCTGTGACTATCCAGAGTCTCCTCTGACTGGTGGGCCATACTATGTTCCCCCAAGGTGGCCTGTTCTGTCTCAGATCTGGTCTTTTTGTCAAACTCTGTGAAGTTGTCAGGAGCCTGCACTGACCACTACATGCTTTCTCAGGGAAGGCTCTCCTCGCATCTGACCATCCTCACATCAGTAGGTACCAAAAAAGACACACTCTGTCCTTGGTAAATCCAAACAAGTTAGCCCACTGGTACTGGGACTGGGACTGGCTGTGTGTTCCTGTCTTCCTGGAACCCAAGTTAAGAGAGTTCCATCACCAAAGAATTGAGGTAGGTCAATTCCTTCAGGAACTGAATGAAGTCAGTTCCTTGGCAAACACTATTTTATTAAATTTTCAAAATAATTATGAAAACAGAAATCAAGGTAAGATTTGAAGTCCAGAAGGGCCCTTGATTGGGATACTTAGCATTGAATTAGGTTCTGCACAGATGTCCGAGATAAATCAATATACAATGGCATAGGACCTTGTACCTTGGATGATTGAAGGTAGAAGAGAACTTCCTGTCTAAAAGGGATAGTCGGTAGGATTAGGAAGATAGTCGGTAGGTTCAGGAAAAAGAGTGAGTATAGGATTTAGACCAAAAGTTCTTTAGCAATCAAGTTTGGGTAGAGAGTGAACAAAATATCAGCACATGTGAAGAGTCAGTCACAATGATGAATGGGGGAAAACATGCAAGAATGCAGATATCAATAGAGACATGAAATCAGGCAAAGTATAAAGTGAGTGATAGGATTAGACATTTTCAAAATGGTTGATGTTGAATATATAATCTTTGGAAGAAACAAATATGTAGTCACCAATAGGATTGACATTTGAGAGCATTAGGCAACCTGGACATGGTTGTTTTTGTAATCCAAGCTCACGTTCTATTTCGCTTTGGTGAAAGGTTAATAAAATAGGCACTTGTCACTTCCTGTTTTTCTGTATGCTTAACAAAACACTGTTGAAATCTGGAGAACTGTTTGCTAATTTTGTTCCCAGAATATGCTGTCCCCAACTGCCAAACTGAGGATTGTACTCCCTCACCCGCTTGTACCAAACCTCCCACTTGCTCTGACCCATCGATAAGTTTCCCTCCCTGCCCACTCCAAGAAAAGTATATAAGGTCTGATTAAGCTGTTCTCAGGGCTCTCTGCCGAGAAAAAAACCATTGTGCAGATACCACCCCCATCTAACAAGAGACAACTCAAGAGAGTTTCTTGGGACTGCTGGCTTTTGCAGGTATGGATACCTGGGTTTGTGTTCTTAGCTTCTCCTTTATACCCGCTGTTAAATGAGGATGCCCAATTCCAATGGACCCTTTGAGCACCAGCAAGCTTTTGATAACATCTAAGGACACTGACATTGAATTCCTCAACTTCACTGAGCCCAGCCTTCAATTACAGAAAGCCCTACACTACTTTAAAAATGTACATCAACTCACTCACCTTGGTTAAAAGAAACTGCAGGCATTCCTGAAGGATCAAGAACAGAGTTTTCGATTAACCAACTCACAGCGAAAGGAAATATCTGAACGGGTAACAAAAGCCTGTCGGATATGTCAATTGGTTAATGCTTACCATTCCAAGCTTCCTGCAGGAAAGTACCTATGAGGAACCAGACCAGGACAATTCTGAGAAGTGGACTTTACTGAAATTAAGCCAGCATGGTATGGACTTAAATATCTCTTAGTCTTTGTAGATACAGTTTCAGGATGGATTTAAGCCTTTCCCACAAAATAAAAATTAACGGCGCAAATGATGGTCAAGAATATCCTGAAAGATATTTTCCAAGATACGGCCGGCCTAAAGTAATAGGTTCTGATAATGGACCGGCGTTCATGGCCCAGGTAAGTCAGGGGTTAGCCAGGACCCTAGAAATTAATTGGAAGTTACATTGTGCTTGTAGACCCCAGAGCGCAGTACAGGTAAAAAATAAATAGAACCATTAAAGAGACCTTAAAGAAATTAAGCTTAGAGACCAACATAAAAGATTGGACTATGCTCCAGCCTTATGCACTGTTTCATGCAAGAAATTCTCCCTCTGTTTCTTTGTGTAACCTCACCCCCTATGAAATTCTCAATGGTGTCCCTCCTCCAGTAAGGGACCTAACCCCAACTCTAAGACCGAACGATCCCTTCCACACCCCCTTGCTTGACAGACTAAAAGTTCTCGAACGAACTCAGCGATACCTGTTGAAACACCTGGCCACTGCCTACCAACCTGCAGACGAGGGGACTCCACATCAATATCAAGAGACTTTATCTACATAAGATGACATCAGGTGTCATCCCTGGAACCCCGCTGGAAAGAACCATACCAGGTGCTACTTATAACACCTACAGCGGTAAAAGTAGACGGAATCACTTCCTGGATCCATGCCTCAAGTCTCAAGCCTGTGCCCTGTCCAGACTCTGGCTGGAAACTGGAAAAGACTGGTAACCCTTTCAAATTTTGTATTCGCCATACGGATATGGCTATAGACTCTCCCCTTGGCCACCAGTAGTCCTAACCCTCATCAGCCTGTTCAGCAGCGATTGCTGATCACAAATTCTACTAGACAAAAAGTATGGTCTATCTTGCATACAGCCCACTTAGGTACCTGGTGGCCTTCTCTCCATCCAGACATTTGTCAGCTGGCTATAGGTCTTTCCTATTGAGATATTCCTGATGAAGAGGATCCCACTAAAATTCCATTAAATACCTTCTGTACCATAGATAATGGAAACAAATATTATGGATATAGGGACACGCTAGCCAGATGCAGGTTGGCTAGCCTAGATTACTATGTTTGCCAGGCAGAGTATCAAAGCCACAAACAGCCATAGCTGTGTGGGGGAAAAGCTGACTTCTTCTGTAAGTCATGGGGATGTGAGCATACAGGGGGTGCCTGGTGGAAAACAACTGCTCATCAAATTAAGTACACAGCATTGACCATATTAACAAATAGAGAAAGAAAACTGATGGCCCACAGAGGGGCCTCTAGGTCCTCAAATTCTGTGTGACCTTTTTAACTTCTGCAAGTGCTCAAAAGAGTGAAAGGAGATTCCCCTATGTGGAAGCCTTTTCCCTCCTTTGCTCACATCCTGAACTATTCTTCTCCAATAGATTCTTACCCTCAGCCTTCTGCTACAGACTTTCTGCTGTCACTCCCATCTCAGCAACCTGATTTCTCCCCTCCAATTACTAGATCCAAAACCCAAACCTCCGCCGGTTCTCAGACCATTGCCCCCTTGCTGAGGTAGCAGGCACTGAGGCACCCCTCCACCCACTCCCTCCTCTCTTCTCCTGTCAGTGCCTGCACCCCGTCCCACCAGGTCCTCTTACCAGCTAACCCAAAGCTCAAACCAGCTGAGGAGAACCCTCAGACCCCTATCCAAGATGTAATGAAAATGGCCTTTAAAGTTGCTTTGTCATCACTGAAAACAGTTTACTAAGAATTGAAAAGCCCTCACAGGCTTTTTGGGATACTCACTTCGGTCTTCCCCTTGGCACTATCTGTTCTACTGCTCAAGTTGTTGTTGCTAGGAAAATCACAAACCCCTTTCCTATTATTCTTTTATATCTCTCCTTCCTCATACTCAGATCCACCAACCGGGTCTTACCCCCTGCCTTTCCCATCTTCCCCCTCTGTACCAGGCCCACAGAAAAGTCTAAACTGAATTCTCCAGAAGTTTTCACCATGGCTAACTTTAGGACTTTCAGCAAAAGAGACCCTATAAAAGAGTTCAATGTAGATAAACTTCCTGTTTTCGTGTTGCCTGTTCTACTTGGGCACTGGCTTGAAAAATCAACACTCCTAAGCTAGACACCCACATAGTAGTTTTTAACAAAATATGTCAACAAGGCCCCTGTCCTTGAGCTGGGCCTTCAAAGAGATGGCTACATTTCTAAGATAAAGAAGTTACCAACTGGGCTCCATGGTAACAGCTGGCAGGCAGAAAAAAAAAGAGAGAAGAAAAAAGCTTAGGTGTCCTTAAAAATGTTACTTGCCCAGAACAGAGGGAAAAAAAAATCTTCTTTTTGTGAAATTCTGCAGACTGTGAACTTCTGAGCCCCTTCCCTTACATGTTGGGTATAAAATTATGAAACTAACTAAACTTGAGGTTCAGGGGATTCATTGATTACAATAGAAGCAATGCCTTCTAAATCAGGTTGCAACTAAATATAACTGTTTCCCTGTCTTCCATTCTATCTTAGGTACCTTGCCTTTTCCATACCTAAAACAGTATAATTCTATATACTTAAACATTGTTTATGTTTTCATAAAATGGTCAACAGATATGATTAATAATGTAATGATGCAGATGTTTCCCAGAGTGCTCTATCATGACACAGTATCATTTAAAGTTCAAATAGTGGGGCATACAACCCGGTTCTGCCAGGAACCTGTTTTCCTCACTTTAGCCATCCTTTTGGGAATAGGAATTGCTGCAGGGGTGGGCACAGGAACCACTGCTCTAGTTCATGGGACACAAGAAATGACCCAATTAGAAGCAGCAGTATACAAAATCTTAAAGATAGTAAAAACCTCCATCACAGCTTTACAGGAATCTTGAACCTCTCTCTCTAAAGTTGTTTAACAGAACAGGCGAGGGTTGGAACTCCTTTTCATGAGAAAAGGGGGCATTTATGCTACATTGAGGGAACAATGTTGTTTTTATGCCGACCATACTGGTTGTAAAAGAATATATGAGTAAATTAAGAAGACGCCTTGAAGAGCGTCAACGAAAGAGAGAGGCCCAAAAAGGGTGGTTTGAGTCTTCGTTAACATAGTCCCCCGGGTTAACTATGCTTTTATCAGCCCTGGCTGGTCCATTAATAATCCTCATTAATTGCTAACTGTAGGAACTTGCTTGCTCCACCATGTAGTTTCATTTCTTCAAGCTCAAATTGGACAAGTTAAACTTTTGGTAATCAGACAAAAATATACGCCACTAGCAGGCATAAAATATGACACCGTCCAATGATCACATTTATGATTAAAAGTAACGAGAAGAAGTGGGGAATGAAAGGTTAATAAAAAAGGTATTTGTCACTTCCTGTTTTTCTGTATGCTTAACAAAACACTGTTGAAATCTTGAGAGCTATTTGCTAATCTTATTCCCAGAATGTGCAGTCCCCAACTGCTAAACTGCAGATTGTTCTCCCTCACCCGGTTGCACGCAAACCGGCCACTCGCCCTGAACCATCAATAAACTTCCCTCCCTGACCTCTCCAAGGAAAGTAAATAAGCTCTGCTTAAGCTGTTCTCAGGGCTCTCTTCTCTATACAACTGAGCTCTGAGCCCCAGCATGCTGGACCCCCAATAAACCCTTTGCTGTTGCATGAGACAATCTTTTGGTGGTCTCTTCCTCTGACGCTCAAATGACCTTTACATTGGTACAATCATAAGTGTGATATTTGCTTTTTGTGTCCAGAATATTACTGTGATAAAATGTATATGTATATCATGTGACATGAGTATTTCTTCCACCATTTCAGGGAGCAATATTTTGAACATATATAAATTAGTATTGGGGGCACAAATAGGTGTACCCTGTGTCTATGAATATAGAGATATTGTATGAATAGACCATTCAGTGAATAAATAATATAACTAGTTCCAACTTTAAATAGTGGATTGAATTGATATCTGAAAAATTATAGGATATCTAATATTGATATATACGTTCATACATTCATTACAAAAAGTTATACATAATTTAGTTTAAAAAGGAAGCTCACACATATGTTGAATTTTCATTTCCAACAGCATTTAGGAGGAGTGATCTCTTCTCACAATTTGTGTCTGAAAATTCAGCCACCTCCCAAGAATGTACGTGTGGGACCAGGTAGGATTCTATATGTGCATATAAAAATACATGTGCTGAATAGGCTACATAGAAAGGGAGACAGGAATTCACATATTTGTTAACTTTAAATTCACATGGAGAACTATTTCAACAAAAAATTGACTTGATTTATAACTCCTACCCTATATAATGCAAAAGGCCCGTCCAACTATACAACATGCCTCCTCTGAACTGCTAGTATTTCTATACTTTTTTGGGTAATTTTTCTCCATCTTATTAGGATTAGTAGTCAGAGTCTAATAGGGTAGGTTTTAGTGTCAGGGATTCAGTATTTTAAACTGTGGCCACTGGGGGCCTAGTGTCTCCCTGTGTAGACTGTGAAACCATTTGGTCATCCTCCACTTTTCCTGGTGTTCCTTGCTCCTGCACTGAGAATTTGATATTTGCTTCACAAAATACAACGAGTTCAACTGGGACACAGTGCTGGAGGGAGTTCTGTCACTTGTGGTGTGTCAGGGTATGCATGAGCATGCACCAAACTGGCCTATATACCGCATAGCTTGCCCCCTTGACCATAGCAACCTGATTCTGTATATTACCCTGAAACCTCTCCATATAACAAGATGCCTTTACTTATAATGGTCTCCTGCCTGCAATATGTCCATCTCAAGACATTTGAAATCCAATGGCAGATCCACATGGCCCCACCACAGATGTTTTATCACACACCTGCCCACCACTGCTCTAGGCCCGCTACTCAGCGGGCTCCATCTTACTGGCATCTCTGTTCTACACCATTTACATGAAACCCAATGAATCAAGGCACTGTCTGGTACACTCATGATCAGCAATAGGACATCCAAAAGATCTGCAAGCCACCTGGTCATGTGAATTTCAAAAATTTAATGGTATTTTTCTAGCCATTTTTCAATAATGAAGTTGGATGCACTGTGGGTTTCTATTCATTCAGGAACCACTAAATGGTGAGGAAGCTCATTTCAATAAAAACTCTGCAGAACTCTCATAGGCAAGGCTTCCCAAAGAGAGTCCAAAAGGTCAAATGAAACCCGGCCCATTGAGGTCTACAATTGAGGTCCATGAGTGTTTTGATATCAACTTAGCCACCCTGGGACTATATCTCAATATCCAAAGGCGACACTCATGCGTGGCCTCCTAAAATCCCAACACAATTCATGGCAATACTTCTCTGAGGTCAGTTCCAGAACTCACTGTCTAAGGGGAATCACACCAGAGTTCAAGCCCAGGTGGACCCAGTCATCTCTTCCAACCACAACACAAATGACTACAATTAAAACCAAAACACTCCCACATGGCCCTCATCTTCTTCCATATAGACACTTATCAAAACCTCTGGCTGGAGGTTTCCATAAGGGACACAGCCAAAAAAAGTATCCACAATAAGCTCCTTGGCCCCTCATTTGCCTAAAATCAGGGTGGCCTAAACACCCTTCCTGTGAACCAGGAGTTATTAAATGAGCCTGCTTTTTATACTGCTCTGTTTTTCCAATTTGAGGACTACTGACTGTCAGGTATAGACTTTTTATGTGATTTGGATTCATGAGAAAACCCAAGCACATCTGCAGGGCTTTGAAGAACTCATTTGACCCTAAAGAATCCCTATTCTCACTTGGAAGAGGTCAGGAACCTAACAGAGGAAGGAAAGAGTCTTTATCCACAATGACTGATCTTTTTTGCCATTTTGGTTTTGTATGCACACATGGGATTTTTCTTTAGATCCATCAGGCGCTGAGAATCTAAGTCACAGCCACACACAAGGCCAAGAGGCTAATTCAGACACACCCCTTTCCAAAGCATTAAGCAAAGAGCCACAGGTGATGCACATTAATGTCCATTTGAAAACTGTTTTCTTCAGGTTTCACAAAGGGGTGCCCTGAGGCAAAGACCTTTCTGACATTCAGTGCTACAGAACAATAGGGAAGCAAAAGGCCCAAAGCAGGGTTTCTCCACTGAGACTTTCCTGGTCACACTGATATCTGAGTTTTCTGAGATGCTCCCCATTCTCTTCAGCTCACCAGTACATGGACATGTCACAGAGCTTGGAGGTGGTACATATCTTGGACACAAAACCATGAGCCTATTCTGGAGAGTGGCCAGAATTCAGGAAGAAATCAGGAACTTAGGAAGATTGTAGGTGTTGCCCATCCACAAGTCAAGCCGCAGTCCATTCATAAATTGGGAAAGATTAATCCTGAGAAGCTTTCCACTAGACAGGACACATCCATTAATGCATTCTCTTTTCTAATGTCTACAACCACGGACACAGTGCTATACACGGACATAGAAACACTCGCCATGTCAAACGACTTACTAGAAACTCTCCACTGAATACCAAACAAACTGCCTTCCCTACCTATTCTCAGAACATGAGACAAAACCACAAACTTTCACCCACATCCACAAAGGCACATCCTTCCCCCAAGTAGGTCTGTGACAATCCGGAGTGTCCTCTGACTTGTTGGCCATTCTATGTACCCATGAAATGGCCTGTCCTGTATCAGATCTGATCTCTTTGTTCAAATCTGTGAAGTTGTCAGGAGCCAGTGGTGAGTCACTAACTGCTTTCTCAGGAACGTCCCCTCTTGAGAGCTCTCCTGGCATTTAGCCATCCTCACATCAGTAGGTACCAAGAGAGACTGACTCTGTCATTGGTAAATCCAAACATGTGAGTCCACTGGAATTGAGACTGAGACTGGTTCTGTGTGCCTGGCTTCCTGGATCCCAAATTCAGAGAGTTCCATCACCAAGGAAGTGAGGTAGGTCACTTCCTTCAAGAATTGAATGAAGTCACTACCTTGGCAACCACTTTGTCCTAACAGTTGCTTCCAAGGGTCCCATGAGATAGAGGATGCCCCTACTTTCTGTGACACTTTCATAAGTTAGAATGGAATATCAACCATAGGAAACCAGGAACAGCTCTCCCCAGAGTCCAGGTTTGGTCCATATTCTCTACATTAAAAAGAGAGAGGCTTATTCAGACACATTCCTTCATCCTGACCAGGTTGTCTGCAATGGAAGATGACTTTTGCTCTCTCAGGTCCTAAAAAGCTGCCTACAAGTTCTCCAGGGATCATTTCTGCTTGGACCATTGAGGTTCTCAGCAGGTTAAAGATGCTCTACATTCCTGTATTGTAAAACCAACTCTGTCCCTGGTCTTCTGTAAACGTAGATTGAGGGAACAGTGTATGGTTAGGGTTAATAACAGGTTCAATTTGGGTGAGGAGTCATTCTGCTGGATTAATAATGGCATTGGGAACCTACAATATTTACAAAAATATATAGGTAAAATATAAGTATGAAAACAGAAATCTATTTAGATTTGAAGCCCAGAAGGGCATTAGGCCCTTCATTTGGGATACTTAGCTTTGAATTATGTTCTGCACAGGTGTCTCAGATTAATCGATATACAATGTTATAGGACCTTGTACCTTGGATGATTGAATGTCGAAGAGAACATCCAGGCAAAAAGGAATTGTCGGTAGTATTAGAAAGACAGTTGGTAAGTTTAGAAAGAAGAGTGAGTATAAGATTTGGACCAAAATTTCTTTAGCAATAGGTTTTCGGGTAGACAGTGAATGTAAATGTCAGCACGTGTGAAGAGTCAGTCACAATTATGAACAGGGGAAAATATGTTAGAAAGCTAATATCGATAGAGACATTAGGAAATCAGGCAAAGTGTAAAGTGAGAGATAGGATAAGACATTTTCAATAGGATTGAGTTTGAATATATAATCTTAGAAAGAAACAAATATGTAGTCCCCAACAGATTGACAAGTGGGAGCATTAGGCAACCTGCACATGGATGTTTTTAGTAAGCCATGTTCATTTTCCATTTAGGCTTTGGTACAATCATAAGTGTGATATTTGCATTTTCTGACCAGAATATTACTGTGATAAAATGTATATGTAGATCAGCTTACATGAGTATTTCTTCCACCATTTCTTGGAGCAATATTTTGAATATGTATAAATTAGTATTGTGGGCAAAAATAGATGTACCCTGTGTCTATAAATATAGAGATAATGCATGAATAGGCCATACTGTGAATAAATAATACGACTTCTTCCAACTTTAAGTAATGTATTGAGTTGATATCTGAAAATATTCAGGAAATCTTATATTGATATACATACATTCATTCCAACCAGTCATACATTTAATGTTAATACTAGGGTTATGGTTTATCCTGAAGGGTGTGTGAGATTTGCTTTAATCTTACAATGGAACTAAAAAATATTATTTTTGGAAAGAAGTCTCATGAAAAGACCAGTCAAGAAACATGGAAGAATACATGTGTTCTGAAGCAGGAAGTGATTGACAGTGAAACAAATGCCTACAAATTTGTGAACTTGTGGATGATATATATATATTCTATGATGTGCATAAACTGAAGAAATAGTAATGTACCAGTGTTGAAAAAAATGAACGTCAAAATACACATCATGTCCCATAGGAGTCTACTTGCATTGATGTTAAACTGGGTCAGTTACTCTAGAAATATTAGGATTCGTATGTACCTTTCACTGAAGTTAGTTTTCAGTACTTGGAAACAAATATATATTTCAGGTGTATAAATATTTCTGAGAATAATCTTGTGAAAAATTGATTATAAATCTAAATACATGAACATGGATGAATTTATGGAGTGTATATAAGACACATATATTTCATATTTCGAAAAATCTGGAGAGTGTGTATATATATATATATATATATATATATATATATATATATATACAAAACACACACACAGACATTAAAAAGTAGCAATACATATGCTAATCGATATTCATCATGAAAAATATATCATTCAAATATGCAAAAATATGCAAAAATATTTATTTTACTGAACATGCATTTATGTATAATGTTTTCAACTAGGAAGCTCACCCATAAGTTGAATTTTCAGTTTCAACAGTGGTTAGTAGGAGTGATCTCTTCTCACAAGTTGTATCTGCCAAGTCAGACAACACACAAAAATTAACCTGTGATACCAGGTAGGATTCTATATGTGCATATAAATACACATGTGCTGAGTAGTCTATAGCGAAAGGGAGACAGTAATTCACATATTTGATAATTTTAAAAACACATGGAGAACTATTTTAAGCAAAAATTGACTAGATTTATAACACCAACCCTTTATCATGCAAAAGGCAAGTCCAAATATCCACCATGCCTCCACTGAACTGCTTGTATTTCCATTCTGTTTCGGTTATTTTTCTCCATCATATTAGGATTAGTAGTCAGAGTCTAGTAGGGTAGGAGGAGTGATCTCTTCTCACAATTTGAATCTGCCAAGTCAGACAACACACAAAAATTAACCTGTGATACCAGGTAGGATTTTATATGTGCATGAAAAAATACATGTGCTAAATAGTATATACAGAAAGGGAGACAGGAATTCACATATTTGTTAATTTAAAAACACATGAAAAATTGTTTTAAACAAAAATTTACTAGATTTATAACACCTACCCTTTATCATGCAAAAGGCAAGTCCAAATATATACCATGCGTCCACTAAAATGCTTGTATTTGGGGTTTTTTTCTCCATCATATTAGGATTAGTAGTGAGAGTCTAGTAGGGTACAGGTTAGTGTCATGATTTCGGTATTTTGATTGGAAAATAGGAAAATAAATTCAATGTGTATGCAAATATGTGCCACAGAATAATATTCCAACTTTCATCCAGAACAATGCCATGACATTACCTTCGCCCCAATAAGACACAGTTATAGGAGGAGAGTTAGAAAATCTATGAATACATATCTGGAATGGAAGATGCTCAGGAGTTCACAACCTTGGAGTTGGTAGAGGAGTTTCCAAAGTAAGGATCAGGGTAAACACTCCACAAACATGGAGCTCTTCTTGTCTAAAGACTTCTTGAGAGACTGCCTCTGAGATTTGGCCCTTGAAATATATGTTCTTCTCTCTTTGTAGTGAGACCATCAAAGCTGGGTCTGCATCTATGTGACCTGGAGGACATGGTTTCTTATTTTATAATGAACATGAGGGAGCAGTTGCTGAATTCTCTCTTTGTAGGTAAACTGTGACCACTGGGTGCTAAGTGTCTCCCCGTGTGGACTGTGAAGCCATTTGGTCATCCTCCACTTTCTGTGGTGTTTCTTGCTGCTTCACTGGGAGTATGGTATTTACTTCACAAAATACAATGAGTTCAACTGGGACAAAGTGCTAGAGGGAGTTCTGTCAGGTGTGGTGGGTCAGGGTCTGCAGGAAAATGCACCAAAATGTCTTCTATTTCACGTAGCTTGTGCCCTTGACCATAGCAACCTTATTCCTAAAATTTCCCTTAAACCTCTCGATATAACAAGATGCCTTTACATATAAGGGTCTGTTGGCTACACTATGTCAGCCACAAGCCATTTGGAAGTCAATGGAAGATCCACATGAACCCACCACAGATGTTTTATGACACACCTGCACACCACTGCTCTAGGCCAACTACTCAGCAGACTCCAACTTACTGGCATCTCTGTTCTACACCATTTTCATGAAACCCAGTCAATCAAGGCACTGTCTGGTACACTCATGATCAGCAACAGGACATCCAAATATTCTCCAGTGCCACCTGGTCATTGGAATTTCAAATATACCGTGGTATTTATCTAGAATTAGGAAGTTAGACGATAGGATTAAAAAGAAGAGTGAATGAAGGATTTGGACAAAATGTTCTGCGTTCCCAATTTGAGGCCTACTGTCATGCGTGGTCGAATCTCATGCTTCTCCTCCTAAAATCCCAACACAATTCATGGCAATACATCTCTAAGGTCATTTCCAAAACTCCATTTCTAAGGGGAATCACACCAGAGTTCAAGCCCAGGTGGACCCTGTCATCTCTTTCAACCACCGCACAAATGACCACATTTAAAACCAAAACACTCCCACATGGCCCTCATCTTCTTCCATATAGACACTCATCATAACCTCTGGCTGGAGGTTTCCATGAGGGGCGCAGCGCAAGACAGTGTCCACAATAAGCTCCCTTGCACCTCATTTGCCTAAAGTCAGGGTGGCCTGGACACCCTTCCTGTGAACCAGGAGTGATCAAATAGGCCTTCAATTAATACTGCTCTGCTTCTCCAATTTGAGGCCTACTGACTGTAGGGTTTAGATTCTTTATGTGAATTGGAGTCATGAGACAACCCAAGCACCTCTGGGCTGCCCTCTGCAGGGCTTTGAAGAACACATTTGAGTGAGTCTAGGAGTTCGACCAAATGTTCTTTAGCAATACGGTTTTGGTGAGAGAGTGAATGTAAATGTCAGCACATTTGAAGGGACATTCCCAATGATGAACTGGAGAAAAGGTGTTTGAAAGCAGATATCAATGGAGACATTAGAAAATTAGGCAAAGTACAACGTGAGTTGTAGGATAAGACATTTTTAACAGGGTTATGGTTCAATATATAATCTTAGGAAGAAACAGATATGTCGTCACCAATAGGAATGATATTTGAGAGCATTAGGGAACCAGGACATGGATGTTGTTAGTAATACATGCTCAAATTCAATTTAGGCTTTGGTACAATCATAAGTGTGACCCTTGCCTTTTGTGTCAGGAATATTACTGTGATGAAATGTATATGTATATCAGGTGACTATAGTATTTCTTCCACCATTTCTGAAAGCAATATTTTAAAGACTTATAAATTAGTATTGGGGATACATTTAGGTGTACCCTGTATGTATGAATATAGAGATGATGCCTTAATAAACCATACTGTGAATAAATAATATAACTGGTTCCACTTTTAATAATAGATTGAATTGATATATGAAAATATATAAGAAATTTTATGTTCATATACAATCATTCATTCCAAAAAGTTATACATCAAATGGTAATAATAGGGTTACGGTGTATCATGATGGGTGTGTGAGTTTGCTTCAAAAGTGATTATGGAAATCGAAAATAATGTGTTTGGAAAGATGTCTCATGAAAAAAACTATCAAGAAACCTGGAGGAATACATGTGTTCTGAAGCAGGAAGTGATTGAAAGTGAAACAAATGCCTATAAATTTGATAACTTGTGCAAGAAATATATATCCTATGATGTGCATAAAATGAAGAAAAAGTAATCTACCAGTGTTGAATAAAAATGAACGTCAAAATAGACATCATGGAACATAGGAATGTACTTGCATTGATGTTAAGCTGGGTAAGTTACTGTAGAAATATTAGAATTTGTGTGCAACATTCACTGAATTTAGTTTTCAGTACTAGGAAACAAATATGTATTTCAGGTGGATGAATATTTCTGAGAATAATCTTGTGAAAAGTTGATTAGAAATCCACATAGATGAACATGAATGAATTTAGGCAGTGCATAATAAGACACATATATTTCACGTTTTGAAAAATCTAGAGCGTATATATATATATATATATATATATATATATATATATACACACACACACACAAAACCCACACAGAGACATTAAAAAGTAGCAATATATATGACAATCAAAATTCATCATGATATATATATCGTCCAAAGATCCAAAAAATATTTATATTACTGAACATGCATTTATGTATAATGCTGTTTAACTAGGAAGCTCCCCCATAGGTTGAATTTTCAGTTCCAACAGCGATTAGGAGGAGTGATCTTTTCTCACAATTTGTATCTGCCAAGCTGGCCACCTCACAAGTGTATACGTGTGATACCAGGTAGGATTCTATATGTGCATATACAAAAGCATGTGCTGAATAGGCTACAGATAAACGGAGACAGGGATTCACCTATTTGTTAACTTTAAAAACACACTGAGAACTACTTCAATTAAAAATTGACTAGATTTATAACTCCTACCCTATATATTGCAAAAGGCAAGCCCAACTATACACCAAACCTCCTCTGAACTTCTTTTATTTCTATTCTGTTTGAGTTATTTTTCTCAATCATATTAGGATAAGCAGTCAGAGTCTAGTAGGGTATGGTTTAGTGTCAGGGATTCAGTATGTCGAATGGAAAATTGGAAAATTAATCCAAAGTGTATGCAAATATGTGGTACACAAAAATCTTCTTACTCTCATCCAGAACAATGCATTGTCATTACCTCCACCCCAAGTAATACATAATGAGAAGAGAAGAGGTAGAAAATCTGTGAATACATATCTGGAATGGAATATGCTCAGAAGTTCACAACTTTGGAGGTGTTAGAGGAGTTACCCAAAGTAAGGGACAGGGTAAACTTTCCAAAACATGGAGCTCTGGTGCCCTAAAGACTTCTTGAGAAACTGCCTATGAGGTTGGGCACTTGAAATATATGTTTTTGTAAGGAGCTTTTGCTTTCTCTCTAGTGAGCCCATCAAAGCTGGGTCTGCATCTATGTGACCTGGAGAACATGGTTTCTTATTTTCCAATGAACATGAGGCAGCAGTGCTGATTTCTGTCTTTGTAGGTCAATTGTGGCCAATGTGGGCTAAGTGTCTCCCCATGTGGACTGTGAAGCCATTTGGTCATCCTCCAATTTTCAAGGTGTTTCTTGTTGCTGCACTGGGAGTTTGGTATTTGCTTCATGATATACAAGGAGTTCAACTGGGACACAGTGCTGGAGGGAGTTTTGTCATGTGTGGTGGGTCAGGGTTCTCAGGAGAATGCACCAACCAGGCTTCTATCCCCCATAGCTTGCCCTCTTGTCAACAGCAACCTGGTTCTGAACATTGCCCTGAAACCTCTCCATATAAAAATATGCTTTTACATAGAACATTCTGCTGGTTGCACCATGTCAGTCACAAGCCATTTGGAAGCCAATGGCAGATTCACATTGGCCCACACAGATGTTTTATCATACACCTTCCCACCTCTGCTCTAGGCCCTCGACTCAGCAGGGTTCAACTTACTGGTATCGCTGTTCTACATCATTTTTATGAATCCCTGTCAATCAAGGCACTGCGTGATACACTCATGATCAGACGTAGGACATCCACAGGTTCCCCAGTGCGACCTGGTCATGGGAAATTCAAAAATTTCATGGTATTTATCTGGGCATTTTTCAAGATTGAAGTTGGAAGCACTGTCGGTTTCAATTCATTCTGGAACCATTAAATGGTGAGGAAGCTCAATTCAATGAAATCTTTGGAGAACACTAACAGGCAAGGCTTTCCAAAGAGTGGCAAAAAGGTCACATGAAGCCAGGCTTATCGAGTTCTACACTGTGAGGTCCATGTTTGTTTTGATTCTCAACTATGGCTGCCATGTTTTTAACAATATAATCATGTATTATCCTGGCTGAGATTGCCAGTGCTCTGTGGAAAGGCACCTTGGGCCTATATCTCAGTTTCCAAGGGCGACTCTCATGCGTGGCCTCCTAAAATCCCAACACAATTAATGGCAATACTTCTCTGAGGTGAGTTTCAGAACTCAGTCTCTATGGGGAATCAGACCAGAGTTCAAGCCAAGGTGGACCAAGTCATCTCTTCCAACCGCCACACAAATGAACACAATTGAAACCAAAACACTCCCACATGGCCCTCATTTTCTTCCATATAGACACTCATCATAACTCTTGCTAGAGGTTTCCATGAGGGGCACAGTCCAAGACAGTGTCCAAAATAAGCTCTTTTGCCCCTCATTTGCCTAATGTTCGAGTGTCCTGACACCCTTCCTGTGAACCAGGAGTGATCCAATAGGCCTGCATTTGATACTGCTCCGCTTCTCCAATTTGAGGCCTACTGATTGTGGGGTTTAGATTCTTTATGTGTATTTGAGTCATGAGAAAAAGCAAGCCGCAATGGGCTAGCCTCTGCAGAGCTTTGAAGAACTCATTTGATCCAATGGATCCCTATTCTCACTTGATGGAGATCAGGAACCTTACAGAGAAAGGCGAGAGACTTCATCCACAATGACTGCTCTTTTGGCCATTTTGGTTTTGGATGCACACATGGGATCTTTCTTTACATCCATCAGGTGCTGACAATCTAAGTCACAGACTCACACAGTGCCAAGAGCCTGATTCAGACACATCCCTTTCCAAAGCAATTAAGCAAAGAGCCACAGGTGATGCCCATTCATTTCCATTTGAAAACTGTTTTCTTCAGGCTTCACAAAGGGTTGGCATGAGGCAAAGACCTTCCTGACTTTCAGGGCAAAAGAAGATTTTATAAGCAAAAGGCCCAAAGAAGGGTTTCTCCACTGAGAGGTTAGTAGTCACACTGATATCTACGTTTTCTGAGATGCTCACCATTCCCTTCAGCTATTCAGTACATAACCATGTGACAGAGCTTGGAGGTGGTACATATCTTGGACACAAAACCATGAGCCTATTATGGAGAGTGGCCAGAATTCCAGAAGAAAACAGGAACTTAGGAAGATAGCAGATGTTGGCCATTGATAAGGCAAGCCCTGGTCCATTCATTAATTCATCAGGATAAATTCTGGGAAGCATTCTAGTAGACAGGACACATCCATTGATGCATTCTTTTTTCTAATGTCTACAACCACGGACACAGTGAGGTACACAGATATAGAATCACATGCCTTGTGAGACGACTTAGTAGAAATAGTTCACTGCAAACCAAACAAACTGCCACTGCTACCTATTCTCAGAACATGAGACAAAACCACAAACCCACACCCACACCCACAATGGCATCTCCTTTCCCCAAGTAGGTCTGTGACTATCCGGAGTGTCCTCTGACTGCTGGGCCATACTATGTTCCACCCAAATGGCCTGTCCTTTCTCAGATCTGATCTCCTTGGCCAACTTTGTGAAGTAGTCAGAAGCCAGCAGTGGGCCACTACCTGCTTTCTCAGGAAAGGCCCCTCTCAGAGCTTTCCTGGCATTTGACCATCCTCACATCAGTAGGTACCCAGAAAGAGTGACTCTGTCCTTGGTAAAACTAAACAAGTGATCCCACTGTGACTGTGACTGGGACTGGTTCTGGATGCCTGGCTTCTTGGATCCCAAGTTAAGAGAGTTCCATCACCAAGGAAGTGAGGTGAGGTCACTTCCTTCAGGAAGTGAATGAGGTCACTACCTTAGCAACCACTTTGTCCTAATAGTTGCTTCCATACTTCCTCTGACACTTTCACAAGTTAGATCGGTATATCAACCATAGGAACCCAGGAACAGCTCTCCACACAGGCCTTGTTTGGTCCATCTTCTCTACATTAAGAAGAGAGAGCCTGAATGAGACACATTTCTTCATCCTGACCAGGTAGTTTGCCATGGAAGATGACTTTTACTCTCCCAGTTCCTTCATAGCTGCCTACATGTTCTCCAGGGATCATTTCTGCATGGACCTTTGAGGTTTTCAGCAGGTGGAAGATCCACTACATTTCTGTATTGTAAGACCAACTCTGTCCCTGCTGTTCTGCAATGTTAGATTGAGGGAACAGTGTATGGTTAGGGTTAATAACATGTTTGATTTGGGGTAGGAATCATTCTGCTGGATGAATAATGGTATTGGGAACCTGCGATATGTATGAGAATATATAGGTGAAATATATGTATGAAAACAGAAATCTACGTAAGATTTGAAGCCCAGAAGAGCATTGGGCCCTTGATTGGGATACTTAGCTTTGAATTAGGTTCTGCACAGTTGTGTCAGATTAATCAATATACAATGGCATTGGACCTTGTACCTTGGATGATTGAATGTCGAAGGGAACATCCAGTCAAAAAGGGTTAGTCGGTAGTGAAAGGTTAATAAAATAGGTACTTGTCACTTCCTGGGAAGAATGTTGTGTTTATTCCGAGCATAATGGAGTTGTAAAAAAATTATGATTAAATTAAAAAGACACCCTGAAGAGCGTCAATGAGAGAGTGAGAGGACAAAAAAGGGTGGTTTGAGTCTTGGTTCACATAGTCCCCCTGTTTGACTACTTTTTAACAACCCTGGCCTGTCCAAAATAATCTCCATAATATTGCTAACTATAAAACCCTCTTTGCTCAACCGTGTAATTTCTTTTCTCCAAGCTCAAATTGGACAAGTTAAACTTATGGTAATACTCCACTAGAAGACATTGAATGTGACACCCCCCAATGATCACTTTTATGATTAAAAGTAGATAGAAGAAGAAGTGAGGAATGAAAGGTTAATAAAATAGGTACTTGTCACTTTTTTTCTGTATGCTTAACAAAACACTCTTGAAATCTTGAGAACTGTTTGCTAATCTTGTTTCCAGAATGTCCTGTCCCCAACTGCTAAACTGCAGAATGTACTCCTTCACCCGGTTGAACGCAAACCGCCCACTCGCCCTTACCCATCAAAAAACTTCGCTCCCTGCCCTCCCCAAGGAAAGTATATAAGCTCTGCTTAAGCTCTTCTCAGGGCACTCTGCTCTATTCAAGTTAGCTCTGATCCCCCACATGCTGGACCCCCAATAAACCCTTTGCTGTTGCAGGAGATAGCCATTTTTCAAGGATGAAGTTGGAGGCACTGTGGGTTTCAATTCATTCAGGAACCATTAAATGGTGAGGAAGCTCATTTCAATGAAATCTCTGGAGAACGCTCACAGGCAAGTCTTCCCAAAGAGTGGCCAAAAGGTCACATGAAGCAAGGCACATTGAACTCTACAATGTGAGGTCCATTTGTGTTTTGGCTCTCCACTATGGCTGCCAAGTTTTTCATAATAAAATCAAGTGATATCCTGCCTGAGATTCCCAGTGCTCTGTGGAAAACCAACCTGGGACTAGATTTCCGAATCCAAGGGTGAATCTCATCCGTGGCCTCCTAAAATCCCAACACAATTCATGGCAATACTTCTCTGAGGTCAGTTCCAGAACTCAGTCTATAAGGGGAATTACCCAAGAGTTCCAGCCCTGGCGGACCCACTCATCTCTTCCAACTACCACAAAAATGACCACAATTATAGCCAAAACATTCCCACATGGCCCTCATTTTCTTCCATATAGACACTGATCATAACTTCTGGCTAGAGGTTTCCATGAGTGATGCAGCTCAGGACAGTGTCCAATATAAGCTCCCTTGCCCCTCACTTGCCTAAAGTCAGTGTGGCCTGGACACCCTTCCTGTGAACCAGGAGTGATCAAATAGGCCTGCCATTATTACTGCTCTGCTTCTACTATTTGAGGCCTACTGACTGTCAGGTATAGATTCTTTATGTGGTTTGTATTCATGAGAGAACACTAGCACATCTGCAGGGCTTTGAAGAAGTCATTTGATCCAAGGGTCCATATTCACACTTGATGGAGGTCAGGAACCTAACAGAGGAAGGTGAGAGACTTCATCCACAATGACTGATTTTTTGAATTTTGGTTATGGATGCAAACATGGGATCTTTCTTTAGATCCATCAGGTGCTGACAATCTAAGCCTCAGCTTCACACAGGGCCAAGAGGCTTATTCAGACACATCTCTTTCCAATTAAGCAAAGAGCCACAGGTGATCCCCATTCATTTCCATTTGAATACTGTTTTCTTCAGGCTTCACAAAGGGGTGGCCTGAGCCAAAGACTTTCCTTGCATTCAGGGCAACAGAAAAATAGGTAAGCAAAAGGCCTAAAGCAGGGTTTCCCCACTGAGACTTTCCTGGTCACCCGGATATCTGAGTTTTCTGAGATGCTCACCATTCCCTTCAGCTATCCAGTACATGGCCATGTGATAGAGCTTGGAGGTGGTACATATCTTGGACACAAAACCATGAGCCTATTCTGGAGAGTGTCCAGAATTCAGGAAGAAAACAGGAATTTAGGAAGATAGTAGGTTTTGCCCATTGATAAGGCTAGCCGCAGTCCATTCATAAATTGGCAGTATGAATGCAGGGAAGCTTTCTACTAGACAGAACACACCCATTGATGCATTCTTTTTCTAATACTACAACCACGGACAGAGTGGGATACACAGTAATAGAAACACTCACCTTGTCAGAGAACATACTAGAAACAGTCTTCTCCAAACCAAACAAATTGCCTTTGCTACCTATTCTCAGAACATGAGAGAAAACCACAAACTCACACCCACACTCAAAAAGGCACCTCCTTCCCCAAAGTAGGTCTGTGACTATCCGGAGTGTCCTCTGACGGGTGGGCCATACTATATTTCCCCGAAGTGGACTGTGCTGCCTCTGTTCTGGTCTCCTTGGCCAAATCTGTGAAGTTGTCAGAAGCCAGTGGTGAGCCACTACCTTCTTTCTCAGGAAAGGCCCCTCTTCTTAGCTTTCCTGGCATTTGGCCATCCTCACATCACTAGGAACCAAGAAAGACTGACTCTGTCCTTGGTTAACCCAAACAAGTGAGACCACTGGGACTGGGACTGGGACTGGCTGTGGTTGCCTGACTTCCTGAATCCCAAATTTAGAGAGTTCCATCACCAAGGAAGTCATGTGAGGTAACTTCCTTCAGGAAGTTAATGAAGTCACTGCCTTGGCAACCACTTTGTCCTAACAGTTACTTCCAAGGGTCCCAAGAGGTGCAGGGTACCCCTACTTCCTGTGACATTTTCACAAGTTAGAATGGTATTTCACCATAGGCACCCGGGAACAGCTCTCCACACAAGCCTGTTTTGGTCCATCTTCTCTACATTAAGATGAAAGAGGCTGATTCAGACACATCCTTTCATCCTGACCAGGTTGTTTACCATGGAAGTTGTCTTTTCCTCCCTCAGGTCCTTCATAGCTGCTTACAACTTCTCCAGGGATCATTTCTGCATGGACCTTTGAGGTTCTCAGCAGGTGGAATATCCCCTACACTCCTGTATTGTAAGACCAACTCTGTCCCTGCTTTTCTGTAAAGTTAGATTGAGGGAACAGTGTATGGTTAGGGTAATAACAGGTTAAATTTGGGTTAGGAATCATTCTGTGTGATGAATAATGGTATTGGGAACCTGTGATATTTACAAGAATATATAGGTGAAATATAAGTATAAATACAGAAGTCTGGGTAAGATTTGAAGCCCAGAAGAGCATTGGGCCCTTGATTGGGATACTTAGCTTTGAAATACCTTCTGCACAAATGTCTCAGATAAATTGATAAACAATGGCATAGGACCTTGTAAATTGGATGATTAAATGTAGAAGAAACCATCCACTCAAAAAGGGTAGTCGGTAGGATTAGAAAGATAGTCAGTAGGTTTAGGAAGAAGAGTGAGTATAGGATTTGGACCAAAAGTTCTTTAACAATAGGGTTTCCGGTAGAGAATGAACGTAAATGTCAGCACATGTGAAGAGTCAGTCACAATGATGAACTGGGGAAAATATATAGGGAAGCAGATATGAATAGAGACATTAAGAAATCAGGCAATGTATAAATTGAGTGATAGGATTAGACATTTTCAACAGGGTAGAGGTTGAATACACAATCTTAGGGAGAAACAAATATTTAGCACCAATACGATTGACATTTGAGAGCATTAGGCAATCTGGACTTGGTTGTTTTTAGTAATCCATGCTCACTTTCCATTTAGGCTTTGGTACAAT
Organism: Callospermophilus lateralis; assembly: GCF_048772815.1. Classification (NCBI taxonomy): domain Eukaryota; kingdom Metazoa; phylum Chordata; class Mammalia; order Rodentia; family Sciuridae; genus Callospermophilus; species Callospermophilus lateralis. Next base: position 105,412 of record NW_027516576.1, on the reverse strand, counting down.
CATAAGTGTGAACTTTGCATTTTGTGTCCAGAATATTAGTGTGATAAAGTGTATATGTAGTTCAGGTGACATGAGTATTTCTTCCACTAATTCTGTGGGCAATATTTTGAAGTTGTATAAATTAGTATTGGGTGTACAAATAGGTATACCCTGTGTCTACGAAAATAGATAAAATGAATGAATAGACCATACTGTGAATAAATAATATAACTGGTTCCAACATTAAATAATGGATTGAATTGATATCTGAAAATATACAGGAAATCTTATATTTATATACATACATTTATTACAACCATTTATACATCTAATGGTAATATTAGGGTTATGGTTTGTCATGAAGAGTGTGTGAGTTTTGCTTCACAAGTGATTGTTGAAACCTAAAATTAAAAAGAAGTCTCATGAAAAAAACAGTCAAAAACATGTAGGAATACATGTGTACTGAAGCAGGAAGTGATAGAAAGTGAAACAAATGCCTATAAATTTGCAAACTTGTGAATGAAATATATATCCTATGATGTGCATAAACTGAAGAAATAGTCATGTAACAGTGTTCAATAAAAATGAACGTCAAAATACACATCATGTACCATAGTAATCTACTTGCATTGATGTTAAAGTGGGTCAGTTACTGTAGAAAAATTATGACTTCTATGCACCATTCACTGAATTTAGCTTTCAGCACTAGGAAACAATATATATTTGAGGTGGATGAATATTTCTGAGAATAATTTTGTGAACATTTGATTATAAATCCACATGCATGAATATGAATGCATTTAGGGATTGTATAATAAGACACATATATTTTATATGCTGAAAAATCTGGAGAGTATATATATATATATATATATATATATATATATATATACACACACACACACACACACACACACGCAAATGCACAGACATTAAATGGTAGCAATATATATGCCAATCGAAATTCATCATAAAATATATATCATCCACAGATCCAAAAATATTCATTTTACTGAACATGGATTTATGTATTATCTTGTTCAACTAGGAAGCTCACGCATAGTTCTAATTTTCAATTCCAAAAACGTTTAGGAGTAGTGATCTCTTTTCACAATTCGTATCTGCCAAGTCAGCCACCTCACAAAAATGTACATGTGATACCAGGTAGGATTCTATATGTGCATACAAAAATACATGTGCTGAATAGGCTACAGATACAGGGAGACAGGTATTCACATATTTGTTAACTTTAAAACACACGGAGAATTATTTCAATTTAATATTGACTAGATTAATAACACCTACCCTTTATCATACAAAAGGTAAATCCAGCTATACACCATGCCTCCTCCGAACTGCTTGTATTTCTATTCTGTTTTGGTTGTTTTTCTCCATCAATTTATGATTGCCACAGTCTGGCTGGGCACAATTCAGGAGCCACTTGTCAAATAAACTAACTTTATTTTTAGAACTACACACGCCAAAAAAATAGCTCCTCGGGAAATACCCTCAGAGCACAACTGCCACCACCAGCTTCCCACAAGCTCTCAACCTCTCCACTCCTCCTGCTCTTGAGTTCGATTGGCTGGGTGATTTGGGCACAGCCAAAAAAGTCCCCCAATGAGCAGCTTGGTAGTTTGAAAGGATGGGGAAACAGCCCAAATGGCATCACCGCAGAATAGCCAATCAGCTAGATGTTGCTGGGGCCGCTGTGAGCAAACCATCAGCTGGCAGTCTGAAAGTTTTCTTTGGCCCCTCGGGCTGTGGCTCTCAACATCTCCCCCTCTCTGTTTAAACAACAAGCATGTGGCTTAGGGACCATGCCTGCCTTAGGTTGTCCAATAGTACATATGGTCCTTACTTATTATCGAATGAGCTGACCTCAAGGTGTCAGCCTCCAGTCTTAGGTTGGTACCATTGCAACTGGATCTTACCCGTCACTAACTACAGGTCCAGTATACAGCCACACCTATGGAGAGGACTTTGTACCAGTGGGGGTGTAAGGTTCTTTGTCTCATCTCTGTTGGACCCCAAATTTTAGCTGAACAACCATGACAAGCAGAAGGGAGGAAGATACACCAAGCCAATTGAGGGCTCCTTTTGGAAAAATTGTACCACCGATGACATCATCAGCAAAAATACCCCAACACTACCACAAGTCGATGCACCAACATATTGATCACAATGCATGCAGGTGAGTTCACAATGCATACAAGTGATACATAGTCCAGGCAAGTTCTGCAAGCAGTTCAGTGATGGCTTTTGCAGAAGCTGTAGATTGGTTTTATCTTTGTCTTCACAGGCACTGGGATGAAGATAGGAATTCTGGCAAAAATGCCTAAAGAAAAAATTATGTAACATTCCAGAAGGCACTAAAAGAAAACAATTTTCTTAACAATTTACATTGTCTTGAAGAGATTTATTAAATATAATGAAAAGGAAAGGTGAAAGAAAGCAAACAGATCTGTTAACCTCCCTTTTTGTTCACATTTTAAAACAATCCTCAACGGGTGTTTAGCCAATTTAAATTAAAATATTTACATCACGTGAATAAAAAAAATATATTTGGATCCATTTTTTCATGAGCGCTCATCACATATGATATATGGTTATGTACATTCAAACATATAATACAAAACACAAGTGTGCACACATAATATAATACATACAACACATAACATAATAGTAAAGGCTTTATAACTTTTTACATGTGAAATCTCCATTGCAAAGTCTAAAAACTCTATAGTCCAAAAATAAAACTGATCAGCAAAACATTAACCTAGGTCTGTATGAGCTCAAAAAACAAAAAAGAACTTCATGATATGGGAAAGGGCAATAATAAAATAGATATTGAAAAAAACATCCTGGTTCTGTCACAGATGTAAGAATAGCCAAACTGGAGTTCTGGATATCAGCTGTAATTGATTTGAGCCAAATCATCTTCTTTTGGGTCTGTAGAAATCTCTTTAGTTAATCTCTCTGGAATCCAAATCGGCTCCTGTTCTCCCTGTGAAAACACACAAACAGGCCCCCGACTCCAGACAATTACTGGGTCAGGACCTTTCCATTGTCCTGTTAGAATATCCTTCCAAAGTACCTTGGGCTTATGTACATTTTTTGGACATATATGCCTTTCTGCAGCACTAAGCCCTGTTGAATCCAAATTTAAAAAGTTTAGAGTAAAAGGGGTTATTTTAAGTTTATCTTTGGGGAATATATACCCCTTCCCAATTCCTTCTTTTTGCTTTAGTAAGTACGTTTTAATAGTTTGATGTGCTCTTTCAACTATATATTGTCCCTGCTGATTGTATGGGACTCCTGTTATATGAGTGATGCCAAATGATGAGCAAAATTGTTTAAAAGAGGTAGAAGTATAACCAGGGGAATTATCTGTTTTTAACTGTTTTGGAACACCCACAGTGGCAAAATTTTGTAAGCAATGACCTATATCATCTTTAGTTTTTTTCTCCGACAAGAAGGGAGCCCATCAAAAATCCAGAAGAAGTATCAACTGTAACATGCAAATATTTTAATTTTCCAAATTCTGGCAAGTTTGTGACGTTCATCTGCCAAATATAGTTAGGTATCAATCCTCTAGGATTGACTCGAAGATTAACGTGTGGTAAAAAGGTCACACAATTTTGACATTGTTTTATTATTTGTCTAGATTTTTCCTTAGTTATTTTAAAGCACTTTTGTAAACTATTAGGATTGACATGGAACTTTTTATGAAAATTTGTAGCTTCTTCTACTATAGAGAAAATATGTATGTCATGTGTAGTTTTATCTGCTAAATCATTGTCCAAACTAAGGGCTCCAGGCAATCCTGTATGTGTTCTGATATTTCCTATAAAGAACAGATCTTTTCTGTCCAAGATTAGACTTTGTATAGTGGAAAGCAAAGAGAAAACAGTAGAGGAAGGGGAAATCCTACCAGCATCTTCAAGGGATACTATAGCATTAACTATATTCTGATTATCGGAAAATAAATTAATTACAGAATCTTTAAACATCACAAAAGCTTGTAATACTGCATTAAGCTCTACCTTTTGAGATGATTGTTTGGGTACTAGAAATGTAAAAGTTTGATCAGGTGTAACTATTGCTGCTGTACCATTATTTGACCCATCAGTGAATATATTTGGAGCATTCATGATAGGTGTTTTTCTTGTCATTTTTGGAAAAATTACAGGATGAAATGATCAAAAAGACAATAAAGGATTAGATGGTAAGTGATTATCAAATGAAATATTAGATTTGCACATGATTATTGCCCAAGTATTTAACTCATTAGCTAACTCATCAATTTGATTCAGAGTATATGGAGTAATTATTTTTTTGGGAGAAATTCCAAACACTTCCTTTGCTGCTTTTGTTCTTTTCAGTATTAATTGTCCTACAGCCTCAGTATACCGAGTAAGAATATTGTTAGGGGAATAAGATAAATGCATCCATAATAATGGACCTTCTTGCCAAAATACTCCTGTAGTAATATTTTTTGTTGGTAGTACAATAAATAATAAAGACAAACTTAAATCAATTCTATCCAAATGCATATTTTCCATATATGTTTCAATAATTTTTAATGCCTTTCTTGTTTCAGGCGTTAACATGCGGGGTGAATTTGGATCTGATGGACCTTTTAGGATATCAAAAAAGGTTCCAACTCTATTGTGTGTATACCTAGATAAGGCCTTATCCAATTTATGTCTCCTAATAACATTTGAAAGTCATTAAGTGATTTGAGTTGATCTATTCGTACTTGAATTTTTGGTGGACAGATCATGGTTGAGGATAATAGAACTCCTAAATAATTAATTGGAAAATTTAATTCTACTTTATCTATTGTTATCTCTAGTTTATATTTTTTAATATGTTTTTAAATGTGGCATAACATTCTAGCAATGTGTTTTTAGCTTTGTGTGCTAATAATATATCATCCATATAGTGAAATATTTGTAGTTCAGGATTTTGATTTCTAAGTGGCTGGATTACTTTGTTAACATAAATTTGACACATAGTTGGGCTATTAGCCATCCTTTGAGGGAGCACTTTCCATTTGTATCTCTGATCAGGACCTTCATGATTCATTGCAGGGTTAGTAAATGCAAAACATGGACTATCCTAAGGTTGAATTGGAAATGAAAAAAAAATCTTTAATATCTATACATAAATCATACCAACTTTTGGCAAAGCAGATAATTGTAGAATCCCTGATTGAGCATGTCCCATAATAACCATCTCATTATTAATGCCTCTTAAATCTTGCAATAATCTCCATTTACCAGATTACTTTTTGATGACAAAACTGGGAGTATTATGGGGAGATACAGATGGTTTTATATGTCTTCTGCTAATTGTTGTTTGACCAGATCATGGGCTGCTGGTACCTTTTCTTTAGTCAGGGTCCACTGAGGAACCCATACTGGTCTTTCTTATTTCCAAGTAATTTTTATTGTCTTAGTGTCCCTTTCTTAAAATCCAACCCATTTCTGTCTGTTCCTTGATCTATTAGTATTGGAGCTGCTATACCTTGATATTGTTTTTCTAATCTTTTTCCTATCCTAAAACCTTGTCTAACCATACATAATTGTGGGTATATTTTAATTGATTTTTTTTGTTAATTTCAAACCTAATTCATCTAGGACATCTCATCCCCATAAATTTACAGGAAGATGATCCATACATATGGCTATATAGTTCCTTCACATCCTTCAGGATCCTTCCAATCTAATACCATTGCTCTTCGATGGGGATTAGTCGCCAATTCTAGGCCTTGAAGTGTTTGAGTGGATGGTTGTAATGGCCAATATTTTGGCCATTCTGGACGAGAGATGATGCTAAGTTCTGCATCTGTATCCAGTAGCCCATTTAATTCATGTCCTTGAATATTTAGTTTTAGTATGGGGCAAGAATCTAACTTTAGAGAAAACATAGCCAAATCTACATCTGTGCAGCCTAATCCCTTGGAACCTCTTTCTACAACATGACTGGAAAATTTATCATGTAAGCGTAGTATTATTAGTAACTGTGCTATTCTGTCTCTTGGTGAAATTACTGATATACCCTTTGGAGAACTGGCTATAATTTTTATTTCACCTTCTTAATTAGGGTCAATTACCCCAGGACTTATCATAAGTCCTTTTAGAGTAGAAGAGCTGCGTCCCAATAATAAGTCTAGTGCTCCTTGGGGAAGAGGTTTTTTATCCCTGAGAGAATGATTTGAACTCCCATCTCTGGAGTTAGTACTGCTCTGACAGAGGTGCAGATGTCCAACCCTGCACTCCCTCTGGTTTGTCTGTTGAGGGCTCTGATGGACAATGTGTCTTTGGCACTACCCTGATGGGGTTGCTGGGTTCCTCCAGTGCTCCGTATATTTGTGGTTTGGGGCCCCAGAGCATTGGGTCCCCCTGTCCATTTTCTGGCAACGTAACCTGATGCCTTTCTCCATGATATCATGGATAAACACCTGGTCCCTGTTTGTTTTTTGATAATATACTACCCTCTATGGTGGTTTGAGAATGGCATTCATTAGTCCAATGTCTCCCTCTATGGCATCCTGGGCAAATACCCCGTATTCTACTCCTTTGATACCTAGTTTTGTTAAACCCTCCTCTTATGGGGCAATTCCTTTTAAAATGTCCTGTTTGTTCACAATTGTAGCATGTTCTTGTCCTGGCATCTAAAGCCTATTTTACTGCAGCTGCCACGACTTGCCCTTGTTCTAAAGCCTGTTTTACTGCAGCTGCCATGACTTGCTCTTGTTCATTAATGTCTCTACATAATTTAATATATGGGAATTGGAGCATTTTAGAAAAATCAGACATCAGTGTGTCTTGTAAAGTCTCAGTAGAGAAACTCTACTTTGGCCCATTTGTTTACCCATTGTTAATTTGCCCAGAATGTCAGGAAGCTCTTTGTCTCAGGGCACACCTTTGTGAAGCCTGAAGCACACAGTTTTCAAATGGAAATGAATGGGCATCACCAGTGGGTATTTGCTAAATTGCTTTGGAAAGGGATGTGTCTGAATCAGCCTCTTTGATCTGTGTGAGGCTGTGGCTTAGATTCTCATCACCTGATGGATCATTCCGTGTGTGAATCCATAACCAAAATGGCCAAAAGAGCAGTCCCTGTGCATGAAGTCTCTCACCTTCCTCTGTAAGGCTCCTGACCTCCATCAAGTGAGAATAGGGATTTTTTGTGTCAAATGAGTTCTTCAAAGCCCTGGAGAGTCTAGCACATAGGTTCTTGGGTTTTCTCATGACTCCAGTTCACATAAAAATATCTATACCTGACAGTCAGTATGCCTCAAATTGGAGAAGCCTAGGCGTATTAAGGGCAGGCCTATTTGATCACACCTGGTTCACAGGAAGGGTGTCCAGGCCACCATGACTTTAGGCAATGAGGGGCAAGGGAGCTTATTGTGGACACTCTCTTGGACTTCGCCGCTCATGGAAACCTCCAGACAGAGCTTAGAATGAGAGTGAATATATGGAAGAAGATGAGGGCCATGTGGGAGTGTTTTGATTTTAATTGTCATCATTTGTGTGGTAGTTGGAAGATATGACTGGGTACACCTGGGCTGAAATCTGGTGTGATTCCCCTTAGAGACTGGGTTCTGGAACTGACCTTAGAGAAGTATTATCATGAAATGTGTTGGGATTTTAGTTGGCCACGCATGAGAGTCGCCCTTGGAAACCGAGATCTAGGTCCAGGTTTGCTTTCCACAGAGCACTGGGAATCTCAGCCAGGATATCACATGGTTTTATTCTGAAAGACATGGCAGCCATAGATGAGAGTCAAAACACACATGGACCTCACATTGTAGACAGCAATAGGCCTGGGTTCATGTGACCTTTTGGCCACTCTTTGGGAAGCCTTGCCTCAGAGATTTCACCAGAGCTTTCATTCAAATGAGCTTCCTCACCATTGAATGATTCCTGAATGAATTTAAACCACAATGCCTCCAACATCAATCTTGAAAAATGGCTAGATAAATACCATGAAATTTTTGAAATTCCCATGACCATGAAAATGGTGTAAGAACAGAGATGCCAGTAAGTTGGGGCCTGATGAGAAGTGGGCCTAGAGAAGTTGTGTGCAGGTGTGTGAGAAAATATCTGTGGTGGGGCCATGTGAATCTGCCATTGGCTTCCAAGTGGCTTGTAACTGACATGGTGCAGCCAGCATACCCTTCTATGTAAAGGCATCTTTTAATATGCAGAGTTTTCAGCGCAATGTTCAGAATCAAATTGCTATGGTCAAGGATGCAAGCTATGTGGGATTGAAGCCTGGGTGGTACATTATCCTGCAGACCCTGAAACACCGCACGTGACAGAACTCCCTTTAGCACTGTGTCCCAGTTGAATTCCTTGTATTGTGTGAAGCAAATACCAAGCTCGCATTGCAGCAGCAAGAAACACCACGACAAGTGGAGGATGACCGAATGGCTTTAGAGTCCAGACGGAAAGAGTTAGCCCCCAGTCCCCACAGTTTACCTACAAAGAGAGAATTCAGCACTGCTGCCTCATGTTCATTAGAAAATAAGAAACCATGTCCTCCAGGTCACTTAGATACATACCCAGCTTTGATGGTCTCTCTACAAAGGAAGCTAAGGCTCCTGACAACAACAAATATTTCAAGTGCCCAAACTCAGAGGCAGTTTCTCAAGAAGTCTTTAGTCCAGCAGAGCTCCAATTTTGTCGAATATTTACCTGTTCCTAACTTTTGGAAACTCCTCTACCACCTTCAAGGTTGTGAACTCTTGAGCATATTTCATTCCAGATATGTATTCACAGTTTTTCTAACTCTTCTCCTCTAATTGTGTTTTACTTGGGGCGAAGGTAATGTCAAGGCATTATTCTGGATGAGAGTGGGAAGATTTTTGTGTAGCACATATTTACATACACATTGGATTTATTTTCCTATTTTCCATTCAAAATACTGAATCCCTGAAACTAACCCATACCGTACTAGACTCTGACTAATAATTCTAATATGATGGAGAAAAATAACCCAAAAAAAATAGAAATACAAGCAGTTCAGACAAGGCATAGTGTATAGTTGGTCTTGCCTTTTGCATTATACAGGGTAGGAGTTATAAATCTAGTCAATTTTTTGTTGAAATAGTTCTCCATGTGTTTTTTTTATTGGTTGTTCAAAATATTACAAAACTCTTGACATCTTGTATTACATATATTAGATTCAAGTGGATTATGAACTCACATTTTTACTCCAAATACAGATTGCAGAATCACATCGGTTACACATCCACATTTTTACATAATGCCCTATTAGTATCTGTTGTATTCTGCTACCTTTCCTAGCCTCTACTATCCCCCCTCCCCTCCCCTCCCCTCCCATATTCTCTCTCTACTCCATCTTCTGTAATTCATTTTCCTACTTGTTTATTTTCCCCTTCCACTCACAACTTCTTATATATAATTTTGTAAAACATTGAGGGTCTCCCTCCATTTCCATGCAATTTCCCTTTTCTCTCCCTTTCCCTCCCACCTCATGTCTCTTATTAATGTTGACCTTTTCTTCCTGCTATTCCTTCCTGCTCTGTTCTTAGTTGCTCTCATTATATCAAAGAAGACATTTGGAATTTGTTTTTTTAGGGATTGTCTAGCTTCACTAAGCATAATCTACTCTAATACCATCCATTTCCCTGCAAATCCCATGATTTTGTCATTTTTTTAGTGCTGCGTAATACTCCATGGTGTATAAATGCCACATTTTTAAAATTATTTTGAAAACCTATATTCCAATAAAATAGAAGAGAGTGAAGACATCGATAAATTTTTTAAATCCTATGATTTGCCCAGACTGAGTCTGGAGGATACACACAATTTGAACAGACCAGTATCAATGGATCAGATTGAAGAAGCAATCAAAAGACTACCAACCAAGAAAAGCCCAGGACCAGATGGGTATACAGCGGAGTTTTACAAAACCTTTAAAGAAGAATTAATACCAATACTTTTCAATTTATTTCAGGAAGTGGAAAAAGAGGGAGCTTTGCCAAATTCATTCTATGAGGCCAACATCACCCTGATTCCGAAACCAGACAATGACACCTCAAAGAAAGAAAACTACAGACCAATATCTCTGATAAAACTACATGCAAAAATCCTCAATAAAATTCTGGCAAATCGGACAAAAAGGCACATCAAAAAAATTGTGCACCATGATCAAGTAGGATTAATCCCTGGGATGCAAGGATGGTTCAATATACGGAAATCAATAAATGTTATTCACCACATAAATAGACTTAAAATAGGAACCATATGATCATCTCAATAGATGCAGAAAAAGCATTCGACAAAGTACAGCATTCCTTTATATTCAAAACATTAGAAAAACTAGGGATAACAGGAACTTTCCTCGAAATTGTGAAAGCTATCTATGCTAAGCCTCAGGCTAGCATCATTCTGAGTGGAGAAAAATTGAAGGCATTCCCTCTAAAATCAGGAACAAGACAGGGATGCCCTCTATCACCACTTCTATTCAATATAGTTCTCAAAACACTGGCCAGAGCAATTAGAAAGATGAAAGAAATTAAAGGCATAAAAATAGGAAAAGAAGAACTTAAATTATCACTGTTTGCGGATGACATGATTCTATACCTAGAAGACCCAAAAGGGTCTACAAAAAAACTACTAGAACTAATAAATGAATTCAGCAAAGTGGAAGGATAAAAAATCAACACGCACAAATCAAAGGCATTTTTGTATATCAGTAACAAAACTTCTGAATCGGAAATGAGGAAAAACACTCCATTCACAATATTTTCAAAAAAAAAAATAAAATACTTGGGAATCAACCTAACAAAAGAGGTGAAAGACTTATACAATGAAAACTACAGAACCATAAAGAGAGAAATAGAAGAAGATCCATGTGTTTTTAAAGGTAACAAATAGGTGAATTCCTCTCTGCCTTTCTCTGTAGCCAATTCAGCACATGTAATTTCATATGCACATATAGAATCCTACCTGTTATCACATGTACATTCTTGTGAGGTGGCTGACTTGGCAGATACAAATTGGGAGAAGAGATCACTCCTCCTAAACACAGTTAGAACTGAAAATTCAACCTATGGGTGAGCTTCTTAGATGAACAACATGATAAATAAAATCATATTCAGTATAATGAATATTTTTGGACCAGTGGATGATATACATTTCATGAAGAATTTCGATTGGCATATATGTTGCTACTTTTTAATGTGTGTGTATGTGTGTGTGTGTGTGTGTGTGTATATATATATATATATATATATATATATATATATATATATATACTCTCCAAATTTTTCAAAATATGAAATATATGTGTCTTATTGTACACTCCCTAAATTCATTCGTATTCATGTATGTGGATTTATAATCAAATTTTCAAAAGATTATTCTCAGAAATATTCATCCACCTGAAATACATATTTGTTTCCTAGAACTGAAAACTAACTTCAGTGAATGGTGCAAACGAATCCTAATATTTCTACAGTAACTGACCCAATGTCACATCAATGCAAGTAGATTATTATGGAACATGATATGTATTTTGATGTTCATTTTTAGTCAACACTGGTACATTACTATTTCTTCAGTTTATGCCCATCATAAGATATATATTTCATACACAAGTTAGCAAATTTATAGGCATTTGTTTCACTTTCAATAACTTCCTTCTTCAGAACACATGTATTCCTCCATGTTTCTTGATAAGACTTTTCATGAGACTTCTTTCTAAACACATTATTTTTGATTTCCATAATCACTTTTGAAGCAAAACTCACACACTCGTCATGATAAAATATAACCCTAATATTACCATTAGAAGTATAACTGGTTGGAATGAATGATTGTATATCAATATAAGATTTCCTGTATATTTTCAGATATCAATTCAATCCGTTATTTAACGTTTACCAATTATATTATTTACTCTCAGTATGGTCTATTCTTGCATTATCTCTATATTCATAGAGAGATGGTACACCTCTTTGTACTCCCAATACTCATTTATACGTCTCCAAAATATTGCTCCCAGAAATGGTGGAAGAAATACTCATGTCACCTGACCTACATATACATTTTATCACAGTAATATTCTGGAAAATAAAGCAAAGGTCACACTTATAATTGTACCAAAGCCTAAATTTAAAGTGAGCATGGATTTCTGAAAACATCCATGACCAGGTTGCCTAATGCTCTCAAATGTCAATGTAATTGTTGACTACATATTTGTTTCTTTCTAAGATTATATATTCAAACTCAACCCTGTTGAAAATGTCTAATCCTATCACTCACTTTAAACTTTGCCTGATATCCTAATGTCTCTATTGATATCTCTTTTCCTTCATAATTTCCCAGTTCATCATTTTGACTGTGCATTTGTGCTGACATTTACATTCACTCTCTACCTGAAACCCAATTGCTAAACAACTTTTGGTCCAAATACTATACTCTCTCTTCTTTCTGAATCTACCGACTATCTCCCAAATCCTACTGACTATCCTTTTTAGAATGGATGTTCTCTTCAACATTCAATCATCCAAGGTACAAGGTCCGATGCCATTGTGTATTGATTCATCTGAGACATCTGTGCAGGACATAATTCAAAGCTAAGTCTCCCAATCAAGGGCCCAATCCCTTTCTGGGCTTCAAATCTTACTTAGATTTCTGTTTTCATACATATATTTGACCTCTATATTCTTATAAATATCGCAGGTTTTCAATACCATTATTCATCCAGCAAAATGATTCCTAACCCAAATCGAACATGTTATTAACCAAAACCATATACTGTTCCCACATTCTAACTTTATAGAAGAGCAGGGACAGTGTTTGTCTTACAATAAGGAATGTAGGGGATATAACACCTGCTGAAAACCTCAAAGTTCCATGCAGAAATAATCCCTGGAGAAGATGTAGGCAGCTATGAAGGACCAGAGAGTGCAAAAGTCTTCTTCCATGGAAAACAGCCTTGTCTGAATGAGGGGTTGTGTCTGAATCAGCCTCTCTGTTCCTAATGTACAGAAGATGGACAAATCCAGCCCTGTGTGGAGAGCTGTTCACGGGTGCCTATGGGTGATATACCATTCTAACTTGTGAAAGTGTCACGGGAAATAGGGGCAGCATCCATCTCATGGGACCCTTGGAAGCAACTGTTAGGACAAAGTGGTTGCAAAGGCAGTGAACTTATTCAGTTCCTGAAGGAAGTGACCTCATCTCTATTCCTTGGTGATGGAACTCTCTGAACTTGTGATATAGGAAGCCAGGCACTCAGAGCCAGTCCCAGTCCCAGTCCCAGTGGGCTCACTTGTTTGAATATTCCAATGACAGAGACAGTCTTTTTTGGTATATACTGATGTGAGGATGGCCAAATGCCAGGAAAGCTTTGAAGACTGGCCTTTCCAGAGAAAGCAAGTAGTGGCTCACCGTGGGCTCCTGACATTTTCAGAGTTGGCCAAGGAGACCATATCTGAGACAGGACAGGCCATTTCAGAGGAACATAGTAAGGCTCACCAGTGAGAGTACACTCTGAATAGTCACAGACCTACTTGGGGAAAGGAGATGCATTTGTGGTTTTAGTTGTGTGTTTGTGGTTTTGTCTCATGTTCTGAGAAAATGTAGGAAAGGCGGTTTGTTTGGTTTGGAGTGAACTGTTTCTAGTAAGTCGTTTGACAAGGCAAGTGTTTCTATGTCTGTGTTTCCCAGTGTGTCTGTGGTTGTAGACATTAGAAAAGAGAATGCATCAATGGATGTGTCCTGTCTAGTAGAAAGCTTCCCAGCATCAATCTTGCCCAATATATAAATGGACTGTGGCTTGCCTTATCGAAGGGCAACACCTTCAAACTTCCTAAGTTCTTGTTACCTTCCTGAATTCTGGCTACACTCCAGAATAGGCTCATGGTTTTCTGTCCAAGATATTTACCACCTCCAAGCTCTGTGATATGGGCATGTACTGGATAGCTGAAGGGAATGGCGAGCATCTCAGAAAACTCAGATATCAGTGTGACCAGTAAAGTCTCAGTGGAGAAACTTTGCTTTGGGGCTTTTGCTTGCCTATTGTTCTTTTGCCCTGAATGTCAGGAAGGACTTTGTCTCAGGCCACCCCTTTGTGAAACCTGAAGTAACCAGTTTTAAAATGGATATAAATGGGCATTACCTGTGGCTCTTTACTTAACTGCTTTGGAAAGGGATGTGTCTGAATCAGTCTCTTGGCCCTGTGTGAGTCTATGTCTTAGATTCCCTACACCTGATGGATGTAAAGAAAAATCCCATGTGTGCATACAAAATCAAAATGGCAAAAATTACAATCATTGTAGATGAAGTCTCTCGCCTTTCTCTGTAAGGTTTCTGACCTCCATCAAGTGAGAATAAGGATCCTTTGGGTCAAATGAATTCTTCAAAGCCATGGAGAGGCTAGCCCATAGGTGCTTCGGTTTTCTCTTGACTACAGTTCACATAAATAATCTAAATGCCACAGTTAAAAGGCCTAAAATTGAAGAAGTGGAAAAGTATTAATGGCAGACCTATTTGATCACTCCTGGTTTACGGTAAGGGTGTCCAGGCCACCCTGACTTTAGGCAAATGAGGGTTAAGGGAGCTTATTTTGGACACTGTCTTGGGCTGCACCCCTTATGGAAAACTCCAGCCAAAGGATATGATGAGTGTCTATATGGAAGAAGATTAGGGCCGTGTGGAGTGTTTTGGTTTTAATTGTGGTCATTTGTGTGGTGGTTGGAAGAAATGACTGGGTCTACCTGTGCTTGAACTCTGGTGTGATTCCCCTTAGAGACTGAGTTCTAGAACTTACCTCAGAGAAGTATTGCCATGAATTGTTTTGGGATTTTAGGAAGCCACGCAATGAAAGTCGCCCTTGGAAACTGAGATCTAGGCCCAGGGTGGCTTTCCACAAAGCACTGGGAATCTCAGCCAGGATATCACTTGATTGTATTCTGAAAGACATGGCAGCCATAGTTCAGTGTCAAAAAACACATGGACCTCATATTGTAGACCTCAATAGGACTGGATTCAAGTGACCTTTTGGCCACTATTTTGGAAGCCTTGCCTTTGAGAGTTCTCCAGAGCTTTCATTGAAATGTGCTTCTTCACCATTTAACGGTTCCTGAATATATTGAAACCCATAGTGCTTGCAACATCATCCTAGAAAAATGGCTAGAAAAATACCGTGAAATTTTTGAAATTCCTATGACCTGGTGGCACTGGAGAACCTTTGGATGTGCTGTTGCTGATCTTGAGTGTGCCAGAGAGTGCCTTGATTGACTGGGTTTCATGAAAGTGGTGTAGAACAGAGATGCCAGTAATTTGGAGCCTGCTGATTAGTGGGCCTAGAACAGTGGTGGGAAGGTTTGTGATAAAATATGTAGTGGGGCAATGTGGATCTGCCCTTGGCTTCCAAATGGTTGTTACTGACATGGTGCAGCCAGCAGACCCTTCTTTGTAAAGGCATCTTGTTATATTGAGAGGTTTCAGGGCAATGTTCAGAATCAGGTTGCTATGGTCAAGGGGGAAAGCAATGTGGGATAGAAGCCTGGTTGGTGCATTATCCTGCAGACCCTGACCCACCACTCCCGACAGAAATCCCTCCAGCACTGTGTCCCAGTTGAACTCCATGTATTTTGTGAAGCAAATACCAAACTCCCAGTGCAGCAGCGAGAAACACCACAAAAATTGGAGGATGTCCAAATGGCTTCACAGTCCACACGGGGATACACTTAGCCCCCAGTGGCCACAGGTTACCTACAAAGAGAGAATTCAGCACTGCTGCCTCATTTTCATTGGAAAATAAGAAACAATTTCCTCCATGTCACATAGATGCAGACCCAGCATTGATGGTCTCAGTACAAAGGAAGCTAAAGCTCCTGACAACCACATATAGTTCAAGGGCCCAACCTCAGAGGCAGTTTCTCAAGAAGTCTTTACGCCAGCAGAACTCCATGTTTGTGGAGTGTTTACCCTGTCCCTTTCTTTTCGAAAATCATCTACCACCTCCAATTTTTCAAAACTGTGAGCATATTCCATTCCAGATATGTATTCACTGATTTTCTAATTCTTCTCCTCTAATGGTGTTTTAGTTGGAGCAAAGGTACTGTCAAGGCATTTTTCTGTATGAGAGTGGGAGGATATTTGTGGAGCACACATTTACATACACATTGGATTCATTTTCCAATTTTTCTTTCGAAATACTGAATCCCCGACACTAACCCCTACCCTACTACACTCTGACTACTAATACTAATAAGATGGAGAAAAATAACTCAAACAGAATAAAAATACAAGCATTTCAGAGGAGGCATGGTGTATAGTTGGACTTACCTTTTGCATTATATATTGTGGGAGTTATAAATCTAGTCAACTTTTTGTTGAAGTCGTTCTCCATGTTTTTTTTTAAAGTTAACCAATATGTGAATTCCTGTCTCCCCTCTCTGTAGCCTATTCACCACCTGTATTTTTATATGCAAACATAGAATCCTACCTGGGACCACACGTCCATTCATGTGAGGTGGCTGACTTGACAGATACAAATTGTAAGGGATCACTCCTCCTAAATGATGTTGGAACTGAAAATTCAAATTATGGGTGAGCTTCCTACTTGATCAATATTATTCATAAATCCATGTTCAGTTAAATAAATATTTTTGGATCTGTCAATGATACATATTTCATTTTGAATTTTGATTGGCATATATATTGCTATTTTTAATGTCTGTGTGTGTGTGTGTGTGTACACACACACACACACACACACACACACACATATATAGATAGATAGATAGATAGATAGATAGATAGATAGACTCTCCAGATTTTTCAAAATATGAAATATGTGTTTTATTTTACACTCACCAAATTCATTCATATTCATATATGTGAATTTATAATCAACTTTTCACAAGATTATTCTTAGAAATATTCATTGACCTGAAAAACATATTTCTTTCCTAGTACCGAAAAGGAACTTCAGTGAATGGTGCACACAAATCCTAATATTTCTACAGTACCTGACCCAGTTTAACATCAATGCAAGTAGATTCCAATTGGACATGATGTGTATTTTGACGTTCATTTTTATTCAACACTGGTAGATTACTATTTCTTTAATATATGCACATCATAGGATATGTATTTCATCCACAAGTTAGAAAATTTATAGGCATTTGATTCACTATCAATCACTTCCTGCTTCAGAGCACATGCATTCCTCCATGTTTCTTGACTGGTCTTTTCATGAGAAAAGGGATGGACAATGCAAGGTAAGGCAACTAACATAGCACCGAACACAGCGAAACAGTCCTATTTGGTTGCAACCGGATTTAGAGGGCATTGCTTCTATTGTAATCATTTAATCCCCTGAACTCCAAGTTTAGATTGTTTCAGAATTTTGTACCCAACATGTAAGGGAGGGACTCAGAAGTTCACAGTCTGCAGAAGTTCATTAAAAGCAGTTTTTGTTTCTGTTTTTTTTTTTTTTCTGTTCTGTGCAAGTTAACATTTCAAGGACACCTGGGAGGGGCAGAGCTTTTTTCTTCTCTTTTTTTTCTCCCTGCCAGCTTTTACGATGGAGCCCAGTTGGTAACTTCTTTAACTTAGAACTGTAGCCATCTCTGTCAAGCCCCAGCTCAAGGCCAGAGGCCTTGTTCACATATTGCCAGCATTGTGACTGACTCTTTCCAAACACATTATTTTCGATTTCCATAATCACTTTTGTAGCAAAAATAACATATCTTCATGATAAACCATAACCCTAATATTGATATTAGATGTATAAATGGTTGGAATGAATGATTGTATATCAATATAAGATTTCTTATACATTTTCAGATATCAATTCAATCCGTTATTTAATGTGGAACCAGTTATATTATTTATTCACTTATGGTCTATTCATGCATTATCTCTATATTCATTGACACAGTGCATACCTCTTTGTACCCCCTATACCCATTTATATGTCTTCAAAAAATTGCTCCCAGAAATGGTGGAATAAACACTCATGTCACCAGATCTACATATACATATTATCACAGTAATATTCTAGACGCAAATGCAAACGTCACACTTATGATTGTACCAAAACCTAAATGGAAAGTGAGCATGGATTACAAAAAACATCCATGTCAAGGTTGCCTAATGCTCTCAAATGTCAATCCTATTGGTGACTACATATTTGTTTCTTCCTAAGATTATATATTCTAACTCAACCCTGTTGAAAATGTCTAATCGTATCACACACTTTATACTTTGCCTGATTTCGTAATGTCTTTATTGATATCTGCTTTCCTACGTTCTTTTCCCATTTCATTATTGTGACTGTTCACATGTGCTGACATTTACATTCACTCTCTAACCGAACCCCTATTGCTAAAGAGATTTTGTTCCAAATCCTATACTCACTCTTCTTCCTAAACCTACCGACTATCTTCTTAATCTTACCGACTATCCCTTTTTGACTGGATTTTCTCTTCCACATTCAATCATCCAAGTAATGTTCGTGCAAGCATCGGAGGAAGAGACCACCAGGAGAGTGTCTCATGCCACAGCAAGAGGTTTATTGGGGGTCCAGCATGCTGTGGCTCAGAGCTCACAAGAATAGAGCAGAGAGCCCTGAGAACAGCTTAAGCAGAGCTTATATACTTTCCTTGAAAAGGGTAGGGACGGAAATTTATTGATGGGTCAGAGCGAGTGGGCGGTTTGCGTGTAACCGGATGAGGGAATACATTCTGCAATTTCGAAGTTGGGGACAGCACAATCTGGGAACAAGGTTAGCAAACAGTTCTCAATATTTCAACAGTGTTTTGTTAAGCATACAAAAAAACAGGAAGTTCCAAGTTCCTTTTTTATTAACCTTTCATTCCCCACTTCTTCTTCTGGCTAATTTTAATCATAATAGTGATTATTGGGGGGTGTCACATTCTATGTCTGCTAGTGGGGTATTACCATAAGTTTAACTTGTCCAATTTGAGCTTGGAAAAAAGAAATTACACGGTTGAGCAAACAGGGTTTTATAGTTAGCTATAATATGGAGATTATTATTGGACAGGCCAGGGGTGATAAAAGCGTAGATAAACAGGGGGACTGTGATAACCAAGACTCAAACCACCCTTTTGGGGCGTCTGTCTCTCATTGACACTCTTCAAGGCATCCTTTTATTTTACTCATAAGTTTTTTTACAACTTCATTATGGTCGGCATAAAAACAGCATTCTTACATCAATGCAGCACAAAGGCCCCCTTCCCTCATGAAGAGGAGGTCAAACCCTCGACTGTTGTGTAAAACAACTTCAGAGAGAGAGGTTAAAGATTCCTGAAAACTGTGATGGAGGTTTCTAATATCTTTAAGTTTTGGTCTATTGCTGCTTCTATTTGGGTAATTTGTTGTGTACCATGGACCAGGGCAGTGGTTCCTGTGACTACCCCTGCAGCAACTCCACTTCCTAATATGATAGGTAAAGTAAGAGATATATGTTCCCAGTGGAACTGGGTTGTATGCCCCCCGTTTGAACTTCAAATGAACCTGGGTCATTATAGAGCAATCTGGGAAACATCTTCACCATTTCACAATTAATCACATCTGTTGACCATTTCATTAAAACATAAACAATGTTTAAGTATATAGAATTATAGTGTTGTAGGGGCAGTCAAGGCAAGGCACCTAAG
This sequence comes from Callospermophilus lateralis, assembly GCF_048772815.1. NCBI lineage: Eukaryota > Metazoa > Chordata > Mammalia > Rodentia > Sciuridae > Callospermophilus > Callospermophilus lateralis. The sequence continues at coordinate 85,746 of NW_027516576.1, read as the reverse complement.
ATAGCACAGAAGACAGGGAAACAGTCCTATTTGGTTGCAACCGGATTCAGCGGGCATTGCTTCTGTTGTAATCAATTAATTCCCTGAACCCCAAGTTTAGGTAGTTTCAGAATTTTGTACCCAACATGAAAGGGAAGGGACTAAGAAGTTCACAGTCTGCAGAACTTCACAAAAAGAAGTTTTTTTTCTGTTTTTTCCTCTTTGGTGGGCAAGTTAAACTTTCAAGGACACCTGGGAGGGGGAGAGTTTTTTCTTCCTTTTCTTTTATCCCCCTGCAGCTGTTACCATGGAGCCCAGTTGGTAATTTTATATCTTAAAAATATAGCCATCTCTATGAAGCCCCAGCTCAAGGCCAGAGGCCTTGTTCACATATTGTGTGAAAAACTATTAAAGGGGTGTCAAGCTTAGGAGTGCTGATTTTTGCAGCCAGTAGCCAAGTAGAGCAGGGCAACAGAAAAAAAGGAAGTTTATCTACACTGAACTCTTTTATAGGGACTCTTTTGCTGAAAATCCTAAAGTCATGGTGAAGACTTCTGGAGAAGTTCAGTTAAGATTTTTCTGTGGGCCTGGTACAGAGGGGGAAGACGGGGAAGGTGGAGGGTGAGAGCTGCTCCGTGGATCTGAGAATTAGGAAGGAGAGATATAAAAGAATAATGGGAAAGGGTTTTGGGATTTTCCTAGAAACAAAAACTTGAGCAGTATAACCGGTAGAGCAGAGGGGAAGACGGGAGTGACTATCCCGAAAAACCTGTGAGGCACTTTAAATTCTTAGTAACCTGTTTTCAGTGATCACAAAGCAACTTTAAAGGTCATTTTCATTACATCTTCAATAGGGGTCTGAGGGATCTCCTAAGCTGGTTTGAGCTTTAGGTTAGCTGGTAAGAGGACCTGGTGCGACCCGGTGCGGGTACTGACAGAGGAAGAGAGGAGTGAGTGGGTGGATGGGTACCTCAGTACCTGCTAACTCAGCAAGGGGGCAATGCTCTGAGAACCAGCGGAGGTTTGGGTTTTGGATCTAGTAATTGGAGGGGAGAAATAAGGTTGCTGAGGTAGGACTGACGGCAGAGAGTCTGGAGCAGAAAGCTGAGGGTGAGGAACTATTGGAGAAGCATAGTTCAGGATGTGAGGGAAACAGGGAAAAGGCCTCCACATAGGGGAATTTCCTTTCACCCTTTTGAGCACTTGCAGAAGGTAAAAAGGTCACACAGAATTTGAGGATCTAGAGACTCCTCTTGGCGCCATCTGTTTTAGATGTCTAAGTAGTAATATGGCCAATGCTGTGTACTGAATTTGATGAGGATTTTACATTCCACCAGGCAGCCCCTGTATGCTCAAATCCCCATGACTTACAGAAGAAGTCATCTTTTCCCACACTCAGGCATGGCGGTTTGTGGCTTTGATAGTCTGCGGGGCAAACATACTAATATAGGCTAGCCAACCTGCATCTGGCTTGCCTGTCTATACAACCATAATGTTTGTTTCCATTATCTATGGTACGGAAATGATTTAATGGAATTTTAGTGGGATCCTCTTCATCAAGGATATCCTAATAGGAAAGACCTATATCCAGCTGACAAATGTCTGGGTGGAGAGATGGCCACCAGGTTCCTAAGGGGGCTGTATGCAAGATAGACCATACTTCTTGTCTTGTAGGATTTGTGATCAGCCATTGCTGCTGAACGGGCTAATGAGTGTTAGGTCTACTGGTGGCCAAGGGGAAAGTCTATAGCCTTATCTACGTGGCAAATACACAATTTGAACGGGTTACCAGTCTTTTCCAGTTTCCAGCCAGAGTCTGGACAGGTTGCAGGCTTGAGATGAGAGGCATGGATCCAGGAAGTGATTCCGTCTACTTTTACCACTGTAGGTGTTATAAGTAGCACCTGGTATGGTCCTTTCCAGCGGGGTTCCAGGGATGACACCTGATGTCCTCTTATGTAGAGGAATTCTCTTACTTGATATCGATGTGGAGTCCCCTCGTCCCCAGGTTGGAAGGCAGTGGCCAGCTGTTTCCACAGGTATAGCTGAGTTCTTTCAAGAGATTTAAGTCTGTCTAGCAAGGGTGTGTGGAAGGGATACTTAGGTCTTAGAGTTGGGGTTAGGTCCCTTACCAGAGGAGGGGCCCCATAGAGAATTTCATAGGGGGTGATGTTACACAAAGAAACAAAGGGAGTATTTCTTTCATGAAACAGTGCATAAGGCAGGAGCATAGTCTACCCTTTTATGACGGTCTCTAAGCTTAATTTATTTAAGGTCTCTTTAATGCTTCTATTTATTTTTTCATGTGTCCTGAGCTTTGGGGTCTATAAGCACAATGTAACTTCCAATTAATCCCCAGGGTCCTGGCTAACCCCTGGTTTACCTGGCCCATGAACGCCGTTCAATTATCAGACCACATTACATTAGGCAGACCCTGTCTTTGAAAAATATCTTTCAGGATCTTCTTGACCACGATTTGTGCCGGTTTTTTGTTTTTTTTTTTTTGTTTTTTTTTTTTTTTGTGGGAAAGGCTTCAATCCATCCTGAAAATGTATCTACAAAGACTAGGAGATATTTAAGTCCATATCTCGCTGGCTTAATTTAGGTAAAGTCCACTTCCCAGAATTGTCCTGGTCTGGTTCCTGGTACGTGCTTTCCTGCAGGAAGCTTGGAATGGTAAGCATTAACCAATTAACAGAACCAACAGGCTTTTGTTACCCATTCAGTTATTTCCATTCACTGTGAGTGAGTTAGTCTAAAACTCTGTTCTTGATCCTACAGGAATGGCTGCAGTTTCTTTGAACTAAGTTGATTGAGTTGATGTACATTTTTAACATAGTGTAGGGCTTTCTGAAATTGCAGGCTGGGCTCAGTGAAGTTGAGGTGTTCAGTGTTAGTGTTCTTAGATGTTATCAAAAGCTTGCTGGTGCTCAAAGGGTCCATTGGAATTGGGCATTCTCATTTAACAGCGGGTATAAAGGAGCAGCTATGAACACAAACCCAGGTCCATAACCTGCAAAAGCCAGCAGTTCCAAGAAACTCTCTATGTTGTCTCCTGTTAAATGGGGGTGTTATCTGCACAACGTTTTGTTTCCTGGGGTCAGTGAGCCATCATTTACAGTGCCTAAGGAAATACCCCAGGAAGATTACTTCTTGCTGGCAAATTTGGGCCTTTTTGGCCAAAGCTCTATACCTGAGTTGAGCAAGCTCAGATAATAGTGCTTGGGTCACAGACTCAAAGTTTTCCTTGGTGTTGGCTGCCAGGAGCAGGACATCCACATATTGAATCAGGGTGACTTTGGGGTGTGTAGTTCTGAAGTTGTTGAGATCTCTGTGAAGGGCTTCATCAAAGAGAGTGGGGGAGATTTTGAACCCCTGTGGGAGTCTAGTCCAAGTTAGTTGACAAGACGTTCCTGTTTCTGGGTCTACCCACTCGAAAGCAAACAGCAACTGACTATCTTTATGCAGAGCCAAGCAAAAGAAAGCATCTTTTAAGTACAGAACAGTATACCATTTTCACTCAGCCACAGCAAAGTGTTTATTGGGGGTCCAGCATGCTGGGGCTCAGAGCTCACTTGAATAGAGCAAAGAGCCCTGAGAACAGCTTTAACAGAGCTTATATACTTTCCTTGGACAGGGCAGGGAGGGAAATTTATTTATGGGTCAGGGCGAGTGTGCAGTTTGCATGCAACTGGGTGAGGGAGTACATTCTGCAGTTTGGCAGTTGGGGATAGCACATTCTGGGAACCAAAATAGCAAACAGTTCTCAAGATTTCAACAGTGTTTTGTTAAGCATACAGAAAAACAGAAAGTGACAAGTGACTATTTTATTAACCTTTCACCAAAGCAAAATGGAAAGTGAGCATGGATTATTAAAAACAACCATGCCCAGGTTGCCTAATGCTCTAAAATATCAATCCTATTGATGACTACATATGTCTTTCTACCTAAGATTATATATTCATCCTCAACCATGTTGAAAATGTCTAACCCTATCACTCACATTATACTTTGCCTGTTTTCCTAATGTCTCTATTGATATCTGCTTTCCAACATATTTTTCCCAGTTCATCATTGTGACTGACTCTTCGTATGTGCTCATATTTACGTTCACTCTCTACCCGAAACCCTATTGCTAATGAACGTTTTGTCCAAATCCTATACTCACTCTTTTTTCAAAACCTACTGACTACCTTCCTAATCCTGCCGACTATTTCTTTTTGACTGGATGTTCTCTAAGACATTTATTCATCCAAGGTACAAGGTCCTCTGCCATTGCATATCGATTTATCTGAGACATCTGTGTAGAACATAATTCAAAGCTAAGTATCACACTAAAGGGCCCAATTCCCTTCTGGGCTTCAAATCGTACCTAGATTTCAGGTTTTATACTTATATTTCACCTATATATTCTTGTGAATATCGCAGGTTCCTAATACCATTATTTATCCCACAGAATGTTTCCTAACCCAAATAAAATATATTATTAACCCTAACCATACACTGTTCCCTCAATCTAACTTTACAAAAGAGCAGGGACAGAGTAGGTCTTACAATACAGGAATGTAGGGAATCTTCCACCTGCTGAGAACCTCAAAGGTTGATGCAGAAATGATCCCTGGAGAAGATGTAGGCAGCTATGAAGGACCTGAGAGAGCAAAAGTCATCTTCCATGGCAAACAAGCTGGTCAGGATGAAGGTATGTGTCTGAATCAGCCTCTCTCCTATTGATATAAAAAAGATGGACCAAAACAATCCTGTGTGGAGAGCTTCTCCTGGGTGTCTATGGTTGATATACCATTCTAACTTCTGAAAGTTTCACAGGAAGTAGGGGCAGCCTCCATCTCAAGGGACCTTTGGAAGCAACTGTAAGGACAAAGTGGTTGCCAAGGCAGTGACCTCATTCCCTTCCTTTAGGAATTGACCTACCTCACTTCTTTGGTTATGAAACTCTCTGAACTTGAGATCCAGGAAGCCAGGCATCCAGAGGCAGGCCCAGTCCCATTCCCAGTGGGCTCACTTGTTTGGATTTACCAAGGAGAGAGTCTGTCTCTCTTGGTACCTAATGGTTTAAGGATGACCAAATGCAAGTAGAGCTCTGAAGACGGGCCTTTCCTGAGAAAGCAGGTAGTGGTCAGCACAGGCTCCATACAACTTAACAGAGATGGACAAAGAGACCAGATCTGAGACAGGACAGGCCATTTCGGGGGAACATACTATGGCCCACACGTCAGAGGACACTCTGGATACTCACAGACTTACTTGGGGAAAGAGGTGCCTTTTTGAGAGTGGGTGTGAGTTTGTGGTTTTGTCTCATGTTCTGAGAATAGGTAGGAAAGGCGGTTTGTTTGGTTTAGAGTGGACTGTTTCTAGAAAGTCCTTTGACAAGGTGAGTGTTTCTGTGTCTGTGTATCCCACTGTGTTCTTGGTTGTACACATTAGAAAAAGGAATGCATCAATGGATGTATCCTGACTAGTAGAAAGCTTTCCAGCATTCATCCTGCCCATTTTAAAAAAGGACTGCTGGTTGCCTTTTCGATGGGCAACACCTACTAACTTTCTAAGTTCCTGTTTTCTTTCTGAATTCTGGCCACTCTCCAGAATAGGCTCATGGTTTTTTGTCCAAGATGTATATACCACCTAAAAGCTCTGTGACATGGCCATGTACTGGATTGTTGAAGGGAATGACAAGCATCTCAGAAAACTCAGATATCATTGTGACTAGTATAGTCTCAGTGGAGAAACCCTGCATTGGGATTTGCTTACTTATTGTTATGTTGCTCTGAAGTCAGGAAGGTCTCTGCCTCAGGCCACCCCTTTGTGAATCTTGAAGAAAACAGTTTTCAAATGGAAATGAATGGGCATCACCTGTGGCTCTTTGCTTAATTGCTTTGGAAAAGGATGTTCTGAATCAGCCTCGTGGCCCTGTGTGTGGCTGTGGCTTAGATTAGCAGCGCCTGATGGATATAAAGAAAGATCCAATGTGTGCATCCAAAACCAAAATGGCAAAAAGATCAGTGATAGTGGATGAAGTCTCTCGCCTTCCTCTGTAAGGTTCCTGACCTCCACCAAGTGACAATAGGTATCCTTTGGGTCAAATGAGTTTTTCCAAGCCTTGCAAATTTACTTTGGTTTCCTAATGACTCCAAATCACATAAAGAATCTATACCTGACAGTCAGTAGGCCTCAAATTGGAGAAGCAGAGCAGTATTACAGGAGGAACTATGTGATCAATCCTGGTTCACAGGAAGGGTGCTCAGGCCACCCTGAGGTTAGGCAAATGAGTTGCAAGGGAGCTTATTTTGGACACTCTCGTGGGCTGCGCCATTCATGGAAGCCTCTAGCCAAAGGTTATCATGAGTGTATGTATGTAAGAAGATGAGTGCCATGTGGGAGTGTTTTGGATTTAATTGTGGTCATATGTGTGGTGGTTGGAAGAATGACTGGGTCCACCTGGGCTTGAACACTGGTGTGATTCCTCTCAGAGACTGAGTTCTGTAACTGACCTCAGAGATGTAATTGCTTTGGAAAGGGATGTGTCTTAATCAGGCTCTTGGCCCTGTTTGAGGCTGTGGCTTAGATTATCAGCAACAGACGGATCTAAGAAAAGATCCCATGTGTGCATCCAAAACCAAAATGGCCAAAAGAGCAGTCATTGTGGATGAAGTCTCTCGCATTCCACTGTAAGGTTCTGAAAGAATAAAACAAATTGAAATTGAAACGTAAACAACCAGGTTTTGTAAAGTTTCCAAGCTGCACTCAGAACCTAAAATTCCTGTGGCAGTTAAGACAATTCCTGAAACTGCCCATTAGATGTGTGTTGAAATCTTCCCTGAACACCTAGTTACTTAACAACCCCTTCCCAGAAACCGTGCAGCTCACCACGTATACATCTCAGGGCTTCAACCAATAAATTTAAACGTATACCCCTTCTCAGGGCTGACCAATCACTCCCTGCCTGACCTTTTCCCGCCAATGAATGTGCTAATCATGTTTAAGAGTTGTTATTTGATTTTCCCGTGGTACATGATGATTTCCTAAAGGAGGCAATGATGTATGTAAATCCCTGCTCTCTCTAAAGAATGTATATATACTCTGCTCAAGTTGTTCTCGGGGCTCTTTGATTTTTGGTCCTCTGAAGTGAGCTCTGAGCCCCAGCATGCTGGACCCCGAATAAACCCTTTGCTGATGCATGAGAAAACCTCTTTGTTGTCTTTTCCTCTGACGTTCGCCGCACCTATTTATCTGGAGGCCCCAGGTGAGATATCCGGCAGCGGTGGACGAAAGACCTCAAGGGACTCCTCTCGGGGTTAGTAAGGAGCCTATTTCTGGTTTCGGATTTCAAGTCAGGGCATGGCAAAGTGGCTGTTGGTGAAGAGCATTAGCTCTCTCCTATGGTGTGACAGACCTGTCACAGAGCCCAAGGTCACGTTTCTGGGGGACACTCCGGAAGACTAGGGAAATCAAAGAATAGTAGTTTCCTCATCTCAGTTACATTTTGCTTCAGGATTCGGTTTGCCAGCCCATCAGGTTTTGCCGGCTACTCAGTTTGGTTCATTGTCCCGAACTCATGTTGAGTTTACTGTCTGTCTTTATTGCCTAACCCATTAAGATTTACCAGTTACTCAGTTCTAATCTTTTTCTTGGAGTCATGTTAAACATTTACTGTTTGTCTTTTTCTGTGTTGCGTTTGTGTCTTCACTGTCCCTGTTTGAGTAATTCCCATTATGGGACAAAGCACATCCTCTTCTCTGTCTCCGACCCTTGATCATTGGACTGATGTCCGCTCAAGGGCCAGAATCTTTATTTTCCAGTAAAACGCTGTACCTGGCAGACTCTCTGTGCTTCAGAATGGCCCATCCTCGAAGTTGGATGGCCCCCAGAAGGATCCTTCCACTTTCCTCTAATCCGAAAAGTCAGAGATATTGTCTTTCAGCTTTGGCCACGTGGCCACCCAGATAAAGAGCCATATACCCCTTCCCCCATGATCCTATCATTCAAACCATCCACTCCTCCCCCTCTTCCTTCCATTCTCCCTGAGTCACAAGACTGGACACTCCTCCCCCTCCTTATCGTCTACTCTCCCTCCCCAACCCCCAACACAGTTCCTGATGATCCTCCAACCGCTGACTCAGCCTCTCCACTGCTATAGGCAATTGGGCCAGACCCAAGCCCTCCAGGGGACTTCTCTGCAGCAGCAGCAGCCCCTCCTCCCCTGGAGGAAGCTGGGCAACCTAAAGGAACCCACCGGCGGCGGATAATAGAAAACTCAGAAGCCCCTGTGATACTCTCTTTCCGTCCCTATGGGCCCATGAACCGACCCAACTGGGACCCCAACACCTTTGAAGGTAAGAAGCATCTGTCCACTTATCGCCGGGCTCTAATAGCGGGTCTCCGAGTGGCCGCCAGAGGGCTGACCAATTTGGCCAAAGTAAGAGAGATTATCCAAGGGCCTAATCAGTCTCCCTCTATGTTTCTGGAGAGAATTATGGAAGAATATACTCCTTTTGATCCTCAGGCAGAGGACCAAAATGCATCTGTTACAATGGCCTGTATTGAGCAGGCTGCCCAAGATATTAAGAGAAAGTTACAATGTCTAGATGGATTACAAGATACGACCTTAAGAGATTTAGTCAGAGAAGCTGAGAAAGTATATTATAAGAGAGAAACTGAGGAGGAGAGGGAACAGAGGAGAGAGAAGGAAAGGGAACAAAAGGGGCATGAAAGGAGGAAAATGCAGACTAAAACATTGGCTAAGGTTTTGTTCACAGCAGCAAATATGCCAGAAGTTAAAAAGCTTGGAGTCAGGAAGGGATACTTGGGCCCATGCCAAAGGCTGCCCCTGGCCTCAGATCAATGTGCCTACTGTAAAGAAAAAGGACACTGAGCCAAAGAGTGCACCCAAAAGAAGCAACCACGCCAGCATGCCATGCTGACTCTAGAAGAGGACTAGGAATGTTGGGGCTCGGATCTCCTCCCCGAGATCAGGGTAACATTTGAAGTGGAGGGGACTCCAGTGAACTTTGGAGAGGATACAGGAGCAGTATTCTCAGCCCTTAAGACCCCACTGGGCTCCTATCAAATAAATGGTCCCTAGTTCAAGGGGATAATGGCAGTACATATCGGGCTTGGACAACTAAGAGGATTATGGATGTAGGAAAAGGAAAAGTCCAACACTCTTTCCTAGTAATCCCAGAGTGCCCAGCCCCATTGATGCACAGGGATCTGCTTACCAAACTCGGGGCTAGAATAACTTTTAACCCTGATGTTCCCGAAGTGGATGTTCTAAGGCCTTCAGTGAAACCTCCCATAGTCACAGCATTGACTATGTCCGTTGAAGATGAACATCAACTCTTCGCGCTCCCTAGGACTGATCAAAGAGGCAAACTACCACAGAAATGGATAAAAGATTATCCGAATGCCTGGGCAGAAACTGCTGGGTTAGGTCTAGCAATAAAACTACCTCCAATAGAACTAGAATTAAAAGCCTCTGCCTCTCCAATCAGTGTTAAACAATATCCTCTAAGCAAAGAAGCTAAAGATGGGATAAGTCCCCATATTCAAAAATAATTGCCCCTTGGGGTCCTAAGGCCCTGTCAATCAGCCTGGAATACCCCCCTGCTACCAGTAAGAAAGGCAGGAACTAGGGACTACTGTCCTGTTCAAGACCTAAGAGAGATAAACAACAGAGTGCAGGACATTCACCCAACAATACCCAATCCATATAATTTGCTTAGCACTCTGAATCTGGAGCGGGAATGGTACACTGTGCTGGACTTAAAAGATGCTTACTTCTTCTTGCCCCTACATAAGGACAATCAGTTTCTGTTTGCCTTCGAGTGGATAGACCCAGAAACTTTAACATATGGCCAACTAACCTGTACTAGACTCTCACAGGGGTTCAAAAACTCCCCCACTCTCTTTGATGAAGCCCTCCACAGGCCTCAGAACTGCACACCCCGAAGTCACCCTACTCCAATATGTGGATGATCTGCTACTGGCAGCCAACACCAAGAAGAACTATGAGTCTGGGACCCAAGCACTATTATCCGAGCTTGTTCGGCTTGGATATAGGGCTTCTGCAAAAAGGACCAAATTTGTCAGCAAGAAGTAATCTTCCAGGGTTATTCTCTTAGGGGTGGCAAAAGATGGCTCAGTGAGCCCAGAAAACAAACCGTTGTGCAGATACCGCCCACATCTAATAAGAGACTATTCAGAGAGTTTCTTGGGACTTCCGGCTTTTGCAGGTTATGGATTCCTGGGTTCGCATCTCTGGCTGCACCTTTATACCCGCTTATAAATGGGGATGCCCATTTCAAATGGACCCCTGAGCACCAAAAAGCTTTTGATAATGTCAAAAAAAGGCACTGCTATCTGCTCCAGCTTTAGCACTCTCAGAAGTAGAAAAACCCTTCACTCTCTACATCGAGAAAACGAAAGGAATAGAACTGGGAGTGTTCACTCAGACTTTGGGACCTTGAAAAAGGCCGGTAGCATTCTTATCAAAAAAATTGGACCCAGTGGCTAGCGGGTGGCCAAATTGCTTAAGAGCGATAGCAGCGGCAGCCCTTCTAAAAAAAGATGTTCATAAATGAACGTTGGGACAGAAGCTAACCCTTATAGCCTCCCATGCCCTGGAGAGCATCATCTGTCAGCCTCCAGAGAGGTGGCTATCAAACTCCAGAATAAACCACTACCAGAGCCTCTGGATTAGCAAAGACAGAATAACTCTGGGACCCCCTGCTCCACTCAACCTGGGTACACTGCTGCCAGAAGAATCATCAGAACCCATCACTCATGAGTGTCAACACATACTGGCAGAGGAAACCAGTATAGGATGAGACTTGAAAGATCCAGCCACTGCCTCACCCAGAAGTCGTATGGTTTACAGACGAGAGCAGCTTCCTCCAAGATGGTAAGCGGCGGGCTGGAGCAGCAATAGTTAGCAAAACTAATGTCATCTGATCCTCTGGTCTCCCAGAAAAGACATCAATCCAAAAGGCAGAACTGATTGCCCTTCCGAAAGCATTGGAACTAGCAACAGGCAAAAGGGCCACCATATACACTGATAGCCGCTATCCATTTTCCAATGCTAATGTGCACAGGGCTATTTACCAGCAAAGGGGGCTATTGACCTCTGCTGGGAAAGAAATAAAGAACAAAGATGAGATCCTCCACCTTCTCTCAGCAGTGCAGAGCACTAAGGAACTAGGTATAGTGCACTGTCCAGGGCACCAGAATGGAAATGACCCCATGGCGGTTGGAAACAGAAGGGCAGATGAGGAAGCTTAATTGGCAGCCCTAAACGTAGTGACTCTGGTAACTTTTTCCACACTGGGGGGAACAACAATCAGGAGATTTGGCCGCACTGGAACATTCAGGCAACTTATCATCTGAGGAGACAGATACAGGACTCTGGGACCCTTCAGAGCCAAGTTTACTATTTCAAAAAGCCCACCTTTATGTCAAAGACGTACACCAACTCACCCACTTAGGCTGAAAAAAGTTATAGGCACTTCTAAAGGACCGGAGAAAGGACTTATTATTGACTGACTCACAGAGGAAAGAAATAGCTGAGCAGGTGACTAGAGCTTGTCAAGTCTGCCAGTTAGTTAATGCTTACCCATCCAAGCTTCCTGCAGGAAAGCGCTTACGAGGAACCAGAACAGGACAATTCTGGGAAGTGGACTTTACTGAAATTAAGCCAGCAAGGTAGGGACTTAAATATCTTCTAGTCTTTGTAGATACTTTTTCAATATGGTTTGAAGCCTTCCCCATGAAGAAACAAAAGGCTCAGAGGGTGGTCAAAAAGATTCTATAAGACATTTTTCCAAGGTTCAGCCTGCCTAAGGTAATAGGGTCTGATAATGGACTGGCATTCGTGGCCCAGGTAAGTCAGGGATTCGCCAAGACCCTGGGGATTAATTGAAAGTTAAATTGTGCTTATAGACCCCAGAGCTCAGGACAGGTAGAAAGGATGAATAGAACCATCAAAGAGACCTTAACGAAAAAAGCTTGGAGACCGGCATAAAAAATTGAACTCTGCTCCTACCTTAAGCACTGTTTCGTGCAAGAAAAACACCCTCTGCCTCTTTGTGTAAACTCACCCCTTATGAAATTCTCTATGGTCCCCCTCCTCCAGTAAGGGACCTAACCCCAACTCTGAGACTTAATGATTCCTTTCACACACTCTTTCTTGACAGACTTAAAGCCCTTGAACAAACCCAGCACCCAGCGATACCTGTGGAAACAGTTGGCCACTGCTTATCAGCCTGGAGATGAGGGAACCCCACATCGATATCAAGTGGGAGACTTCATCTACATGAGATGGCATTAGGTGTCATCCCTGGAACCCCGCTGGAAAGGACCATACCAGGTGCTGCTTATAACAACCACAGTGGTGAAAGTGGATGGGATCACTGCCTGGATCCATGCCTCCCATCTCAAGCCTGCGCCCTGTCCGGACTCTGGCTGGAAACTGGAACAGACTGGTAACCGTCTCAAGTTGTGTGTCTGTCATGTGGGTAGGGCTACGGATTCTTCCCCTGACCACCAGCAGTCCTAATCCCCATCAGCTTGTTCAGCAACAATGGCAAGTTATAAATCCTACTGGGCAAGTAGTGTGGTCTATTTCACATACAGCCACCATATGGACTTGGTGGCCATCTCTCCACCCGGATATTTGTCAGATTGCCATAGGCCTGTCTGACTGGGATCTCCCTGACATAGAGGACCCCCACAGAGATCCCACTCAACCCCAAACCAGGGCAACATAGACCACCTTCACCCATGAATTATGGATATCATCTTCCGCAGCTCAGGTGTAAACTAGCCAATCTTGATTTTTATGTGTGCCCAGCTGATTTCCGAAGTCGCAAACAGGCCCAAACCTGTACAGGACCCAGTGACTTTTATTGTAGATCTTGGGGTTGTGAACAAACGGGAGCTGCATGGTGGAACCCAAACTCCCCCGACAGTACGATTCAGGAAGAAAGAAATGACACCTTGATTGATCCCAAGAAATGTGCTGCTAGCCAAGTGGTGTCAAAAACTCACTGTGGAAAGAATAGTCTATGTTACCCCCTCATTTTAACTTTCAATTCCAAAGGAAGGGGCTACCTCGGAACAGCATGGCCTATGAGAAATACGTGGGGAATGCGATTCTATATATATGGCCCTCGTTATGACTTTGGTCACTGGTTCACCATCCGGCTGAAAAAGGAAGAAAATATCACAGCAATAGAGCCCAATCCCCTCAACCCAGGAATTAAGCCTCCTAAACCTCCCATGGCTAGATCTACCAGAACCCCTCTACCATCTCATACTTCCCAGTTTCCGTCTTTGCCTACTTCCCCAGTCCAGAGTACAGCTGACTCCTCCCCCTGGGAACTAATTAAAGGAACGTTTATTGTACTGAACTCCAAACAGTCAGAACTCCTTGCATTTCAGCCCAGGTATTTGACATCTCTGTAAATTATTGTGTAATGGTGCAGATACTCCCCAGGGTGCTCTATTATGATGTAGAATCATTTGAAGGTCTACTAGGGGGAGAAACAACCCGATTTTGCGGGGAGCCAGTGTCCCTTACTCCCGCCATCCTATTGGGGATAGGAGCTGCTGCAGGAGTGGGTATGGGAACAGCTGCTACTATATGTGGGTCACAACAAATGGCCCGATTAGAAACAGCAATAGATAAAGACTTGAAGACGTTAGAGACCACCATCACAGCTTTGCAGGAATCCTTAACTTCTCTCTCTGAAGTTGTTTTAAAGAACAGGCGAGGATTAGACCTCCTCTTCATGAGTGAGGGGGGCCTCTGTGCTGCACTGAGAGAAAAATGTTGTTTTTATGCTGACCATACTGGAGTTGTAAAAGAATCCATGAGTAAATTGAGAAAATGCCTTGAAGAGCACCAGAAAGATAGGGAGATTCAACTAGGGTGGTTTGAGTTATGGTTTACCCAGTCCCCCTGGTTAACTACACTCCTATCAGACTTAGCTGGACCCTTGATCATCCTTATGGTGTTGCTAACTGTAGGACCTTGTTTGCTTAACCACATAGTTTCCTTTCTCCAGGCTCAAATTGGGCAGGAAAAACTCATTGTTATCAGACAGAAATACGGTCCACTGGCAGAAATAGAATGTGAGACCCCACAATAATTATGATTTATTACGTTTAAGATTAAAAGTAGTAAGAAAAAGGAGTGGGAAATGAACGAATAAAAGAAATTGAAATTGAAACATAGAACCAGGTTTTTTAAAGTTTCCAAGCTGCACTCGGAACCTGAAATTCCTGTGGCAGTTAAGACAATTCCCGGAACTGCCAATTAGATGTGTGTTGAAATCTTCCCTGACCACCTAGTTACTTAACAACCCCTTTCCAGAAACCGTGCAGCTCACCACATATACATCTCAGGGATTCAACCAATCAGTTTAAACGTATACCCCTTTTCAGGGCTAACCAATCACCCCCTACCCGACCTCTTCCCGCCAATGAATGTACTAATCATGTTTTAGAGTTGTTATTTGATTTTCCCGTGCTATGTGTTGATTTCCTAAAAGAGGATATGATGTATGTAAAGTCCCTGCCCTCTCTAAAGAATGTATATAAACTCTGCTCAAGTTGTTCTTGGGGCTCTTTGTTCTTTGCTCCTCTGAAGTTAGCTCTGAGCCCCAGCATGCTGGACTCCCAATAAACCCTTTGCTGTGACATGAGACAGTCTCTTGATGGTCTTTTCCTCCGACTTTTGACTGACCTTTTCACCTAAGAAGGACCTGAGAGAGCAAAAGTCAACTCCATGTCAACTTCCATGTCAAACAACCTGGTCAGAATGAAGGAATGTGTCTGAATCAGCCTCTCTCTTCTTAATGTAGATGAAATGGACCAAACCAGGCCTGTATACAGAGCTTTTCCTGGGTGCCTATGGTTGATATACCATTCTAATTTGTGAAAGTGTCACAGGAAGTAGGAGCAGCCTCCATCTCATGGGACCATTGGAAGCAACTGCTAGGACAAAGTGGTTTTCCAAGGCAGTGACCTCATTCAGTTGCTAAAGGAAGTGACCTACCACACTTCCTTGGTGATGGAACTCTCTGAACTTGGGACCAGGAAGCCAGCCACCAAGAGCAAGTCCCAGTCCTAGTCCCAGTGGTCTCAATTGTTTGGATTTACCAAGGACAGAATCAGTCTTTCTTGGTACCTACTTATGTGATGATGGCCAAATTCCAGGAGAGCTCTGAAGAGGGACTTTTCTGAGAAAGCAGGTAGTGGCTCAACCATGGCTCCTGACAACTTCAAAGAGTTGGCAAAGAAGACCAGATCTGAGGCAAGACAGGCCATTTCAGGGGAACATAGTATGGCCCACCAGTCAGAGGACACTCAGGATAGTCACAGACATACTTGGGGAAAGGAGGTGCCGTTGTGGGTGTCAGTGTGAGTTTGTGGTTTTATCTCATGTTCTGAGAATAGGTAGGAAAGGCAGTTTGTAGGTTTGGACTGGAAAGTTTCTAGAAAGTCGTTTGACAACACGAGTGTTTCTATGTCTGTGTATCCCACTGTATCCGTGTTGTAGACATTTGAAAAGCAAATGCATCAATGGTTGTGTCCTGTCTAGTAGAAAGCTTCCCAGCATTCATCCTGCCCAATTTAAGAATGTAGAGCGGCTTGCCTTATGGATGGGGAACACCTACTATCTTCCTAAGTTCCTCTTTTCCTCCTGAATACTTGCCACTCTCCAGAGTAGCCTTATGGTTTGGTGTCCAAGATATGTACCACCTCCAAGCTCTGTGACATGGCCATGTACTGGATAGTTGAAGGGAATGGGAGCATCTCAGAAAACTCAGTTATCAGTGTGACCAGTAAAGTCTCAGTGGAGAAACCCTGCTTTGGGCCATTTGCTTACTTATGTTTCTATTACCCTGAATGTCAGGAAGGTCTTTGCCTCAGGCCACCCCTTTGTGAAGCCTGAAGAAAACAGGTTTCAAATGGAAATGAATGGGCATCACCTGTGGCTCTTTGCTTAATTGCTTTGGAAAGGGATGAGTCTGAATCAGCCACTTGGCCCGGTGTGACAGCAGTGGCTTAGATTCTCAGCATCTGATGGACCTAAAGAAAGTTTCCAAGTGTGCATCCAAAACCAAAATGGCCAAAAGAGCAGTCATTGTGGATGAAGTCTCTCGCTTTCCTCTGTAAGCTTCCTGAGCTAAATCAAGTGAGAATAGGGATCTTTGGGTCAAGTCAGTTCTTCAAAGCCCTGCAGAGGCTAGCCGATAGGTGCTTGGGTTTTCTCATGAAACCAATTCACATAAAGAATCTATACCAGACAGTCATTAGCCCTCAAATTTGAGAAGCGGAGCAGATATAGAGCAGGCCTATTTGATCACTCTTGGTTCACTGGAAGGGTGTCCAGGCCACCCTGACTTTAGGCAAATGAGGGGCAAGGCTGCTTATTTTGAACAGTGTATTTGTCTGTGCCCTTCATGGAAACCTCCAGCCAGAGTTC
This sequence comes from Callospermophilus lateralis, assembly GCF_048772815.1. NCBI lineage: Eukaryota > Metazoa > Chordata > Mammalia > Rodentia > Sciuridae > Callospermophilus > Callospermophilus lateralis. Next base: position 69,266 of record NW_027516576.1, on the reverse strand, counting down.
ATGATGAGTGTCTATGTGGAAGAAGATGAGGGCCATGTGGGAGTGATTTAGTTTTAATTGTGGTCATTTGTGTGGTGGTTGTAAGAGATGGCTGAATCCACCGGGGCTTGAACTCTGGTGTGATTCCTCTTAGAGACTGCGTTATGGAACTGACGTCAGAGAAGTATTGCCATGAATTGTGTTGGAATTTAACGAGGCCACGCATGAGAGTCGCCCTTGGAAACTGAGATCTAAGCCCAGAGTGGCTTTCCACAGCAGACTGGGAATCTCAGCAGGATATCACATGATTTTATTCTGAAAAACTTGGCAGCCATAGTTGAGAGTCAAAACACACATGGACCTCACATTGTAGACCTCAATTGGCTTGGCTTCATGTGACCTTTTTTCCACTCTTTGGGAAGCCTTGCCTGTGAGAGTTCTCCAGAGTATTCCTTGAAATGTGCTTCCTCAAAATTTAATGGTTCCTTAATGAATTGAAACCCACAGTTTCTCCAACTTCATCATAGGAAATGGCTAGATAAATACTCTGAAATTTTTGAAATTCCCATGACCACCTGCAACTGGAGAATATTTGGATGTCCTGTTGCTGATCATGAGTATACCAGAGAGTGCCTTGATTGACTGGGTTTCATGAAAATGGTTTAGAACAGAGATGCCAGTATGTTGGGGCCTGCTGAGTAGTGGGTCCAGAGCTTTTGTGTGAAGGTTTGTGATGAAACATCTGTGGTCGGGCCATATGTATCTGCCATTGACTTCCAAATGAATTGTGGCTGACATGATGCAGACAGGAATCACTAATATGTCTGAAACCACTCCATTAAAGGCATCTTGTTATATGGAGATGTTTCAGGGCAATGTTCAGAATCCGGTTGCTATGGTCAAGGGGGTTAGCTATGTGGGATAGAAGCCTGGTTGGTGCATTCTTCTGCAGACCCTGACCCACCACAAGTGACAGGACTAACTCCAGCACTGTGTCCCAGTTGAACTCCTTGTATTTCTTTTTTTTTAATTAATTTTTATTGTAGGTTGTACAAAAAATTACATAGTTCTTGATATATCATATTTCACACTTTGATTCAAGTGGGATATGAGCTCCCATTTTTACCCCATATAGAGATTGCAGAATCACAACAGTTGCAGAACCATTGTTTTACATATTGCCATTCTGGTGTCTGTTGTATTCTGCTGCCTTTCCTACCCTCTACTATCCCCCCTCCCCCCTCCCCTCCCCTCTTCTCTCTCTACCCCCTCTACTGTAATTCATTTCTCCCCCTTATATTTTTCCTCCTTTTTCCTCACTTCCTCTTCTATGTAATTTTTTATACCCCTGAGGGTCTCCTTCCATTTACATGCAATTTCCCTTCTCTCTCCCTTTCCCTTTCACCTCTCATCCCTGTTTAATGTTAATCTTCTTCTCATGCTCTTTGTCCCTACTCTGTTCTTAGTTACTCTCCTTATATCAAAGAAGATATTTGGCATTTGTTTTTAAGGGATTGGCTAGCTTCACTTAGCATAATCTGCACTAATGCCATCCATTTTTCTCCAAATTCTAAGATTTTGTCTTTTCTTAATGCAGAGTAATACTCCATTGTGTATAAATGCCACATTTTTTTATCCATTCGTCTATTGAAGGGCATCTAAGTTGGTTCCACAGTCTTGCTATTGTGAATTATGCTGCTATGAACATGGATGTAGCAGTGTCCCTATAGTGTGCTCTTTTTAGGTCTTTAGGGAATAGACCGAGTAGGGGAATAGCTGGATCAAATGGTGGTTCCATTCCGAGCTTTCCAAGAAATCTCCATACTGCTTTCCAAACTGGCCACATCAATTTGCAGTCCCACCAGCAATGTACAAGAGTACCCTTTTCCCCACATCCTCGCCAGCACTTGTTGCTGTTTGACTTCCTAATGGCTGCCAATCTTACTGGAGTGAGATGGTATCTTAGGGTGGTTTTGATTTGCATTTCTCTGACTGCTAGAGATGGTGAGCATTTTTTCATATACTTGTTGATTGATTGTATGTCCTCCTCTGAGAAGTGTCTGTTTAGGTGCTTGGCCCATTTGTTGATTGGGTTATTTGTTATCTCATTGTTTATTTTTTTTAGTTCTTTGTATATTCTGGATATTAGGGCTCTATCTGAAGTGTAAGGACTAAAGATTTGTTCCCAGGATGTAGGCTCCCTATTTACCTCTCTTATTGTTTCTTTTGCTGAGAAAAAACTTTTTAGTTTGAGTACGTCCCATTTGTTGATTCTAGTTATTAACTGTTGTGCTATGGGTGTCCTATTGAGGAATTTGGAGCCCGACCCCACAGTATGTAGATCATAGCCAACTTTTTCTTCTATCAGACGCCATGTCTCTGATTTGATCTCAAGTTCCTTGATCCACTTTGAGTTAACTTTAGTGCATGGTGAGAGAAAGGGATTCAGTTTCATTTTGTTGCATATGGATTTCCAGTTTTCCCAACACCATTTGTTGAAGATGCTATCCTTCTTCCATTTCATGTTTTTAGCCCCTTTATTGAATATAAGATAGTTGTAGTTTTGTGGATTGGTTTCTGTGTCCTCTATTCTGTACCATTGGTCCACCCGCCTCTTTTGGTACCAGTACCATGCTGTTTCGAAGTCAGTTCGGTTTGAAGTCTGGTTGTGGAAGAACAGGTTGTAAAGTCATCTGGGAATGGGTTCTTCTATGAGAGAAACAAAAAACATGAGTACTGAATAAATGTTGCAGCAGCTGGAACATGTCACTGTATAGAAGTTCCCTCACAAGCCTTTAATATCCCCAGTTATCAGGACTGTTAACTTAATATTTAACTTTTAGTGTTACAGTTGTCCCTCCCCATAAGATACAGTTTAATAATTTAATGTCATCTGATCTTGCAAAATCCTTTTAGTATGACCTCTGTGTCTAATAGAGACACCTTTAATTCTCTTACTCAGGGCTGGATAATCATACTTACAAATACCAAGCCTCTGTGTTTAGCTTAAGAATATCTGTAGGCCTTAAACTAAAAACTTCTGCCTCTGGCAGATCCTTTTGATAGTCTCATTTTATAGTTATCAGGCATTCCTGTCTGAGAATCCTTCTTTGTAGTCTCCAGTCTTACTTATTTGGGGAGGCTAACATGAAGTGAATACCATAATATATTATTATTACTATTATTATATAAAATGCCCAGGAATGGCTGTATTTTGTTTTTAACTGTCTATTCTAAGTGTTTAATATGAAGCAGTCAAACTGACTTTTGTTTCTCTATATTGTGAACAGTCAGCTGAGCTTTTTTGGGAGTCATTCTTGGGGAAAATTGAGAGCAGCTTCTCAGTTCTGCTAGTGCCATTTGCGCTAGGTGGGTCCAGGTCTTCCTTGACCATGTGGCTTCCCTTGGAAGCATCAGGGATATCTCCCTTCTCTGATGACTATCCTCTTTGTAGCAATGCACTGATTGGCTTTCCGTTCTCCAGTGGTCTTATTAATCTCCCTGATCAGGAGGTTATGTGGTTCAGAGTTGCAAAGCTCTTTAGAGAAGTCCGCTGTTCTCTGGATACAGACTGACTCAGAGGGCAAGAGCCAAATATTAGTTTTATTGTCCCTTTTCATTTAACTTTAATTTTAAATCCTAATCTTAAACATCCATCAAATAAATTTTAACAGCCTTATATTAAGAGTACTGGGCTTTCATGTCTATAATTTAAAATTATTTAACTTTTTATTAATTGGGATCTGTATTATTCTGTCTGTCTTGTAGGTGATGGGTTATTATCTTAAATTAACCCATGCTGTGTTCTTAAAGCAACACTTCTGTAAAACACTAACAGGAAATCTTTATGTCACCTATAAGGAAATTACAAAATAAAATTAACAAGAGTAAACATACTCAGTTCTTGTAATAGCTACCCTGAATTTTTTTGCTGAGTTATAGATTACATCCCCTTTTTGAGATGCTAGTGATCTTGACCGAAAAAAAAAAAACAAAAAACAAACAAAAAAAAACTTTTGAACATAACTTTAAATGAAATAACATCTGACCTACTGCTTTCGTAGTCATTCTCACATATAGTAAGATGGGACACAGAGCCTTATCTCAGGTAAGGCAGTGCTCATTATAAATCTTAAGTGTTTTAGTTCTAAAGCTAATCTTTGTTTTGAAAATATCATTTTACAAAGTTTACATAAATTTTTTGAGGTCACATGAACATTAGTTAACACCATATGATATAACATTTAAAACATTAATTAAAGAAAGGCTGAAACTTTTTAACCTTTACATAGATTAGGCTCTCATTAACTTAAAAATACATATAAATTGTTCCCCAACGTAAAAAGTAACATAAAAGTTTACATATCTTATTGATTTCAGGTAAATAAATCCCCAATATATTTTTTTACCATACAACTTCAGAACACCAGCTTGATGTAATGCTGTTTTAAAGTTTCTACCTTACAGACTTGTATACCTGGAAGATATAAGCACATTAATAGCATCACAACTGCATTGATGTTTCTACATTAACCAAGTTTAGCTTTAAAAGAAATGGCAGTACAGTGCTTTAAAATAACAGTTCTTATTTAATCAGTTGTTTAATTTTTATGGTTGCTAGCTCTAGAAAAAATAAAACTTAATAAACACAATGTTATGGGTAAACTTATGTTTAAGAAATTTTTGTCTCTTTAACACATGACTGATTTTTACAATCTTATACAGACTTTAGGACAAACTTATACAGACCTTAGTAAATCAACCAGATATCTAACAAAAGTACTCTTGAATGAGTAATCCCATATCAAATTTACATTACTTATTTTTCAAAATATTAGACAAATGTATTGAACAGTGTAAGCGATTTTTTGTTGAAGGAAAAGTCCTAGAACCAAGGCATATTAGACCTTTTGTCGGCATTAATATTTTATTAGATTTTTGAACACCTAGAAAAACTTGTAAGCTTAAATTTAAAGACATTTATTTTTATCTGTTTATCCAATTTAAATTGAACCAATCAAATCAGGTGAATTTAAGTTCTTTGAATCCACTTTTTAAAATTTGTTTTTATGAGTGCTTTTTTTGTGAGTGCTCCATATATATGTTAATTTGTATATCATCAATATGATATACGGATATATGTATATATAGACATACAACACATAACAAATGTGTGCACACATAATAATAGTAAAGGCCTTGTAGCTTTTTGCAGGTGAAATCTCCACTGAAATGTTTCAAAAACTCCACTGTTGGTCAAGGATAGAAATGATCAGAAAAACATTAACCTAGGTCTGTATGATCAAAATCATGAGCTCAAAAAAAAAATACAGAATCTAAGGAAAAAAATTAGAGTCCTGGAAAAAATGACTGGCCAGTAATTCGTAAATACCATACCATTCAACTTTTTTCCTCCCTTAGGCCTCAGATCAGTCTCCTACTGAGCTTGCAGGCTTCTTTCATTTGAATTTCAACATAAGTCCTGGCTGAGGTCTGGAAGGAGGAGGAAAAAACTGCTATTCTGAGCAGACACCTCAGGCCTAAGGCATTTTAACCATAATTTTCAGATTCGGATGTTGAAATTTGATACAATTTTAAGATAAAATTCACAAAATTTTATATCTTTACATCTTGTTTTGTCAACAGATACCTTACTATGATTTACTATCCTTGTCCAAATGAATGCACTGGTACACACTGTGACATTTTCCCAGTCTACCCAATTCAAAATTAGTGAAAAACAAAACTGAATGATTGGGAAGTTACTTGCCAACTTGGAAGTAGAGTTCTTTAGTTTTCCATCATAAGAATTTAAGTTATCTGGCATGAATTATCTGAAATCATAAACTAAACAATTCCCTAAACCCGACTTTTAACTGCAAGATTGAGCAATGCTTCAAAAACCCATTCAGATACCAGATTGTTACAATAAAACATCATCATTAAAACACACATTGAGCTAAGATCATTCCCAAGAAACAATTTATAATATCAGCACATTATTCCACATGTCTTAAAGGGCCAGAAACAAAGACACAAGACAGACAGAAAGGAGCTCCAGACAATGGCTGACAGACAGAAGCCTTAAAAACAGAGCAGATAAGAGAAAAATCTCCTACACCAGTGGCAAGATAGATGTCCCCACAAGAGGATCAGATGTTTTCACAGAGTGGCAACCTGAAATGTAATATCAAGTGTTTCCATGGTGACTTTACTGCATTTAGTGTCCCTTTTACTTTTTCTGTTTTTTAAGAAGACAGGGGTGGCATAATTTTTACAGTGCAGGGAAGTAAAGAGGGAATTCCCTGAAGCAACAGGGCTTTGGCAGCTGCTGGGAGTCCCTCAGTCCCTCCTTTTACTTACAGGATTAGCACCTCTGGTTTGGTTCCACCCCAAGCACGCTCCATCTCCTAACATTTCAGTAGTCAGCTTTCAAAAAGTTCCTGGGCGTTGGGGGGGTGTTTATCAAAATTTGTAACTTAAAGTTTGGTTCCTGACCTTGAAGCGAATTAATACCTATTTAATAATGAGGAAAGGGTTTGAGAAAAATAAAAAGGGAAGTTTACTGCTTTGCTAACAAAGCATAAACACAGGGAACTCTGCCCAAAAGTTGTGACTCTCTTGATCTGGAGCGACAAGGGGTTTTAAAAAAGTTTCCATTGTTAACCTGGGAGATACTCTGTTTTTAGGTCACCAGCAGGCATTGCCCTGTGCAGTGGGTGGGCTCCAGGCAGCCAGCTAGGGGCTTCTCTTATCCTGCTTAACAAAGGGGTGTAAACTTCATCACAGTTCCTTAGAGCACAGTCCAAAGGGGTGTCAGGCTTACTTGCTTTATTATCCATTTTTACATCCAATATCCTTAAGTTTTTAACCACAGAAATCACACAACAAGATGCACAAAAACAAACAAACAAAAACATATAAAACACAGAACAAAACACAAAGAAACACAAACCTGGCGAAGATACAGAAAAACAGAGGAGCAATGCAACGTCTTGCTGAAGCTCCGAGGTAGGAGCTCCTGCATGCCTGGCTGCACCTTTCTACTCTTTCAGAGAAATTCCCTACAGAACAGAACAGAGGACAGGACAATTCTTGTTACTGTCCAGGACAGGAGTATATGTGAGCTTCCCCAGGCCACCTCTCTGTCATCAGAAGACATCTCACTTAACCGGATATCAGATGTTATAATGGCACCACTTACCTATGGAGGCTTCCTCCACCAGGTGCTTGCTAATAGTTTTAGTGTGATGGTTCAGTGCAGTGCTCCCCGGACCAAAGGCTCACTCCAAGGCCTTGGAACTTGGCTTTCCAGATCTGAGTCCTGGAGGAAAGGCCAGCTTCATAATTTCCAGCAGTCTGGTCTTGTGATCTGGTTGGGTCATCTCGCTGAGGAACTCCAAAATGTTAGACCAGGACGCAAGAAAAAACCACTGACCCCAATTAAAATCAAATTAAGGCAAGCTTATTAGTTCAACCAGCCAGGCTGACTCTCCTTCTCAAAACGGTGGAAAAAAGACAGCGTCCCCACCTTTCCTACACCCCAGCTTTATAGCCCAAAAAGTTACACAAAAAGGAAGTTTCAGAAAACAGAACTTTGACAAGCATCACACTAATTGTAGTTCACATTTTTTTCGCTGCCCCAGCATCAGAAATTATGAAGACCATTAGAGCCTCAGAGAGGGTCGTTGTCTGGCCAGGGAAGGCCAATATTTATGAGGTGTCACTAAAGTTTCAGAGAGGGCTGCGATATGGTCGGAACTCTAGGCATGGGTGAGTTCAAGGAATGGGCAGGCATTCCAATCAGGTTCAGAATTTGCAGTAATTTATAGTAAAGCAAAAATTATCTTTCCATGGCTTTGTGGCAAGATGGCTCCCAATATTAATGAAAGATCAGGTTGGGTGATCACCCCTGTTCCTTACTTTTGGAAACTCCTCTACCACCTCCAAGGTTGTGAACTCCTGAGCATTTTCCATTCCATAAATGTATTCACAGAATTTCTAACTCTTGTCCTCTAATTGTGTCTTCCTTGGGGCAAAGGTAATGTCAAGGCATTGTTCTGGATGAGAGTGGGAAGATTATTGAATACCCCATATTTGCATACACATTGGATTCATTTTCCAATTTTCCATTCAAAATACTTTATCCCTGACAATAACCCATACCCTACTAGACTCTAACTACTAATACTAATATGATGGAGAAAAATAACCCAAACAGAATTGAAATACAAGCAGTTCAGAGGAGGCATGGTGTATATTGGACTTGCCTTTTGCAAGATAATGGGTAGGTGTTATAAATCTAGTCAACTTTTAATTGAAATAGTTCTCCATGTGTTTTTAAAGTTAATAAATATGTGAATTCCTCTCTCGCTTTCTCTGTATCCTATTCAGCACATGTATTTTTATATGCACATATAGAATCCTACCTGATAACACGCGCATATCTTTGTGAGGTGCCTGACTTGGCAGATACAAATGGTGAGAAGAAATCACTCCTCCTAAACGCTTTTGGAACTGAAAATTCAAACTATGGGTGAGCTTCCTAGTTGAACAACATTATACATAAATCCATGTTCAGTAAAATGAATGTTTTTGGATCTGTGAATGATATAAATTTCATGGTGAATTTCGATTGACATATATATTGCTACTTTTTAATGTCTGTCTTTGTTTGTGTATATATATATATATATATATATATATATATATATATATATACACACACACACACACTCTCCAGATTTTTCAAAATATGAAATTTATGAGTCTTATATACACTCCCCAAATTCATTCATGTTCATGTATGTGGATTAATAATCAACTTTTTACAAGATTATTCTCAGAAATATTCATCAACCTGAAATACATATTTGTTTCCTAGTACTGAAAACTAACTTCAGTGAAAGGTGCATACAAATTCTAATATTTCTGCAGTAACTGACCTAGTTTAACATCAATGCAACTAGATTCCTATGGGACATGATGTGTATTTTGACGTTCATTTTTATTCAACACTGGTACATTACTATTTCTTCAGTTTATGCACATCATAGGATATATATTTCATCCACTATTTAGCAAATTTATAGGCCTTTGTTTCACTTTCAATCACTTCCTGCTCCAGAACTCATGTATTTCTCTATGTTTCTTGACTGATCTTTTCATGAGACTTCTTTCCAAACACATTACTTTTGATTTCCATAATCACTTTTGAAACAAAACTCAAACAGCCTTCATGATAAACCATAACCCTAAGATGAACATTAGATATATAACTGGTTGGAATGAATGATATTATAACAATATAACATTTCTTATGTATTTTCAGATATCACTTCAATCAATTATTTAAAGTGGATCCAGTTATACTATTTATTCACAGTATGGTCTATTCATGCATTAACTCTGTATTCATAAATACAAGGTACACCTATTTCTACCCCCATACTAATTTATACGTCTTCAAAATATTGCTCCTAGAAATGGTGGAAGAAATACTCATGACACCTGATCCACATATACATTATATCACAGAATATTCTGGACACAAAAAGCAAAGGTCACACTTATGATTGTACCAAAGCCTAAATGGAAAGTGAACATGGATTACTAAATACATCCATGTCCAGGTTGCCTAATGCTCTCAAATGTCAATCCAATTGATGACTACATATTTGTTTCTTCTTAAGATTATATATTCAACCTCAAGCCTGTTGAAAATGTCTAATCCTATCACTCTCTTTATACTTTGCTTGATTTCCTAATGTCTCTATTGATATCTGCTTTCCTACATGTTATTCCCAGTTCGTCATTTTGACTGACTCTTCACATGTGCTCACATTTACATTCACTCTCTACCCAAAACCCTATTGCTAAAGAACTTTTGTTCCAAATCCTATACTCACTCTTCTTTCTAAGCCTATTGACTACGTTCTTAATTCTACTGACTATCTCTTTTTGACTGGATGTTCTCTTCAACATTCAATCATCCAAGGTACAAGGTCCTATGCCTTTGTATATTGATTTATCTGAGACAAATGTGCAGCACATAATTCAAAGCTAAGTATCCCACTAAAGGGCCCAATGCCTTTCTGGGTTTCAAATCTTACCTAAATTTTTGATTTCATACTTAGATGTCACCTATATACTCTTGTAAATACCGCAGGTTGCCAATAACATTATTCATTCCACAGAATGATTCCTAACCCAAATCAAAGCTGTTATTACACATAACCATAAACTCTACCCTTAATATAACATACCAAAAAGCTGGGAGAGAGTTGGTCTTACAATATAGGAATATAGGTGACCTTCCACCTGATGAGAACCTCAAAGATCCATGGAGAAAGGATCCTTGGAGATGTAGGCAGCAGTGTAGGACCTGAGGGAGCAATAGTCATCTTCCATGGCAAACAACCTTTTCAGGATGAATTGATGTGTCTGAATCAGCCTCTCTCTTTTTATTGTAGAGAAGATAGACCAAACCAGGCCTGTGTGCATAGCAGTTCCCAAGTTCCTATGGTTGATATACAATTCTAACTTCTGAATATGTTACAGTATGTAGGGGCAGCCGCCATCTCATGGGAACCTTGGATGCAACTGTTAGGACAAAGTGGTTACCAAAGCAGTGACCTCATTCAGTTCCTGAAGGAAATGACCTTACCTCACTTCCTTGGTGATAGAATTCTCTGAACTTGGGATCCAGGAAGCCAAGCACCCAGAGCCAGTCCCAGTCCAAGTGCCAGTGGGCTAACTTGTTTGCTTTTCCCAAGGACAGAGTCAGTCTTTCTTGGTACCTACTGATGTGAGGATGGACAAATGCCAGCAGAGCTCTGAAGAGAGGCCTATCCTGAGAAAGCAGGTAGTGGCTCACCGCTGGCACCTGACAACTTCACAGAGTTGGCCAAGGAGACCAAATCTGAGACAGGACAGGCCATTTCGGGGGAACATTATATGGTCCACCAGTCAGAAGACACTCCGGATCGTCACAGACCTACTTGGGGGAAGGAGGTGCCTTTGCTGTTGTGGGTGTGAGTTTGTGGTGTTTTCTCATGTTCTGAGAATAGGTAGGAAAGGCGGTTTGTTTGGTTTGGAGTGGACTGTTTCTAGAAAGTCTTTTGACATGGTGAGTGTTTCTATATCTGTGTATCCCACTGTTTCCGTGGTTGCAGACATTAGAAAAGAGAATGCATTAATGGATGTGTTGTCTCTAGTAGAAAGCTTCCCAGCATTCATCTTGCCCATTTGATGAATGGACTGCAGCTTGCCTTATGAATGGGCAAAACCTACTATCTCCCTAAGTTCCTGTTTTCTTCATGAATTCTGGCCACTCTCCAGAATAGGCTCATGTATCACCAGAAGGCTCTGTGACATGGCCATGTACTGGATAGCTGAAGAAATGGGAGCATCTCAGAAAACTCAGATATCAGTGTGACCAGTAAATTCTCAGTGGAGAAACCCTGCTTTGGGCCATTTGCTTACTTAGGTTTCTATTAACCTAAATTTCAGGAAGGTCATTGCCTCAGGCCACACATTTGTGAAGCCTGATGAAAACTGTTTTCATATGGAAAAGAATGAGCATCACCTGTGGCTCTTTGCTTAATTGCTTTGGCATAGGATGTGTCTGAATCAGCCTCTTGTCCTTGTGTGAGGTTGTGGCTTAGATTCTCAGCACCTGATGAATCTAAAGAAAGATCCCATGTTTTTCCAAAACAAAAATGGCCAAAAGAGAAGTCATTGTGGATGAATTTTTTTGCCTTCTTGTGTTAGGTTCCTGACCTTCATCAAGTGAGAATAGGAATCATTTGGGTCAAATGAGTTCTTCAAATCCCTGAAGAGGCTAGCCCATAGGTGCTTCGGTTTTCTCATGACTCCAAATCAGAAAAAAGAATATATACCTGACAGCACGTAGGACTCAAATTGGAGAAGTGGAACACTTTAACAGCAGGAATATTTCATCACTCCTGATTCACAGGAAAAGTGCCCAGGCCACCGTGATTTTAAGCAAATGAGGGGCAATTGAGCTTATTTTGGACACTTTCTTGGGCTGTGACCCTCATAGTAACCTTCAGCAAGACATAATGATGAGTGTCTATATGGAAGAAGATGACGGCCATGTGGGAGTGTTTTGGATTTAATTGTGGTTATTTTTGTGGCGGTTGGAATGGATGACTGGGTTCACCTGGGAACAAACTCTGGTGTGATTCTCCTTAGAGACTAAGTTCTGGAACTAAACTCAGAGAAGTATTTCCATGAAATGTGTTGGGATTTTAAAAGGTCATTCATGAGAGTCGCCCTTGGAAACTGAGATCTAGGCCCAGGGTGGCTTTCCACAGACCACTGGGAATCTCAGCTAGCATATCACATGATTTTATTTTTAAAGACTTGGCAGCCATAGTTGAGAGTTAAAACACACATGGACCTCACATTGTAGATCTCAATTGGCCTGGCTTCATGTGGCATTTTGGTCACTCTTTGGGAAGCCTTGCCTGTGGGAGTTCTCCAGAGCTTTCATTGAAATGAGCTTTCTCAAAACTTAATGGTTCCTGAATGAATTGAAACCCACAGTGCCTCCAACTTCATCCTTGAAAAATGGCTAGATAAATACCATGAAATTTTGGAAATTCCATGACAAGGTGGCACTGGAGAAACTTTGGATTTCCTGTTGCTGATCATGAGTATACCTGACATTGCCTTGTTTGACTGGGTTTCATGAAAATGGTGTAGAACAGAGATGCCAGTAATTTGGGGCATGCCGAGTAGTGGGCCTAGAGCAGGGGTGGGCAGGTGTGTGATAAAACATCATGGTGGGGCCATGTGGATCTGCCATTGGCTTCCAAATGGCTTGTGACTGACATGGTGCAGCCCGCAGACCCTTATATGTAAAGGCATCTTGTTATATGGAAAGCTTTCTGGGAAATGTTCAGAATCAGGTTGCTATGGTTATTGGTGCAATTTATGTGGGAAAGAAGCCTTGTTGGTGTATTCTCCTGCAGACCCTCATCCACCACACGTGACAGAACTCCCTCCAGCACTGTGTCCCAGTTAGCTCCTTGCATTTTGTGAAGCAAATACCAAACTCCCAGTGCAGCAGCAAAAATACCACAAAAAGTGGAGGATGACCAAATGGCTTAACAGTCCACACAGGGAGACACTTAGCCCACAGTGACCACAGTTTAACTACAAAGAGAGGATTTAGCACTGCTGCCTCATGTTCATTGGAAAATAAGAAACCATGTCCTTCAGGTCACATAGATGCAGACCCAGCTTTGATGGTCTCACTACAAAGGAAGCCAAATCTCCTGACAACAACATATATTTCAAGTGCCCAAACTCAGAGGCAGTTTTTCAAATAGTTTTTAGGCTCTCAGAGCTCCATGTTTGTGGAGTGTTTACACTGTCCCTTACTTTTGGAAACTCCTCTACCACCTCCAAGTATGTGAACTCCCGAGCATTTTCCATTCCAGATATGTATTCACAGATTTTCACACTTTTCTACTCTAATTGTGTCTAACTTGGGGTGAAGGTAATGTCAAGGCATTGTTCTGGATGTGAGTGGGAAGATTTTTGTGTAGCACATATTTACATACACATTGAATTCATTTTCCAATTTTCCATTTGAAATACTGAATTCCTGACACTAACCCATACCATACCAGACTCTTACTAATAATCCTAATATGATGGTAAAAAATAACCCAAACAGAATAGAAATACAAGCCGTTGAGAGTAGGCATGGTTTGTAGTTGGAATTGCCTTTTGCATTATATAGTATAGGAGTTATAAATCTAGTCAATTTTTTGTTGAAATAATTAAACATGTGTTTTTAAAGTTAACATATATGGGAATCCTGTCTCCCTTTCTCTGTAGCCTATTCAGCAAATGTATTTTTATATGCACATATAGAGTCCTACTGGGTATCACACGTACATACTTGTGAGGTAGCTGAATTGGCAGATAAAAATTGTGAGAAGAGATCACTCCTCCTAAACGCTGTTGGAACTGAAAATTCAACCTATGGGTGAGCTTCCTAGTTGAATAACATTATACATGAATCCATGTTCAATAAAATGAATATTTTTGCATCTGTGGATTTTATATATTTCATGATGAATTTCGATTGGAATATATATTGCTACTTTCTTTTTCGGTTTTTTGGTTGCTCAAAACATTACATAGCTCTTGACATAGCATATTTCATACATTGGATTCAAGTGGGTTATGAACTCACATTTTTACCCCAATTATAGATTGCAGAATCACATTGGTTACACATTCACATTTTTACATAATGCCCTATTAGTTACTGTTGAATTCTGCTACATTTCCTATACTCTACTATCCCCCCTCCCTTCCCCTCCCATCTTCTCTCTCTACCCCATATACTGTAATTCTTTTCTCTCCTTCTTTATTTTCCCATTCCCCTCACAACCTCTTATATGTAATTTTGTGTAACAATGAGGGTCTCCCTCCATTATCATGCAATTTCCCTTTTCTCTTCGTTTCCTTCCCACCTCATGTCTCTGTTTAATGTTAATCTTTTCTTCCTGCTCTTCCTCCCTGTTCTGTTCTTAGTTGCTCTCATTATATCCAAGAAGACATTTGGTATTTGTTTTTTAGGGATTGGCTAGCTTCACTAAGCATTATCTGCTCTAGTACCATCCATTTCCCTGAAAATTCCATGATTTTGTCATATTTTAGTGCTGCATAATACTCCATGGTGTATAAATGCCACATTTTTGTTATCCATTCATCTATTAGAGGGCATCGGGGTTGGGTCCACAGTGTAGCAATTGTGAATTGTACTGCTATGAACAACAGCAGTATCCCTGAGGTTTACTCTTTTAAGGTCTTCAGGGAATAGTCCGAAAAGGGCAATAGCTGGGTCAAATTGTGGTTCCATTCCCAGCTTTCCCAAGAATCTCCATACTGCTTTCCAAATTGGCTGCACCAGTTTGCGGGAACAGCTCTCCACATAGGCCTGGTTTGGTCCATCTTCTCGACATTAAGAAGAGAGAGGCTTACTCAGACACACCCCTTCATCCTGACCAGGTTGTTTGCCATAGAAGATGACTTTTGGTCTCTCAGGTCCTTCATAGCTGCCTACATCTTCTCCAAGGATCAAATCTCCAAGGACCTTTGAGGTTCTCAGAAGGTGGAAGATCCCATACATTGATGAAATGCAAGACGAACTCTGTCCATGCTCTTCTGTAAAGTTAGATTGAGGGAACAGTGTATGGTTAGGGTTAAAAACATGTTCGATTTGGGTTAGGAATCATTCTGCTTGATGAATAATGCTATTGGGAACCTGTGATATTTATAAGACTTTAGAAGTGAAATATAAGTATGAAAACAGAAATCTAGGTAAGATTTGTAGCCCAGAAGGGCATTAGGCCCTTGATTGGGATTCTTAGCTTTTAATTGTGTTCTGCACGTTTGTCTCAGATAAATTGATAATCAAAGGCATAGGACCTTGAACCTTGGATGATTGATTGTAGAAGAGAACATCCACTCAAATTGAGAGAGTCGGTAGGATTAGGAAGACAGTCGTAAGTTTAGGAAAAAGAGTGAGTATAAAATTTGGATCAAATGTTCTTTAGCAATAGGGTTTCATTTATAGAGTGAATGTAAATGTCAGCATATGCGAAGAGTCAGTCACAATGATGAACTGGGGAAAATATAAAAAAGAAAATATCAATAGAGACATTACAAAATCAGGCAATTATAAAGTGAGTGATAGGTTTAGACATTTTCAACAGGATTGTAATTGAATATATAATCTTAGGAAGAAACAAATATGTAGTCACCAATAGAAATCACATTTGAAAGCATTAGGCTACCTGGACATGGATGTTTTTAGTAATCCATGTTCAATTTTCATTTAGGATTTGGTACAATCATAAGTGTGACCTTTGCATTTTGTGCCCAGAAAATTATTGTGATAAAATATATATGTAGATCATGTGACATGAGAATTTCTTTCACCATTTCTGTGAGCAATATTTGAAGACATATAAATTAGTATTGGGGGTACAAAGTGGTGTACCCTGTGTCTATGAATATAGAGATAATGCATGAATATAACATACTCTGAATAAATAATATAACTGGTTCCACTTTAAATAATGGATTGAATTGATATCTGAATATATATAAGAAATCATATATTGACATACAATCATTCATTCCAACCAGTTATATATCTAATTGTCATCTTAGGGTTATTGTTTATCATGAAGTGTGTGTGAGTTTTGCTTCAAAATGATTATGGAAATTGAAAATAATGTGTTTGGAAAGAAGTCTCATAAAATTACCAGTCAAGAAATATGGAGGAAGACATGAGTTCTGAAGCAGGAAGTGATTGAAAATGAAACAAATGCCTATAAATTTGCTAAATTGTGGATGAAATATATATCCTTTAATGTGCATAAACTGATGAAATTGTAATGTACCAGTGTTGAATAAAAATAAACGTCAAAATACACATCATGTACCAAAGGAATCTACTTGCATTGATATTAAACTGGATCAGTTACTGTAGAAATATTAGGATTCACGTGCATCATTCACCAAAGTTAGTTTCCTTTTTTTAAATTTTTATTTATGCTTTTTCAAAACATTACATAGTTCTTGATATATCATATTTCTCACTTTGATTCAAGTGCGTTATGAACTCCCATTTTTACCCCATATACAGATTGCAGAATCACATCACTTACACATCCATTGATTCACATATTGCCATACTAGTGTCTGTTGTATTCTGCTGCCTTTCCTATCCTCTACTATCCCCCTCCCCTGCCCTCTCCTCTACTCTTCTCTCTCTACCCTCTCTACTGTAATAAATTTCTCTCCCTTGTATTATTTTTCCCTTTCTTCTCACTTCCTCTTGTATGTGATTTTGTATAACCCTGAGGGTCTCCTTCCATTTCCATGCAATTTCTCTTCTCTCTCCCTTTCCTTCCCACCTCTCATCCTTGTTTTAATGTTAATCGTCTTCTCATCCTCTTCATCCCTTCTCTGTTCTTAGTTACTCTCTTTATATCAAAGAAGACATTTGGCATTTGTTTTTTTGGGATTGGCTAGTTTAACTTAGCATAATCTGCTCTAGTGCCATCCATTTCCTTGCAAATTCCATGATTTTGTCATTTTTTAATGCAGAGTAATACTCCATTGTGTATAAATGCCACATTTTTTTTATCCATTCATCTATTGAAGTGCATCTATGTTGGTTCCACCGTCTTGCTATTGTGAATTGTGCTGCTATGAACATTGATGTAGCAGTGTCCCTGTAGCACGCTATTTTTAGGTCTTTAGGGAATTGACCGAGAAAGGGAATAGCTGGGTTAAATGGTGGTTCCATTCCCCGCTTTCCAAGGAATCACCATACTGCTTTCCAAATTGGCTGCATCAATTTGCAGTCCCTCCAGCAATGTATAAGTGTATCTGTTTCCCCACATCCTCGCCAGCACTTGTTGTTTGACTTCATAATTGCTGCCAATCTTCCTGGAGTGAGATGGTATCTTAGGGTGGTTTTGATTCACCTTTCTCTGACTGCTGGAGATGGTGAGCATTTTTTCATGTATTTGTTGATTGATTATATGTCCTCCTCTGAGAAGTGTCTGTTGAGGTCCTTGGCCCATTTGTTGATTGGGTTATTTGTTATCTTATTGTTTAATTTTTTGAGTTCTTTGTATACTCTGGATATTAGGGCTCTATTTGAAGTGTGAGGAGTAAGATTTGTTCCCAGGATGTAGGCTCCCTATTTACCTCTCTTATTGTTTCTATGCTGAGAAAAAAAATTTTTACTTTGAGTAAGTCCCATGTGTTGATACAAGTTATTAACTCTTGTGCTATGGGTGTCCTATTGAGGAATTTGGAGCCCGACCCCACAGTATGTAGATCGTAGCCAACTTTTTCTTCTATCAGATGCCATGTCTCTGATTTGATATCAAGGTCCTTGATCCATTTTGAGTTAACTTTTGTGCATGCGAGAGAAAGGGATCCAGTTTCATTTTGTTACATATGGATTTCCAGTTTTCCCAGCACCATTTGTCGAAGATGCTATCCTTCCTCCATTGCATGCTTTTAACTCCTTTATCAAATATAAGATTGTTGTAGCATTGTGGATTAATCTCTGTGTCCTACATTCTGTACCATTGGTCCACCCGCCTGTTTTGGTACCCGTACCATGCTGTCTTTGTTACTATTGCTCTGAAATTTAGTTTGAAATCTGGTATCGCTATACCGCCTTATTCACACTTCCTGGTTAGAATTGCTTTTGATTTTCTGGGTCTTTTATTTTTCCATATGAATTTCATGATTGCTTTCTCTATTTCTACAAGAAATGCCGTTGGGATTTTGATTGGCATTGCGTTAAACCTATAGAGAGCTTTTGGTAATATCACCATTTTGATGATGTTAGTTCTCCCTATCCATGAACAGTGTATATTTTTCCATCTTCTAAGATCTTATTCTACTTCTCTTTATAGGGTTCTGTAGTAAGCATTGTATAAATCTTTCACCTCTTTTGTTAGGTTGATTCCCAAAGATTTTATTTTTATTTTTTGAGGATATTGTGAATGGAGTGGTTTTTTTTCTCATTTCTGTTTCAGAAGTTTTGTCGCTGATATACAGAAATGCCTTTGATTTATGCATGTTGATTTTATATCCTGCCACATTGCTGAAATCATTTATTAGTTCTAGTAGTTTTCTTGTAGACCCCTTTGGGTCTTCTATATATAGAATCATGTCAGCTGCAAATAGTGATAATTTAAGTTATTCTTTTCCTATTTTTATGCCTTTAATTTCTTTCATCTGTCTAATTGCTCTGGCCAGTGTTTTGAGAACTATATTGAATAGAAGTGGTGGTAGAGGACATCCCTGTCTTGTTCCAGATATTAGAGGGAATGCTTCAATTTTTCTCCATTCAGAATGATGCTAGCCTGAGGCTTAACATAGTTAGCTTTTACAATGTCGAGGTAAGTTCCTGTTATCCCTAGTTTTTCTAATGTTTTGAACATAAAGGGATGCTAAGGGTCTATCGATCTTATTTATTTTTCGAAGAACCAAGCTTTACTTTTGTTAATTTTTTCAATAATTTCTTTTGTTTCAATTTTGTTGTTTTCCGCTCTGATTTTAATTATTTCTTGCCTTCTGCTACATTTGCTGTTGTTTTGCTCTTCCTTTTCTAGGGCTTTGAAATGAAGTGTTAGCTCATCTATTTGTTGTTCTTTCCTTTTTTTGAGGAATGACGTCCATGTGATGAATTTCCCTGTTAAAACTGCTTTCATTGTGTCCCATAGATTTCGATATGTTGTGTCTGTATTTTCATTTATCTCTAAGAATTTTTTGATTTCCTCATTTATGTCTTCTGTAACCCATTGATCATTCAGTAACATATTGTTCATTTTCCATGTGATGTAGGATTTTTCCTTCCTTCTTTTTCATTGATTTACAGTTTCATTCCATTATGATCAGATAAAATTCATGGTATTAAGTCCACCTCTTTATATTTACTGAGGGTTGCCCTATGGCATAATATATAGTCCATTTTTGAGAAGGATCCATGTGCTGCTGAGAAAAAAGTATATCCACTTGATGATGGTTGATATATTCTATATATGTCAGTGAAGTCTAGGTTATTGATTGTGATATTGAGTTCTATAGTTTCTTTATTCAACTTTTGTTTGGAGGATCTGTCCAATTATGAGAGAGGTGTGTTGAAGTCACCCATAATTATTGTGTTGTGGTCTATTTGATTCTTGAACTTGAGGAGAATTTTTTTTATGAACGTCGCAGCACCATTAAAGGGTGCGTAAATATTGATAATTTTTATGTCTTGTTTGTGAATGGTTCCTTTTAACAGTATATAATGTCCTTCCTTATCCCTTTTGATTAAATTAGTCTTGAAGTCGATTTTATTCGATATGAGGATGGCCACCCCTGCTTGCTTATGAGAACCGTGTGCATGGTATATTTTTTCCCAACCTTTAACCTTCAGCCTTTGTATGTCTTTTCCATTCAGACGTGTCTGCTGGAGGCAACATACTGTTGGATTTGTTTTTTGAATCCAAGCTACAAGCCTATGTTGCTTTATTGGAGAGTTGAAGCCATTAGTGTTTAGAGTTACTATTGATATATGGTTTGTACTGCCAGCCATGTTTGAATATTTATCTTTTTTTTTTTTTATTTAGTTTGTTTCTCCATGATTAGCTTTTCCCACGCCCTCTGTCATTACTGAGGCACTTCCCACTGATTGTTTTGGTTGTTGTTTTTTATTTTTTCTCATGTAGTGTTTTGCTCAATACACTTTGCAATGCTGGTTTTCTGACTGAAAATTTTTTTAGCTTTTGTTTATCATGAAAGATTTTTATTTTGTTGTCGTACCTGAAGCTTAATTATGCTGGATACAGAATTCTTGGTTGGCATCCATTGTCTTTCAGTGTTTGAAATACATTGTTCCAGGATCTTCTCACTTTCAGTGTCTGTGATGAAAAATCCGTTGTTAACATTTTTGGTTTACCCCTGAATGTAATCTGCAACTTTTCTCTTTAAGCTTTTAATATTTTCTCTTTGTTCTGTATATTGGATATCTTCATAACAATGTGTCTTGGCTTTGGTCTACTGTAATTTTGTGTGCTCTGTGTCCTGTAAGCATCTACAATTTGTATATCCGTTTCCTTTTTTATTTCTGGAAAATTTTCTGTAATTATTTCATTCAACAGGTTACTCATTCCCATGGTTTGAATCTCTGTACCTTCCTCTATTCAGATGACTCATCAGTTGTTTTTTTTTTATGTTATCCCATATCTCTTGGATGTTTTTCTCGTGATTTTTTACCAGCCTTTCTGTGTTGGCTAGACTCTTTTCAAGATGATATATTTTGTCTTCATTATGTGACATTCTGTATTCTACTTGCTACATTCTGTTAGTGATACTCTCAATTGAGTTTTTAATTTGGTTTATCGTTTCCTTCATTTCTGGAATTATTGTTTGATTTTTTTATAATCTCTATCCCTGATAAAGATGCTTAACTTCTTCTTTTATCTGTTTATGTAATTCATTTTCAATGTGTTCTTTCACTGTATGGATTTGCTGTCTCGTATCCTCTTTAAGGTTCCATTCCATCTCTCTAAGGTATTCCTTGAGTTCTTTATATGACCATTTTTCTGATGATTCTAGGTCCTCCTGAAAATTTAGGTTGTCCTTCATTGTTTGTACTCCTTTTCTTTCTTGCCTTTTTATGCTGCTCATGTTACTTCTTGTTCTGTTTGAGTGCTGAGATACTGCTTACTCTTATAAATTTATTTGAAGCTTGGGAGGGAAGATATCAGAAGGGATGGGAAGAAGTCACTAAAGAGAATGAGAATAGGTAGGTAGAATTCAAGGAAGAGGGAATAAGAAAATTGAAAAGAAATAAAAAGACAAAAGAAAAAAATAGAAAATAAAGAAAAAATAATTTTTTAAAATAATAATGATAATTTAAAAAATGAAAATTAAAATTTAAAATAATAATAATAATAATAAAATTAAAAAAATAAAAACATTAAAATAAGTTGAAGAACAACAACAAAAAAATGAAAATGAAAGAAAAAGAAAAAAAAACTAAAAATAAAAAAGTAATAAAAATACATGAAGTCATAGACTTCAATTAACTTTTCTTTCAGTAGGTGGAGCTGTACTCACTGGGCCAAGCGTCTCCTCTCAATAGGTGGGAACCAATCACTGTGCAGCAGCTCTTCCTTCCAGATTGGGTGGGTCTCTAATCCTGAGTACCTAGGGCCTTCTCTTGTGTTTCCTCAAGCCAGGCTCCACTTAACTGTGACACTCACCAAAATACTGGCTACATGTCAGGTCTCTGCTCCTGGTAGCCCTGTTTTCATGAACGCCTGGCACACTCTCCCTGTTTGCCCTCCTCAGACCCTAAGTTTGTAGAACTTTGGGCTGACAGCCCCCAGCAAATTTGCTTACCCTCTGGTAGCCATGCCCCCATTAGCTGGTGCTGGTTGTCAGCACTGGTGGGAGCGGTAGCTGGGAATTCCACGCCGCGAGTCCCGCGCCACACCTGATTCCCTTGGTCTGGCTATCTTGCTCATGGAGAGCTGGGAGGGTCCCTTAAGGGAGAGCTGTGAGGGGCCCTTAAGGTTTCCCAGCTGTGTGGAGAGAGATGGATAGGGGATTACACACCTGTCGTGCTGATTTCAATAAAGTTATCTCCTCTGCCCATGACGTCAGTTCTCTGCCATGGTGTTATCCCATGCAAATGGTGACCGTTCATTCCTTTTGCCAGGTGACCAATGCAACGGTTGGTCCTAACTGTCTCTCCCAAGCCCCATTTCAATCCAGTGGCCACTGCCTATGAAGGCTCAGTTTGCTTTTAACTCTGTAAATTCAGAAGGGCCGACCAGTTATTTCAGCGGGAACGTTAGTTCTGAGTCACGAGAAGCAGGCAAATCTGAGCTTGTATGCAGCTGATCCGGGCTCTGTGTGTGTTCTGAAGGTCCCAGACTGTTCGCCCCAGATCGACGTCAGGTCAGCATTGCCTAGTGATTCTGAGCAAATAGCATTTAGACAGTTTACGACTCCCTATGCCCGCGCATAAGAGGTCAGAGACTTGATTTCTCCATGCCCGCCGCCATGTTGGATCTCCTATATTGTTACTTTTTAATGTCTGTGCGTGTGAGTGTGTATATATGAAATATATGTGTCTTATTATACACTCGCTAAATTCATTCATATTCATATATGTGGATTTATAACAAACTTTCCACAAGATCATTCTCAGAAATAATCATCCACCTGAAATACATATTTGTTTCCTAGTACTGAAACTAACTTCAGTGAATGGCGCATACAAACTCTAATATTTCTACAGTTACTGTCCCAGTTAACATCAATGCAAGTAGATTCTTAGGGGACATGATGTGTATTTTGCGGTTCATTTTTATTCAACACTGCTACATTACTATTTCTTCAGTTTATGCACATCATAGGATATATATTTCATCCAAAAGTTAGAAAACATATAGGCATTTTTTTCATGATCAATCACTTCCTGCTTCAGAACACATGTATTCCTCCATGTTTCTTGAATGGTCTTTTCATAAGACTTTTTTCCAATCACAACATTTTCATTTTTTATAATCACTTATGAAGCAAAACTCAAACACCCTTCATGATAAACCATAATCCTAATATTTCCATTAGATGTATAACTGGTTGAAATAAATGATTGTATATCAACATAAGATTTCCTGTATAGTTTCAGATGTCAATTCCATTATTTAAAGTGGAACCAGTTATATTATTTATTCACAGGATGGTCTACTCATGCATTATCTCTATATTCATAGACACAGGGTACACCTCTTTGTACCCCTAACACTACTGTATATGTCTTCAAAATATTGCTCCCAGAAATGGTGGAAGAAATACTCATGTCACCTGATCCACATATACATTTTATCACAGTAAAATTCTGAACAAAAAATGTAATGGTCACAATTATGATTGTACCAAAGCGTAAAAGAAAAGTGAACATGAATAACTAAAAATATCCATGTCCAGGTTGCCTAATGCTCTCAAATGTCAATCCTATTGGTGACATCATATTTGTTTCTTCCAATGCTTATATATTCAAACTCAACCCTCTTGAAAATGTCTAATCCTATCACTCACTTTATACTTTGCCTGATTTCATATTGTCTCTATTGATGCCTGATTTCCTACATATTTTCCCCAGTTCATCATTGTGACTGACTCTTCACATATGCTGACATTTTCATTCACTCTCTAACCGAAACCCTATTGCTAAAGAACTTTTGGTCCAAATCCTATACTCACTCTTCTTCCTAAACCTACCGACTATCTTCCTAATCCTACCTACTATCACTTTTTGACTAGATGTTCTCTTCTACATTCAATCTACCCAGGTACAAGGTCCTGTGACATTGTATATCGAATTATCTGAGACATGGTTACAGAACATAATTCAAAGCTAAGTATCCCAACCAAGGGCTCAATGCCATTCTGGGCTTAAAATCATACCTAGATTTCTGTTTCCATACTTATATTTCACCTCTATGTTTTTGTAAATATCGCAGGTTCCCAATACCATTATTCATCACACAGAATGATTCCTAACCCAAATCGAACCTGTTATTAATCCTAAACATACACTGTTCCCTCAATCTCAATTTACAGAAGAGCAGGGACAGAGTTGTTCTTAAAATACAGGAAAGTAGGGGAACTTCCACCTGCTGAAAACCTCAAAGGTGAATGCAGAAATGATACCTGGAGAAGTTGTAGGGAGGTATGAAGGACCTGAGAGAGCAAAAGTCATCTTCCATGGCAAACAACCTGGTCAGGATGAAGGGATGAGTCTGAATCAGCCTCTCTCTCCTAATTGTAGAGAAGATGGACCAAACCAGGCCTGTGTGGAGAACTGTTCCCGGGTGCCTATGGATGATATACCATTCTAACTTGTGAAAGTGTCACAGGAAGTAGGGGCAGCTTCCATCTCATGGGACCCTTGGAAGCAACTGTTAGGACAAAGGGGTTGCCAAGGCAGTGGCCTCATTCAGTTCCAAAGAATGTGACATACCTCATTTACTTGGTGATGGAACTCTCTGAAAATGCTATCCAAGAAGCCAGACACCGAGAGGCAATCCCAGTCCCAGTCCCAGTGGGCTCAGTTGTTTGGATTTTCCAAGGACAGAGTCAGTCTTTCTCGGTACCAACTGAGTTGAGTATGGCCAAATGCCAGGAGAGCTCTGAAGAGGGACTTTTCCTGAGAAAGTAGGTAGTGGCTCATCACTTTTTCCTGACTACTTCACAGAGTTGGCCAAGGAAACCAGATCTGAGAAAGGACAGGCCATTTCGGGGGAACATAGTATGGCCCACCACTCAGAGTAAACTCTGGAGAGACACACACATACTTGAAGGAAGGAGGTGCCTTTGTGAGTGTGGGTTTGTGGTTTTGTCTCATGTTCTGATAATAGGTAGGAAAGGTGGTTTGTTTGGTTTGAAGTGAACTGTTTCTAGTAAGTCGTTTGACAAGATGAGTGTTTCTATGTCTGTGTATCCCACTGTGTCCACTGTTGTAGACATGAGAAAAGAGAATGCAATAATGGATGTGTCCTGTCTAGTAGAAAGCTTCCCAGTATTCATCCTGCCAAATTTATGAATGGAGTGCAGCTTGCCTTATGGATGGGCAATACCTACTACCTTCCTAAGTCGCTGTTTTCTTCCTGAATTCTGGCCACTCTCCAGAATTGGCTCATGGTTTTGTGTCCAAGATATGTACCACCTCCAAGGTCTTTGACATGGCCATGTACAGGATAGCTGAAGGGAATGGCCAGCATCTCAAAAAACTCAGATATCAGTGTGACCAGGAAAGTCTCAGTGGATATACCCTGCTTTGGGCCTTTTGCTTACCTATTGTTCTGTTGCCCAGAATGTCAGGAAGGACTTTGATTCAGGCCACCCCTTTGTGAAGCCTGAAGAATACAGTTTTCAAATGGAAATGAATGGGCATCACCTGTGGCTCTTTGCTTAATTGCTTTGGAAAGGGATGTGTCTGATTTAGCCTCTTGGCCTTGTATGTGGCTGTGACTTTGATTCTCAGCACCTGATGGATCTAAAGAATGATCCCATGTCTGCATACAAAACCATAATTGCCAAAAGATCAGTCATTGTGGATGAAGTCTCTCGCCTTACTCTGTTAGGTTCCTGACCTCCATCAAGTGAGAATAGGTATTCTTTGGGTCAAACGAGTTCTTCAAAGCCCTGCAGAGGTGCTTGGGTTTTCGCATGACTTCAAATCACATAAAGAATCTATACCTGAAAGTCAGTAGGCCTCAAATTGGAGAAACAGAGCAGTATTAATGGGAGGCTTAATTGATCACTCCTGGTTCATGGAAAGGGTGTCCAGGCCACTCGGACTTTAGGCAAAATAGGGGAAAGGGAGCCTATTTTGGACACTCTCTTTGGCTGAGACCTCATGGAATCCTCCAGCCAGAGGTTACCAGAGTGGCTATATGGAAGAAGATAAGGGCCATGTGGGAGAGTTTTGGTTTTAATTGTGGTCATTTGTGTGGCGGTTGGAAGAAAGGTCTGGGTCCACCTGGGCTTGAACGCTGGTGTGATTCCCCTTAGTGACTGTGTTGTGGAACTGACCTCAGAGAAGTATTTCCATGAATTGTGATGGGACTTCAGGAGGCCACGCATGAGAGTCGCCCTTGGAAACTGAGACATGGGCTCAGGGTGGCTTTCCACAGAGCACTGGGAATATCAGCCAAGATATCATATGATTTTATTGTGAAAGACTTGGCAGCCATAGTTGAGAGTCAAAACACACATAGACCTAACATTGTAGACCTCAATTGGCCTGGCTTCATGTGATCTTTTGGCCTCTCTTTGGTAAGCCTTGCCTGTGAGAGTTCTCCAGAACTTTCATTGAAATGAGCTTCCTCAACATTTAATGGTTCTTGAATGAAGTGAAACCCACAGTGCCTCCAACTTCATCCTTAAAAAATGACTAGAAGAACACCATGTAATTATTGAAATTCCCTTGACCAGGTGGCACTGGAGAACCTTTGAATGTCCTGTTGCTGATCATGAGTATACAAGACAGTGCCTGATTGACTGGGTTTCATGAAAATGGTGTAGAACAGAGATGCCAGTACTTTGGAGTCTGCTGAGTAGTGGGCCTAGAACAGTGGTGGGCAGGTGTGTGTTAAAATATCCGTGGTAGGGCCATGAGGATCTACCATTGGATTCCAAATGGCTTGTGACTGACATGGTGCAGCCAGGAGATCCTTATATGTAATGTCATCTTGTTATATGGAGAGGTTTCAGGGCAATGTTCAGAATCAGGTTGATATGGACAAGGGGGCAATGGGGCAAGCTATGAGGGATAGAAGCCTGGTTGGTGCATTCTCTTGCAGACCCTGACCCACCACACGTGACAGAACTCCCTCCAGCACTGTGTCCCAGTTGGAATCTTTGTGTTTCATGAAGCGAATATCAAACTCCCAGTGCAGCAGGAACAACACCACAAAAAGTGGAGGAGGACCAAATGGCTTCACAGTTCACTCAGAGAGACACTAAGTCACCAGTGGTCACAGTTTACCTACAAAGAGATGATTCAGGCCTGCTGCCTCATGTTCATTGGAAAATAAGAAACCAGGTTCTTCAGGTCAAAGAGATGGAGACCCAGCTTTGATGGTCTCACTACAAAAGAAGCTAAAGCTCCTGACAACAACCTATATTTCAAGTGCCCGACCTCAGAGGCAGATTCTCAAAAAGTCTTTAGGCAGGCAGAGATCCATGTTTGTGGAGTGTTTACCCCGTGCCTTACTTTTAGAAAATCCTCTACCTCCATCAAAGATGTGAAATCTGGAGCATTTTCCATTCCAGATAGGTATTCACAGATTTTCTAACTCTTCTCCTCTAATTGTGTCTCACTTGAGGCGAAGGTAATATTAAAGCATTGTTCTGGATGAGAGTGGGAAGAATTTTGTGTAGCATATATTTGCATACACATTGGATTCAATTTCCTATTTTCCATTCGAAATACTGAACCCCTGACACTGATACATACCCAACCAGACTCTGACTACTAATCCTAATAGGATGGAGAAATATAACCCAAACAGAATAGAAATACACGCAGTTCAGAGGAGGCACGGTGTATATTTGGACTTGCCTATGCATGATACAGAGTAGGAGTTAAATCTAGTCAATTTTTTATTGAAATAGTTCTCCATGTTTTTTTAAAGTAAACAAATATGTGAATTCCTGTCTCCCTTTCTCTGTAGCCTATTCAGCACATGTATTTTTATATGCATATAAAGAATCCTACGTGGTACCACAAATACATTCTTGTGAGGTGGATGACTTGGCAGGTACAAATTGTGAGAAGAGATCACTCCTACTAAACCGTGTTGGAACTGAATATTCAACCTATGGGTGAGCTTCCTAGTTGAACAACATTATGCATAAATCCATGTTCAGTAAAATGAATATTTTTGGATCTGTGGATAATATATATTTTATGATGAATTTTTATTGACATATATATTGCTATTTTTTTCTGTGTGTGTGTGTTTTGTGTCACTCGCCTGTTCTGTAAAACAACTTCAGAGAGAGAGGTTAAAGATTCATGCAAAGCTCTGATGGAGGTATCTAATATCTTTGTTTTGGTCTATTGCTGCTTCAAATTGGGTCATTTGTTGTGTCCCATGGACCAGTGCAGTGGTTCCTGTGCCCAACCCTGCAGCAACTCCTATTCCTAATAGGATGGCTAAAGTGAGGGATATATGTTCCCAGTGGAAACGGGTTGTATGCCCCCCTATTTGATCTTTAAATGAATCTGCATCATGTTAGAGCACTCTGGGAAACATCTGCACCATTACACAATTAATCACATCTGTTGTCCATTTCTTTAAAACATAAACAATGTTTAATTATATATAATTAGGCTGTTGTAGGTAAGGCTCCTAAGATAGCACCGAAGACAGGGAAACCGTCCTATTTGGTTGCAACCAGATTTAGAGGGCATTGCTTCTGTTGTAATCAATTAATCCCCTGAAACTCAAGTTTAGGTAATTTCAGAATTTTGTACCCAACATGGAAGGGGCTCAGAAGTTCACAGTCTGCAGATGTTCAAAAAACCAGTTTTTGTTTCTGTTTTTTCCTCTGTTCTGGGCAAGTTAACTTTTCAAGGACACGTGGAAGGGGGAGAGCTTTTTCTTACCTTTCTTATTTTTGCCCCCTGCCAGGTGTTACCACGGAGCCCAGTTGGTAACTTCTTTATCTTAGAAATGTAGCCATCTCAGTAAAGCCCCAGCTCACGGGCAGAGGTCTTGTTCACATATTTTGTGGAAAACAAGTAAGGGGGTGTCTAGCATAAGAGTGCTGATTTTTTTAGCCAGTGGCCAAGTAGAACAAGGCAACAATAAAAGAGGAAGTTTATCTACATTGAACTCTTTTATAGGGACTCTTTTGCTGAAAGTCCTAAAGTCATCCATGGTGAAGACTTCTGTAGAAAGTCAATTAAGACTTTTCTGTGGGCCTGGTACAGAAGGGGAAGACAGGAAAGGTGGGGCTGACAGCAGCTCCGAGGATCTGAGAATGAGGAAGGAGAGATGTAAAAGAATAATGGGAAAGGGGTTTGGGATTTTCCTAGCAACAAAAACTTGAGCAGTAGAACAGGTAGAGCAGAGGGGAAGACAAGAGTGAGTATCCCAAAACGCATGTGAGGGACTTTAAATTCTTAGTAAACCCTTTTCAGTGATGACAAGCAACATTAAAGGCCATTTTCATTACATCTTGTATAGGGGTCTGAGGGCTCTCCTCAGGTGGTTTTAGCTTTGGGTTAGCTGGTAAGAGGACCTGGTGGGACCCGGTGTAGGCACTGACAGGAGAAGAGAGGAGTGAGTGGGTGGAGGGGTACCTCAGTACCTGCTACCTCAGCAAGGGGGCAATGGTCTGAAAACCAGCGGAGGTTTGGGTTTTTGATCTAATAACTGGAGGGGAGAAATCTGGTTGCTGAGGTGGGAGTGACAGCAGAGACTCTGGAGCAGAAGGCTGAAGGTGAGGATCTATTGTATAAGCATAGTTCATGATGTGAGCGAAGGATTGAAAATTCCTGCCCATAGGGAAACCTCCTTTCACCCTTTTGAGCACTTTCAGAAGTTAAAAAGGTCATGCGGGGCTGGGGATGTGGCTCAACCGGTAGCGCGCTCGCCTGGCATGCGTGTGGCCCGGGTTCGATCTTTAGAATCACATACAAAGATGTCGTGTCGGCCAAAAACTAAAATATAAATATTAAAAATTCTCTCTGTCTCTCTCTCTCACTCTCTCTTTAAAAAAAAAAAGGTCACACAGAATTTGAGGATCTAGAGACCCCTCTGGGGGCCATCGGTTTTGGTTATCTAATTGGTAGTATGGCCAATGCTCTGTACTGAATTAGATGAGGAGTTTGGGTTCCATCAGGCAGCCCCTGTATGCTCACATCCCCATGACTTACAGAAAAAGTCGGCTTTTTCCCCACACAGCCGTGACTGTTTGTGGCTTTGATAGTCTGCCAGGCAAACATAGTAATCCAGGCTAGCCAACCTGCATCTGGCTCGCGTGTCCCCACATCAATAATGTTTGTTTCCATTACCTATGGTATGGAGGGTATTTAATGGTATTTTAGTGGGATCCTCTTCATCAGGAATATCCCAATAGGAAAGACCTATAGCCAACTGACAAATGTCTGGGTGGAGAGATGGCCACCAGGTCCCTAAGGTGGCTGTATGCAAGTTAGATTATACTTTTTTTCCAGTAGGATTTGTGATCAGCCATCGCTGCTGAACGGGCTGATGAGGGTTAGGACTATTTGTGGCCAAGGGGTCAGTCTATAGCCTTATCCACATGGCGAATACGCAATTTGAAAGTGTTACTAGTCTTTTACAGTTTGCAGAAAGAGTCTGGACAGGGCGCAAGGTTGAGATGAGAGGCATGGATTCAGGAAGTGATTCCGTCTACCTTTACCACTGTACGTGTTATAAGTAGCACCTGGTATGGTCCTTTCCAGCGGGGTTCCAGGGATGACACCTGATGGTGTCTTACATAGATGAAGTCTCTTAATTGATATTGATGTGGAGTCCCCTCATCCCCAGTTTGGTAGGCAGTGGCAAGCTGTTTTTATAGGTATCACTGAGTTCTTTCAAGAGCTTTAAGTCTGTCAAGAAAGGGGGTGTGGAAGGGATCGTTAGGTCTTAGAGTTGGGGTTAGGTCCCTTACTGGTGGAGGGGCCCCATAGAGAATTTCACAGGGGGTGAGGTTACTCAAGAAACAGAGGGAGTATTTCTTGCATGAAAATTTGCATAAGGCAGGAGCATAGTCCAATCTTTTATGCTGGTCGCTAAGCTGAATTTTGTTAAGGTCTCTTTAATGGTTCTATTCATTCTTTCACCCTGTCCTGTCCTGAACTCTGGGGTCTATAAGCACAATATAACTTCCAATTAACCCCCAGGTTCCTGGCTCACCCCTGACTTACCTGGGCCATGAACCCCTGTGCATTATCAGACCCTGTTACCTTAGGCAGGACGTATCTTGGAAAAATATCTTCCACTATCTTCTTGAGCATCATTTGCACTGTTTCTTTTCTTCTTTTTTCTTTTTGTGGGGAGGGCTTCAATCCATCCTGAAAATGTATCTACAAAGACTAGGAGATATTTATGTCCATACCTTGCTGGCTTAATTTCAGTAAAGTCCACTTCCCAGAATTGTCCTGGTCTGGTTCCTCGTAGGTGCTTTCCTGCAGGAAGCTTGAAAGGGTAAGCATTAAGCAATTGATGGAAGCAACAGGGTTTTTATACCCATTCAGTTATTTAATTTTGCTGTGAGTCTGTTAGTGGAAAACTCTGTTTTTGATACTTCAGAAATACCTGCAGTTTCTTTGAACAAAGGTGAGTGAGTTGATATGCATTTTCTACTGACATAGTTAGAGCCATGACTGTAGGAGTTTTTACTGGAAGATTTAGAAATTCCACTTGGGGGCCTTCAGGGTTAAAACTTATTTTGGTCCGGAGCTTGGTGAGCAGATCTCTGCCCATCAATGGGGCCAGGCATTCAGGGATTTCTAAAAAAAAGTGATGGATTTTTTCTTTCCCCAGGTCCATGGTCCTCTTAGTTGTCCAAGCCCGACATTTACAGCCATTAGCCCCTTGACCTAGAGACCTTTTATTTGATAGAGGGCCTAATGGGGCCTTAAGGGCTGAGTTTATTGCCCCTGTATCCACTTCAAAGTTCACTGGGGTCCCCTCCACTTCAAAAGTTACGCTGAGTTTGGGGAGGGGATCTGAGCCCCAACTTTTGTAGTCATCCTCAAGAGTCAGAATGGCTGCCTCCCGTGGCTGTCTTTTTCTAGGGCACTCTTGAACCCAGTGTCCTCTTTCGTTACAGTAGGCACATTGATCTGAGGTCAGGGGGGCCTCTGGCGTGGGACCAGGTATCCCTTCCTGTCTCCCTGTTTCTTATTTTCTGGCCCTTTGGTTGTTGTGACCGGGACCTTAGTCAACTCATTAGTCTGTCTTTTGTTTCTTTTATCCTCCCTTTGCTCCCTTCTCTTCCTCAGTTTCTCTTTTATAGTATACATTCTCGGCTTCTTTGACTAAATCTCTCAAAGTCATATCTTGTAATCCATCTAAGCATTGTAACTTTCTTTAAATATCCAGGGCAGCATGCCCAATAAAGGCCATTGTGACAGATGCCTTTTGATCCTCTGCATGAGTATTGAAAGGAGTATATATCCTATGCCTCCATAATTCTCTCTAGAAACATAGAGGCAGATTTATCAGGCCCTTGAATAATCTCTATTACCTTGGCCAAATTAGTTGGTCACCTAGCGGCCGCTTGGATGCCCACTATTAGAACCCGGTGAGAAGTGGACAGATGCTTTCTACCTTCAAAGTTTTGGGGAACCAGTTGGGTTGATTCTAGGGAAAGCCGGCTTTGATTATGTTGGGAAGATATGTCAGTCTCCCATCTGGTCTTAGGATTTTTTTTCTAGCTTCCAGGAGGATTCTCTTTTGTTCCTCTGTCATAAAGAGAGTCCCTAGGAGCTGTTGAATGTCATCCCAAGTAGGCGGCTCTGAAAACATCAATGACTCAACCAGACATGTGAGCCGGGTAGAATCCTCGAAAAAATGGGGATTGTTATTTTTCCAGTTATATAGGTCTGAAGAGGAGAAAGGCCAATATTGGTAGGCTTGCATTTTCCCCCCATTGCCTTTGTCAATCATTGGCCCGTAGGGACATAGGGGGATCATCACAGGAGTTCCAGGGTTTTCAAACATTCGCCGCCAGCGAGTTCCCTTAGCCAGGCCAGCTTCCTCCTGGGGAGGAGGGGCTGTGTGTACCGTGGATGAGTTATCTGGAGGGCGCTGGGCTAGCTTGGCTTCGTCCAACGGTGGAGAGGCTGAGTCAGCTCCAGGGGAATCACTTAGAGGGTGTTGGTGGTTGGGGGACGAGGGCAGGGAATAAGGAGGGGAGGAGAGTCCAGTAGAGTCAAATCTTGTGACTCAGGGAGAACAGAGGGTGGAGGAGGAGGAGGAGAAGAGGGTTTGAGAGATCGTGGGCAAAGGAGTAGGAGTGGGGGCAGAGGCAAGGAAATGCTTCACCCATGGAGGAGGAGATTTGCAGAGGTCCTGACAAGTTAAGATATATGGCTGTTCATCCGGATGGCTATGTGTGCCCAGTTGAAAGACAATATCTCTGGCTTATTAAATTAGTGGGAAGCAGAAAGATCCTTCTAGAGGCCATCTAAGTCCAAAGGTGAGCCATTCTGAGGCACAGAGAGTCTGGCAGGTCCAGCGTTTCACTGAAAAAGGAAAGATTCTGAGCCCTTAAGTGAAATTTGGTCCAGTGATCAAGGGTCAGGGACATGGGTATTGAAGTACTGTGTCCCATAATGAAAGATACACAAAGAGTGAATGCAA
The DNA here is from genome assembly GCF_048772815.1 of Callospermophilus lateralis. Lineage (NCBI taxonomy): Eukaryota > Metazoa > Chordata > Mammalia > Rodentia > Sciuridae > Callospermophilus > Callospermophilus lateralis. The sequence goes on along the minus strand of NW_027516576.1, from coordinate 35,790 downwards.
GGACAGACGACACAGACAAAACAAGTCAATAAAGACATTCAATGGACATCCAAAACAGAGACCAGGACTGAGTAGCCAGCAAAACCCAATGGGCTGGCAATACCGAATCCGATACAAAATATCACTGAGTCGAGAAGACTATTGTTCCTCGATTTTCTGAGTCCTTTGGGGCATCCCCCAGGGACGTGGCCTGTGGCTCTGTGACATGTCTGTCAGCCACCATTGGAGAGAGCTCACGCTCTTCATTGACAGCCATTTTTCCAAGCCCTAAGATTAACACTAAAACCAGAAAGAGGCGCCTTGCTTAACCCAAGAGGAGCCTGTTAGGGTCACTTGTCTGCCGCTGCCAGAACTCGGTGGAATCTCCATATGTAAAGGTCGGGCGAGCATTGAAGGAAGAGACCACCAAGAGACTGTCTTATCCAACAGCAAAGGGTTTATTGGGGGTCCAGCATGCTGGGGCTCAGAGCTCACTTGAATAGAGCAGAGAGCCCTGAGAGCAGTTTAAGCAGAACATATATACTTTCCTTGGAGAGGGCAGGGAGGGAAGTTTACTGATGGGTCTTGGCGAGTGGTCGGTTTGCGTGCAACTGGGTGAGGGAGTACATTCTACACTTTGGCAGTTGGAAACAGCACATTCTGGGAACAAGATGAGCAAACAGTTCTCAATATTTCAACAGTGTTTTGTTAAGCATAAGGAAAAACAGGAAGTGACAAGTACCTATTATATTAACCTTTCACTACCGACTATCATTTTTGACTGGATGTTCTCTTCTACATTCTATTATCCAAGGTTCAAGGTCCTATGCCATTGTATATCGATTTATTCAAAGCTAAATATCCCAATCAAGGCCCCAGTGCCCTTCTGGGTTTCAAATGTTAGTTAGATTTCTGTTTTTATACATATATTTTACCTCTATATTTTTATACATATTGCAGGTTCCCAATACCATTATTTATTCAGCAGAATGATTCCTAACCGAAATCAAACATGTTATTAACCCTAAACATACACTCTTAACTCAATCTAACTTTACAGAAGAGCAGGGACAGAGTTGGTCTTATAATACAGGAATGTAGTGGATCTTCCACCTGCTGAGAACCTCAAAGGTCCATGCAGACATAATCCCTGGAGAAGATGTAGGCACATCTGAAGGACCTGAGAGAGCAAAAGTCATTTTCCATTGAAAACAACCTGGTCAGGGTGAAGGGTTGTGTCTGAATCAGCCTCTCTATTCTTAATGTAGAGAAGATGGACCAAATGAGACCAGTGTGGAGAGCTGTTACTGGGTGCCTATGGTTGATATACCATTCTAACTTGTGAAAGTGTCACAGGAAGCAGGGGCAGCCTCCATCTCATGGGAAGCTTGGAAGCAACTCTTAGGACAAAGTGGTTGACAAGGCAGTGAGTTCATTCAGTTTCTGACGGAAGTGACCTCACCTCACTTCCTTGGTGATGGAAATCTCTGAACTTGTGATCCAGGAAGCCAGTCAAACAGTGCCAGTCCTAGTCCCAGTCGCAGTGGTTTCACTTTTTGGATTTCCCGAGGGCAGAGTCAATCTTTCTTGGTACCTACTGATGTTAGGATGGCCAAATGGCAGGAAATCTCTGAAGACGGGCCTTTTATGAGAAAGCAGGTAGTGGCTCACCACTGGCTCCTGACAACTTCAGAGAGTTGGAAAAGGACACAAGATCAGAGACAGGACAGGCCATTTCGGGGGAACCAGAATGTCCCACAGTCAGAGGACACTCCAAATAGTCACAACCTACTTGGGGAAAAGAGGTGCCTTTGTGGGTGTGGGTGTGGGTTTGTGGATTTGGCTCTTGTTCTGAGAATAGGTACAAATGATGTTTGTTTGGTTTGGACTGAATTGTTTCTAGTAAGTCGTTTGACAATGTGAGTGTTTCTGTGTCTCTGTATCCCACTGTGTCCATGGTTATAGATTTTAGAAAAGAGAATGCATCAATTGATGTGTCCTGTCTATTAGAAAGCTTACCAGCATTCATCCTGCCCAATTTGTAAATGAAATGCGGCTTGCCATATTGATGGGCAACACCTACGATCTTCCTAAGTTCCTGTTTTCTTCCTGAAATCTGGCCACTATCCATAATAGGCTCATGGCTTTGTATCCAAGATATGTACCACCTCCAAGCTCTGTGACATGGCCATGTACTGAATAGCTGAAGTGAATGGCGAGCATCTCAGAAAACTCACATACCAGTTTGACCTGTAATGTCTCATTGTGGAAACCCTGCTTTGCGCCTTTTCTTACCTATTGTTCTATTGCCCTAAATGTCAGGATGGTCTTTGCCTCAGGCCAACGCTTTGTGAAGTCTGCAGAAAACCTTTTTCAAATAAAAAGAATAGGCATCACCTGTGGCTCTTTGCTTAATTGCTCTGCAAAGGGATTTGTCTGAATCAGCATCTTGGCCCTGTGTTAGGCTGTGGCTTAGATTTTCAGCAACTGATGGATCTAAAGAAAGATCCCATGTGTGCAAACAAAACCAAAATGACAAAAAGAGCAGTCATTGTGGATAAGTCTTTCGCCTTCCTCTGTAAGGTTTCTGACATCAATCAAGTGAGAATAGGGATCCTTTAGGTCAAATGAGTTCTTCAAATCCCTGCAGAGGCTAGCACATAGGTGCTTGGGTTTTCTCATGACTCCAATTAACATAAAGAATCTAAACCCAACAGTCAGTAGGTCTCAAATTTGAGAAGTGGATAAGTATTAATGGCAGTCCTATTTAATCACTCCTGGTTCAAAGGAAGGGTGTCCAGGTCACTCAGAATTTAGGTAAACGAGGAGCAAGGGAGCGTATTCTGGGCACTGTCTTGGGCTGCATTCCTCATGTAAATCTCCAGCCAGAGGATATGATGAGTGTCTATATGGAAGAAGATAAGGCCCATGTGGGAGTGTTTTGGTTTTAATTGTGGTCATTTTTGTGGCAGTTGGAACGGATGGTCTTATAATACAGGAATGAGTCCACCTGGGTTTGAACTGTGGCGTGATTCCCCTTAGAGACTGAGTACAGGAATAGAACTTAGAGAAGTATTGCCATGAATTGGGTTGGGATTTTAGGAAGCCAAGTATGAGAGTCACCCTTGGAAACTGACATCTAGGCCCAGGGTGGCTTTCCAGAGATCACTGGGAATCTCAGGCTGGATATCACATGATTTTATTCTGAAAGACTTGGCAGGCTTAGTTGAGAGTCATAACACACATGGACCTCACATTGTAGACCTCAATGGGCCTGGATTTATGTGACATTTTGGCCAATCTTTGGGAAACCTTGCCTGTGAGATTTCACCAGAACTTTCTTTGAAATGAACTTCCAAAACACTTAATGGTCTCTGAATGAATTGAAACCCACATGCTGCCAAATTCATCCTTGAAAAATTGCTAGATAAATACCATGAAATTTTTGAAATTCCCATGACCAGATGGTACTGGAGAAACTTTGGATGTCCTGTTGCTGATCATGAATATGCAGGACAGTGACATGATTGACTGAGTTTCATGAAAATTGTGTAGAACAGAGATTCCAGTAAGTTGAACCCTGCTGAGTAGTGGGCCTAGTGCAGTGATGGGCAGGTGTGTGATAAAAAAAAAAAAAAAAAAAAAAAAAAAAACATCTGTGGTTGGGCCATGTGGATCTGCCATTGGCTTCCAATTGGCTTGTGACTGACATGGTGCAGCCAGCAGACGCTTCTATGTAAAGGCATCTTGTTATATGGAGAGGATTCAGGCCAATGTTTAGAATCAGGTTGCTATGGTTAAGGAGGCAAGCTATGTGGGATAGAAGCCTGGTTGGTGCATTCTCCTGCAGACCCTGACCCACCACACGTGACAGAACTCCCTCCAGCACTGTGTCCCAGTTGAATTCCTTGTATTTCGTGAAGCAAATACCAAATTCCCAATGCAGCAGCAAGAAACACCAGGAAAACTGGAGGATGACCAAATGGCTTAAGAGTTCAAAAGGGTAGACAATTAGCCCCCAGTGGCCACAGTTTACCTACAAAGAGAGAATTAAGGACTGCTTCCTAATGTTTTTTGGAAAATAAGAAATCATGTATTCCAGGTCACATAGAATCATACCCAGATTTGATGGTCTCACTACAAAGGAAGCTAAATCTCCTGACTACAACATATATTTCAAGTGCCCAAGCTCAGAGGCAGTTACTCAAGAAGTTTTTAGTCCAGCAGAGCTCCATGTTTGTGGAGTTTTTCCCTTTCCCTTACTTTTGGAATCTTCTCTACCACCTCCAAGTTTGTGAACTCCTGAACATATTCGATTCCAGATAAGTATTCACAGATTATCTAACTCTTCCACTCTAATTGTGTTTTACTTGTAATGAAGGTAAAGTCAAGGCATTGTTCTGGATGAGAGTGGGAAGATATTTTTGTAGCACATATTTGCATAAACATTGGAATCGTTTTCCAAATTTCCATTTGAAATACTGAATCCCTGACACTAACACATGCCCAACTAGACTCTGACTACTAATCCTAATATGATGGGGAAAATTAACCCAAAAAGAATAGAAATACAAGCAGTTAAGAGGACGAATGATGTATCATTGGAATTGCCTTTTGCATTATATAGGGTATATGTTATAAATCTAGTCAATTTTTTGTTGAAATGGTTCTCCATGTGTTTTTAAAGTTAACGAATATGTGAATTCCTGTCTCCCTTTTTCTGTAGCCTATTCAGTACATGTATTTTAATATGCACATATAGAATCCTACCTGGTACCACACGTACATTCTTGTGAGGTGGCTGACTTGGCAGATACAAATTGTGAGAAGAGATCACTCCTCCTGAATGCTGTTGGAACTAAAAATTCAGACTATTGTTGATCTTCCTAGTACAACAATATTATACATGAATCCATGTTCAGTAAAACGAATTTATTTCGATCTGTGGATGACATATATTTCATGGTGAATTTCAATTGGCATATATTGCTACTTTTTAATGTCTGTGTGTGTGTGTGTGTGTGTGTGTGTGTGTGTTTATGTATATACACACACACTCTAGATTTTTCAAAATGTAAAATATATGTGTCTTACTATACACTCCGTAAATTCATTCATTTTCATGTATTTGGATTAATAATCAACTTTTCACAAAATTATTCTGAGAAATATTCATCCACCTGAACTACATATTTGATTCCTAGTACTGAAAACTAACTTCAGTAAATGGTGCATACAAATCCTAATATTTCTGCAGTAACTGACCCAGTTTAATATCAATGCAAGTAGATTTCTATGGGACATGATGTGTATTTTGTCATTCATTTTTATTCAATACTGGTAGATTTCTATTTCTTCAGTTAATACACATGATAGGGTATATATTTCATCAACAAGTTAAGAAATTAATAGGCATTTTGTTTTAAATTCCATCACTTCCTAATTCAAAATACATGTTTTCCACGAGGTTTCTTCACTGGTCTTTTCATGTGACTTCTTTCACAAAATGCAAATGTCACACTAATGTTTGTACCGAAGTCTAAATGGAAAGTGAGTATGGATTACTAAAAACATCAATGTCCAGGTTGCCTACTGCTATCAAATGTCAATCCTATTGGTGACTAAATATTTGTTTCCTCCTAAGATTATATATTCAACCTCAAGCCTGTTGAAAATGTCTGATCCTATCACTTACTATTGTATATCGATTTATCTGAGACATCTGTGCAGAATATAATTCAAAGCTAAGTATCCCAATCAAGGGCCCGATGCACTTCTGGGCTTCAAATCATAACTAGATTTCTGATTTCATGCTTATATTTTACCTCTATATTCTTGTAAATATCGCAGGTTCCCAATACCATTATGCATCCCTCAGAATGATTCCTAACCCAAATCGAACCTGTTATTAACCCTAAGCATACACTGTTCCCTCAATCTAACTTTACAATAGAGCAGGGACAGAGTTGGTCTTACAATACAGGAATGTAGGGGATCTTCCACCTGCTGAGAACCTCAAAGGTTCATGCAGAAATGTTCCCTGGAGAAAACTTAGGCAGCTCTGAAGGACCTGAAATAGCAAAATCATCTTCCATGGCAAAAAACCCGGTCAGTATGAAGTATTCTGTCTGAATCAGCCACTCTGTTCTTAATGTAGAAAAGATGGACCAAAACAGGCCTGTGTGGAGAGCTGTTCCCTGGTGCCTATGGTTGATATACCATTCTAACTAATGAATTTGTCAGAGGAAGTAGGGGCAGCCTCCACCTCATGGGACCCTTGTAAACAACTGTTAGGACAAAGTGGTTGCCAAGGTATTGACCTCATTCAATTCCTGAAGGAAGTGACCTACCTCACTTCCTTGGTGATGGAACTCTCTGAACCTGGGATCCAGGAAGCCAGGCACCCAGAGCCAGTCCCATTCCCAGTCCCAGTGGGCACACTTGTTTGAATTTACCAAGGACAGAGTCAGTATTTCTTGTTACCTCCTTATGTGAGGATGGCCAAATGCCAGGAGAACTCTGAAGAGGGGCCTTCCCTGAGAAAGCTGCTGGCTTCTGACAACTTAACAGAGTTGGCAAAGAAGGCCTGTTCTGATACAAGACAGGCCATTTTGGAAGAACATAGTATGGTCCACCAGTCAGAGGACACTGCAGATAGTCACAGACCTACTTGTGGGAAGGAGGTTCCTTTGTGGGTGTGGGTGTGAGTTCATGGTTTTGTCTCATGTTCTGAGAATAGGTAGGAAAGGTGGTTTGTTTGGTTTGGAGTCGACTGTTTCTAGTAAGTCATTTGACAAGGCGAGTTTTTCTATGTCTGTATATGCACTGTGTCCGTTGTTGTAGTCTTTAGAAAAGAGAATGCATCAATGGAGGTGTCCTGTCTAGTAGGAAGCTTCCAGGCATTCATTCTGCCCTTTTTATGAATGGACTGTTGCTTGTCTTATGGACAGGCAACACCTACTATCTTCCTAAGTTCCTGTTTTATTCCTGAATTCTGGCCTCTCTCCAGAATAGCCTCATTGTTTTGTGTTCAAGATATGTACCACCTCCAAACTCTGTGAGATGGCCATGTACTGCATAGCTGAAGGGAAAGGGAAGATTTCAGAAACCTCAGATATCATTGTAAACAGAAAAGTCTCAGTGGAGAAACCCTGCTTTGGGCAATTTGCTTACCTATGGTTCCCTTGCCCTGAATGTTAGGAAGGTCTTGGCCTCAGGCCACCCCTTTGTGAAGCCTGAAGAAAACAGTATTCAAATGGAAGGAATGGGCATCACCTGTGGCTCTTTGCTTAATTGCTTTGGAAAGGGATGTGTCTGAATCAGCCTCTTGGCCCTGTGTGAGGTTGTGGCTTTGAATCTCAGAATCTGATAGATCTAAAGAAAGATCCCATGTGTGCATCCAAAACAAAAATGGCCAAAAGAGCAGTCATTGTGGATGAATTCTTTCGCCTTCCTCTGTAAGTTTCCTGACATCTATCAAACGAGAATAGGGAAGATACACCAAGCCAATTGAGGGCTCCTTTTGGAAAAATTGTACCACTGATGACAGAATCAGCATAAGTATCCAAACACTACCACAATTCGCTGCACCAGCAGATAGTTCACAATGCATACAAGTGAGTTCACAATGCATACAAGTGATACATATTCCAAGCAAGTTCTGCAAGCAGTTCAGTGATGGGTATTGCAGAACCTGTATATTGGTTTTATCTTTGTCTTCACCGGCACTGGGATAAAGATAGGAATTCTGGCAATAATGGCTAAAGAAAAAATTATGTAACATTCCAGAAGGCACAAAAAGAAAACAATTTTCATAACAATTTACATTATCTTGAAGAGAATTATTAAATATAATGAAAAAAAGGTAAAAGTAAAAAAACAGGTCTGTTAACCTCCTATTTTTTCACATATTAAAACAATCCTGAACAGTTGTTTACCCCATTTAAATTAAACTATTTAATTCACGTGAATTAAAAAAAATGGACCCATTTTTTCATGAGCACTCATCATATATGATATATGGACATACACACATTCAAACTTATAACACAAAACACAAGTGTGCACACATAATAAATACATACAACATATAATATAATAGTAAAGACCTTATAACTTTTTACAGGTGAAATCATCATTGCAATGTTTAAAAACTCTATAGACAAAAAATAGAACTGATCAGCAAAACATTAACCTAGGTCTGTATGAGCTCAAAAAAACAAAAGAGAACTTCATGATGTGGTAAAGGGCAATAATAAAATAGATATTGAAAAAAGCATCCCTGTTCTGTCGCCGATGTAAGGATAGCCAAACTGGAGTTTTGCACATCAGCTGTTATGGATTTGAGCCAAATCATCTTATTTTGGTCTATAGAAATTGCTTTAGTTAATCTCTCTGGAATCCAAATCGGCTGCTGTTCTCCCTGTGGAAACACATAAACAGACCCCCGACTTTAGGCAATCACTGGGTCAGAACCTTAGTTAATCTCTCTGGAATCCAAATCGGCTGCTGTTCTTCCTGTGGAAACCCACAAACAGACACCCAATTCTAGAAAATTAATGGGTCAGGACCTTTCCATTGTCCTGTTAGAATATCCTTCCAAAGTACCTTGGGCTTATACACATTTTTTGGACACATATGCGTTTCTGCAGCACTATGTCCTGAAAATCCAAATTTAAAAAGTTTAGAGTTAAAAAGGGTTGTTTTAAGTTCATCTTTGGGGAATTTATATCTCTTCCCAATTCCGTCTTCTTACTTTAATAAGTACATTTTAATAGTTTGATGTGCTCTTTCAACTCTGCCTTGTCCCTGTGGATTGCATGGGATTCCTGTTATATGAGTAATGCCAAATGATGAGCAAAATTGTTTAAAAGAGTTAGAAGTATAACCAGGGGCATTATCTATTTTAACTCTTTTGGAATGACCAAGTGGCAAAATTTTGTAAGCAATGAGCTACAACATCTTTATTTTTTTTCCAGCATGAAAGCAGCCCAACAAAAATCCAGAAGAAGTATCAACTGTAAGATGCAAATATTTTAATTTTCCGAATTCTGGCAAGTGTGTGACGTCCATCTGCCAAAATATGGTTAGGTATCAATCTTCTAGGATTGACTCCAAGATTAACTTGTGGTAAAATGGTCACACAATTTTGACATTGTTTTATTATTTGTCTAGCTTGTTACTTAGTTATTTTGAAATGCTTTTGTAAAGTGTTAGCATTGATATGCAACTTTTTATGAAAATTTATAGCTTCTTCTAGTGTAGAGAAAATATGTATGTATGTCATGTGTAGTTTTATCTGCTAAATCATTGCCCAAACTAAGGGCTCCAGGCAATCCTGGATGTGCCCTGATATGTCCTATTAAGAATGCATCTTTTCTGTCCCAGATTAGACTTTGTATAGTGGAAAGGAAAGAGAAAACAGTAGAGGAAGGGGAAATCCTACCAGCATCTTCAAGGGATACTATAGCATTAACTATATACTGACTATTGGAAAATAAATTAAACACAGAATCTTTAAACATCACAAAAGCTTATAATACTGCATTAAGCTCTACCTTTTGAGCTGATTGTTGGGGTATTAAAAATGTAACAGTTTGATCAGGTGTAACAATTGCTGCTGTACCATTATTTGACCCATCAATGAATATATTTGGAGCATTCATGATAGGTGTTTTCTTGTCATTTTTGGAAAAATTACAGGATGAGATGACCAAAAAGACAATATAAGATTAGATGGTAAGTGGGTATCAAAAGAAATATTAGATTTACACATGATTATTGCCCAAGTATTTAACTCATTAGCTAATTAATCAATTTGATTCATAGTGTATGGAGTAATACTTTTGTTGGGAGAAATTCCAAACACTCACTTTGCTGCTTTTATTCCTATGAGTATTAATTGTCCGTTAGCCTTGGGATACCTATTAATTATAGTTTTAGAAGAATAAGAAAAATGAATCCATTATAATGGAGCTTCTTGCCAACATACTCCTGTAGGAATATTTTTTGTTGGTAGTACAATAAATAATAATAAAGGCAATATTTTATCAAATCTATCCAAATGCATATTTCCCATATATGTTTCAATGATTTTTAATGCCTTTCTTGCTTCAGGCGTTTACATTCTGGGTGAATTTGGATCAGATGGACCTTTTAGGATATCAAATAAACGTCCCAACTCTCCTCTTTGTATACCTAGATAAGGCCTTATCCAATTTATGTCTCCTAATAACTTTTGAAAGTCATTAATTGATTGCAGTTGATCTACTCGTATTTGAATTTTTGGTGGACTGACCATGGTTGAGGATAATAGAACTCCTAAATAATAAATTGGAAAATTTAATTGTACTTTATCAATTGTTATCTCTAGATTATAATTTTTAATAAGTTTGTAAGTGTTGCATAACATTCTAGCAATGCGTTTTTACCTTTGTGTGCTAATAATACATCATCCATATAGTGAAATATTTGTATTTCAGAATTTTGATTTCTAAGTGGCTGGATTACTTTGTTAACATAAATTTCACACATAGTTGGGCTGTTAGGCATCCCTTGAGTGAATACTTTCCACTCATACCTCTGATCAGGACCTTCATGATTCAGTGCAGGGATAGTAAATGCAAAACGTGGACTATCCTCAGGAAGAATTGGAATTGAAAAAAAAAATCTTTAATATGTATAACTAAAACATACCAAGTTTTTGGCAAAGCAGACAATTGAGGGATCCCCGACTGAGCAGGTCCAAAAATAACCATCTCATTATTAATGGCTCTTAAGTCTTGCAATAATCTCCATTTACCATATTTCTTTTTGATGACAAAAATGGGAGTATAATGGGGAGATACAGAAGGTTGTATATGTTCTTCCGCTAATTGTTGTTTGACCAGGTCCTGGGGTGATTGTATCTTTTCTTTAGTCAGGGTCCACTGAAGAACCCATACTCGTCTTTCTGATTTCCAAGTAATTTTTATTGTCTCAGTGGCCCTTTCTGAAAATCCAACCCAAGTCTGTCTGTTGCTTGGTCTATTTGAATTAGTGCTGCTATACCTTGTTCTAGTTTTTCTAATCTTTTTCCTTTCAAAAAACCTTCTCTAGCCATAATAGTGGGTGCATTTTGATTGATGTTATTTGTTAATGTCAAACCTAATTGATCTAGGACATCTCGTCCCCATCAATTTACAGGAAGATGATCCAATACATATGGCTGTATAGTTCCTTCACATCCCTCAGAATCATTCCAATCTAATACCATTGCACTTCTATGGGGATTAGTCGCCACTCCTAGGTCTCAAAGCGTTTGAGTGGCTTGTTGTAATGGCCAATGTTTTGGCCATTCTTGATGAGAGATGATGGTAAGGACTGCACCTGTATCCAGTAGCACATTAAATTCATGTCCTTGAATATTTGGTTTTAGCATGGGGCGAGAATCTAAATTTAAAGAAAGCATAGCCCAATCTAAACCTGTGGAGCCTAATCCCTTGGAACCTCTTTCTACAGCATGACTGGAAAATTTATCATGTAACCTGGGTATTATTAGTAACTGTGTTATTCTATCTCCTGGTGCAATTACTGATATGTCCTTTGGAGAACTGGCTATAAATTTTATTTCACCTTCATAATGAAGTGATCAATTACCCAAGGACTTATCATAAGTCCTTTTAGATTAGAAGAGCTGCGTCCCAATAATAAGCCTACTGTTTTTTTGGAAAGAGGTCCTTTCACCCCTGTGTGAATGATATGAACCCCCATCTTTGCAGTTAGTACTGATCTGGTGGAGGCACAGATGTCCAACCCTGCACTCTCTCTGATTTGTCTGATGAGGCGTATGATGGACAATGTGTCCTGGGCACTACCCTGATGGGGTTGCTGTGTTCCTCCAGTGCTCCGTATATTTGTGGTTTTTGGCCCCAGAGCATTGGGACCCCTGTCCATTTTTTGGCAATCGAGCCCAATGCCTTTCTCCATGATATCGTGGGTAAACAGCTGGTCCTTGTTCGTTTTTTGATAATGAGGTATTCTCTATGGGGGTTTGAGAACGGCATTCATTAGCCCAGTGTCTCCCTCTATGGCATCGTGGGCAAATACCCATTATTCTGCTCCTTTGGTATCTAGTTTTGTTAAACCCTCCTCCTATGGAGCAATTCCTCTTAAAATATCCTGTTTGTTGACAATTGTAGCATGTTCCTGGCCTTGCATCTAAAGCCTGTTCTACTGCAGCTGCCACAAATTGCCCTTGTTCATTCATGTCTCTGGCATCTAAAGCCTGTTTTACTGCAGCTGCCACGACTTGCTCTTATTCATTAATGTCTCTACATAATTTAATATATGTGTTTAAATCTTCATGTTTCCATGGTCTAATGATATCTCTACACCAACGATTTGCTTGGTCATAAGCCAGTTGTTTTATTAATGGCATTGCTAGTTCTGTATTCCCAAAAAACTCTGGTAGCGATTTGAATAAGCCTATCTACAAATTCAGCGTAAGATTCATTAGCTCCTTGTATTACCTTAGATAATTGACATTGTAAACCTCCATGTCCTTGTAAAGTCTTCCATGTCCTAACTGCCTCTGCAGCAATTTGTGTGTATACACCAGGATTATATGCAATTTGTTGCTGCTGATCCTCATAGGGTCCCTTTCCTAACATCATATCTAGATTTCTCTGAGGATAACCAGCTTCTGCATTTCGCCTAGCCGTCTCCTTGCAAAATTCCTCATTTGCAACCTTCCATAACAGGTATTGACCTCCATTTAGCACAGCTTTACACATATTAGCCCAATCTACTGGCGTCATATTCAAGTTGTTAATGGATTCCTCCAAGCTTACAATGAGGGGTGCTTGAGGACCATAGGTTGTTACAACCTCTTTTAGCTGCTTCACTATTTTGAAATTTAAAGCATGGTGAATTCGCTGCCCTCCTACCTCAAATAAAGGGCATGTTAATACTTGAGATCCTGTCTCAGGATCCGAACTATCAACTGCGGGGTTTGGGTGCCTCCCAGCATATGGAGGTGGCCTTGTTATTTGGACATTTACATACTCTGGTGATAGAATGGTGTTAGTAACAGTCTCCTGTAGAGGTGGCACTGTTGGTTGGACACTTACACCCTCTGATGATAGAAAGTTGTTAGTAGCAGTCTCCTTTTGTAACTTTTCCCCTGATGGCATTTTCTGTCCTAAGCTTTGTTCCTCTATCTTTGTCTGAACTAAAGTCTTTGGACTAAGCAAAACAGATATGAACGTCCTCAATGGCAATGTTTCAACTGGCAGAGTCCCTGGGCTGTTCTTTTCTCTTCTTTTTAATCTTCACCATGATGGTTCCATTATGGTATATTTAACAACTCCTCCTTAAAAAGCCATGGGCTACATTTTTGTATTGTATCAACGTGTGCCCTGACTGTTCTTGACTTTAATGAGATGCCTCCTTCCTCTAACAATTTACTTAACAGTCTTTCAGTTTGTTTTTTACTAATTTCTGATCCCGTATTTCTACTACAATACAACCCAACAAGATGATGCCAAACAAAACCGAGACAGAATGAAATAAAAAGAGAACAACAAAAAGTCATTATGGCCTTTCTATCCTCCTGACATGTGAATCAGTCCTTTCTCAGTATCTGTTCCTCAGACGTAAATAATTTTTCCTCAGATGTGAGAGGTTTCTCTTCCATCTCACTCATCTCTATGGACAGGCAAGTTAAAACAAAAGTGAAGCAAAACAAAAGAGGAATCCTAAAATGGCTACCCATCCTCTCACCCTGCCCTCAGGGGAGAGCAGTTCACCTTATCACTTACCCTCAGTCACTCCCCATGCGAGCCACCAAACGCTGCAGTCTTCCTGGGCATGATTCAAGAGCCACTTTTCAAAAGAAACAAACTTTATTTTTAGAACCACAAATGACAAACAAAACAGCTCCTCAGGAAAAAAAAAACCCTCAGAGCCCAACTGCCACCACTGGCTTCCTTGTAAAGTCTCTGTCACACCCACAAGCCTCTCCACCTCCCACAATCCTTCTCCTCTTGATGCCGTTTGGCTGGGTCACGTGGGTGGAGCCAAAAAAGTCCCACAATGAGCAGCTCTGTGGTCTGAAAGGGCAGGGAAACAGCCCAATGAGCATCACCGCAGAGGAGCCAATCAGCTAGATGTTGCTGGGGCTGCTGTGAGCCAATCATCAGCTGGCAGTCGGAAAGGGCGGGGAAAAAGCTCAATGAGCATCACCACAGAGGAGCCAATCAGCTAGATGTTGCTGGGGCCGCTGTGAGCCAACAATCACCTGGCAGGTGGATGTTTCTGGGAGCTGGAAGTTTGCTGGGGCCCCTTCAGCTGTGGCTCTCAACAAATTGGTGTCTCCTTTCTCTGTAGACTGTTCGGCACATGTATTTTTATATGCACATATAGAATCCTACCTATTATCACACCTACATTTTTGTGAGGTTGCAGACGAGGCAGATACAAGTTATGAGAAGAGATCACTCCTCCTAAATACTGTTGGAATTGAAAACTCAAACTATGGGTGAGCTTTCTAGTAGAACAACATTATTCATAAATCCATTTTCGGTGAAATAAATATTTTTGCACCTGTGGATGATATATATTTCATGATGAATTTCGATTGGCAAATATATTGCTTGTTTTTAATGTCTGTGTGTGTGTGTGTGTGTGTGTGTATATATATATATATTTATATATATATACACACTCTCTATATTTTTCAAAATATGAAATACATGAATCTTATTATACACTCCTTAAAATCATTCATATTCATGTATGTGAATTTATGATCAACTTTTCACAAGATTATTCTCAGAAATATTCATCCACCTGAAATACATATCTGTTTCCTAGTACTGAAAACTAACTTCTGTGAATGGTGCATACAAATCCTAATATTTCTACAGTAAAACCTAGTTCAACAACAATGCAAGCAGTGTCCCATGGTACATGATGTGTATTTTTAGGTTCATATTTATTAAACAGAGGTACATTACTATTTCTTCAGTTTATGCACAAAATAGGATATATATTTCAACCACAAGTTCACAAATTTATAGACATTTGTTTCAATTTCAATCACCTGTTGCTTCAGAACACATATATTCTTCCAAGGTTCTTGACTGGTCTTTTCATGAGAGTTCTTTCCAAACACATTATTTTCGATTTCCATAATCATAATTGAAGCAAAACTCACACACTTTTCATGATAAACCATAACCCTAATATTACCGTTAGTGTATAACTGGTTATCATGAATGTATGTATATCAATTTAAGATTTCTTGTATATTTTAAGATATCAAATCAATCCACTATTTAAAGTTGGAACCAGTTATATAATTTATTCACAGTATGGTCTATTCATACATTATTTCTATATACACTGACACAGGGTACTCTACTTTGTTCCCCAATTACGTCTTCAAAATATTGCTCCCAGTAATGGTGGAAGAAATGCTCATGTCACCTGATCTACATATAAATTTTAACAAAGTAATATTCTGGACACAGAAAGCAAAACTCACTCTTATGATTGTAGCAAAGCCTAAAAGGAAAATGAGCAAGGATTACTAAAAATATCTATGTCCCCATTGTTTAATGCTCTCAAATGTAAATCCTATTGATAAATCCTATGTATTTGTTTCTTCCTAGGATTATTTATTTAACCTCAAGCCTGTTGAAAATGTCTAATCCTATCCCTCACTTTATACTTTGCTGATTTCTTAATGTGTCTATTGATATCTGCTTTCCTACATATTTTCCCCAGTTCATCATTGTGATTGACTCTTCACATGTGCTGACATTTACATTCACTCTCTTATTGAAAAGAAATTGCTAAAGAACTTTTGGTCCAAATCCTATACTCACTGTTGTTTCTAAACCTAGAGACTATCATCCTAAACCTACGGACTTTCCCTTTATGACTTGATGTACTTTTCGACACTCAATAATCCAAGGTACAAGTTCCTATGCCATTGTATATCGATTTATCTGAGACATCTGTGCAGAACATAATTCAAAGCTAAGTAACCCACTCAAGGGCCCAATGCCCGTCTGGGCTTCAAATCTTACCTAGATTTCTGTTTTCATACTTATATTTCACCTATATATTCTTGTAAATATTGCAGAATCCCAGTACCAATATTCGTCCTGCAGAATGATTCCTAACGCAAATCGAACGTGTTATTAACCCTAACCATACACTTTTCCCTCAATCTAACATTACGGAAGAGCAGGGACAGTGTGACCAGGAAAGTCTCAGTGCAGAAACCCTGCTTTGGGCCTTTTGCTTCCCTATTTTTCTGTTGCCCTGAATGTCAGGAAGGTCTTATCCTCAGGCCACCCCTTTGTGAAGCCTAAAGAAAACAGGTTTCAAATGGAAATGAATGGGCATCACCTGTGGCTCTTTGCTTAATTTCCTTGGAAAGGGATGTGTCTGAATCAGCCTCTTGGCCCTGTGTGAGGCTGTGACTTAGATTATCAGCACCTGATGGATCTAAGGAAAGATCCCATGTGTGCATCCAAAACCAAAATGGCAAAAAGTTCAGTCATTGTGGATGAAGTATCTTCCCTTCCTCTGTTAGATTCCTTGCCGCAGTCTCTGGCTGGGCACAAATCACGAGCCACCACACAACTTGTAGATTCAAACAGCAATTCTTTATTCCCGAACTCACACCGGCCGTCTACAAACACATTCTGGGGGAATCCATGTTCTCTGCCCAAATCCACCTCTGCCCAAATCCACTACTCTGCCCAAATCCACTCCACATGGGCTTCTGTCTCCCAAAATATACTGTCTGACCCTAAGAACTCAAGAGGAAATCAGCAGCAGGATACGCCCTATTCTAAGGGGGGAACACCCTAATCTCCTATTATGCTAAACTGCCCTATTCTAAAGGGGGAACACGCTAAACAAGGATCCTGCCCTGGTCCTTGAGCAAGGTCACCTTACATGCAATGTAATGGAAAATGTCCTATTTCCATGAGTCCTTCCACTAAAGAAACATGGGGGTACGCTGGCAAGGAAATTGTCATACCTACTTGGCTGATGGCTCCCAACAATTCCTGACATCCATCAAGTGAGAATAGGGATCCTTTGGGTCATATGAGTTCTTCAAGACCTGAAGAAGTGCTTGGGTTTCTCATGACTCCAAATCACATAAAGAATCTGTACCTATCAGTCAGAAGTAATCAGTCAATATTGCTCCCAGAAATGGTGGAAGAAATACTCATGTCACCTTATCTACATATACATTTATTCACAGAAATATTCTGGACACAGAATTCAAATTTACATTTATGATTGTACCAAAGAATAAATGGAAAATTAACATGGATTACTAAAATCATCCATGTCCAAGTTGCCTAATGCTCTCAAATGTCAATCCTATTGGTGACTACATATTTGTTTCTTCCTAAGATTGCATATTCAAACTCAACCCTTTGAAATGTCTAAGCCTATCTCTCACTTATTACTTTGCTGATTTCATAATGTCTCTATTGATATCGCCTTACCTACATATTTTCCCCAGTTCATCATTGTGACAGACTCTTCACATGTGCTTACATTTTAATTCATTTTCTAACCGAAATCCTATTGCTAAAGAAATTTTATTCCAAATCTTACACTCACCCTTCTTCCTAAACCTACCTACTATCTTCCTAATCCTAACGACTATCCCTTTTTGACTTGATGTTCTCTTCTACATTCAATCATCCAAGGTACAAGGTCCTATGCCATTGTATATCGATTTATCTGAGACATCTGTGCAGAACGTAATTCAATTCTAAGTATCACAATCAAGAGCCCAATGCTTTTCTGGCCTTCCAATCTTTCTTGGATTTCTGTTTTCATACATACAGTTCACCTCTATATTCTTATTGGTATCGCAGGATGCCAATACCAGTATTCATCCACAAAATGATTCCTAACCCAAACTGAACCTGTTATTAACCCTAAACATACAGTGTTCCCTCAATCTTACTTTACAGAAGAGCAGGGACAGAGTTGGTCTTTTAATACTGGAATGTAGGGGATCTTCTACCTGATGAGAACTTCAAAGGTCCATGCTGAAAGGATCCCTGGAGAATACGTAGGCAGCTATGAAGGACCTGAGAGAGCACAAGTCATCTTACATGGCAAACAACCTGGTCAGGTGAAGGGTTGTGTCTTTATCGGCCTCTCTCTCTTCTTAATGTAGAGAAGATGGACCAAATCAGGCCTGTGTGGAGAGCTGTTCCCAGGTGCCTATGGTTGATATACCATTTTAACATGTGAAAGTGTCACAGGAAGTAGGGGAAGCCTCCATCTCATGGGACCCTTGGAAGCAAATGTTAGAACAAAGTGGTTGCCAAGGCCGTGACCTCATTCAGTTCCTGAAGGAAGTGACCTAACCTCACTTCTTTGGTGATGGAACTTGGCATCCAGGGAGCCAGGCATACAGAGCCAGTCCCAGTCCTACTCCCAGTGGTGTCACTAGTTTTGAATTACCAAAGACAGAGTCAGTCTATCTTGGTACCTACAGATGTGAGGATGTCCATATGCCAGGAAAGCTCTGAAGAGGGGCCTTTTATGAGAAAGCAGGTAGTGGCTCACCACTGGCTTTTGACAAGTCTCAGTGAAAAAAATCCTGCTTTGGGACTTCTAATTACCTATTGTTCTGTTGCTCTGAATGTCAGAAAGTTTTTTGCCTCAGGCCACCTCTTTGTGAAGCCTGAAGAAAACAGTTTTCAAATGGAAATAAATGGGCATCATCTGTGGCTCTTTGCTTAATTGCTTTGGAAACGGATGTGTCTGAATCAGCCTCTTGACCCTGTGTGAGGGTGTGGCTTAGATTCTCAGCACCTGATGGATCTAAAGAAAGATCCCATGTGTCCAATACCAAAATGGCCAAAAGAGCAGTCATTGTGGATGAAGTCTCTCGCCTTCCTCTGTAAGGTTCCTGAATTCCATCAAGTGAGAAGAGGGATCTTTGGATCAAATGAGTTCTTCAAAGCCCTGCAGAGGCTAGCCCATAGGTGCTAGTGATTTCTCATGACACTAATTCACATAAAGAGTCTAAACCCCACAGTCAGAAGACCTCAATTTGGATAATTGAGAAGTATTAACGGCAGGCCTATTTGATCATTCCTGGTTCACAGGAAGGGTGTCCAGGCCACCCTGACTTTAGGCAAATGAGGGGCAAGGGAGGTTATTTTGGACACTGACTAGGGATGCTCCCCTTTTGGAAAACTCCAGCCAGAGTTTATCATGAGTGTCAATATAGAAGAACATGAGGGCCATGTGGGAGTGTTTTGATTTCAATTGTGGTCATTTGTGTGGCAGTTGGAAGAGGTGACTGGGTCCACCTTGGCTTGAACTCTGCTGTGATTCCCATTAGAGACTGAGTTCTGGAACTGACCTCAGAAAAGTATATCCATGAATTGTGTTGGGATTTAAGAGGCCATTCATGAGAGTCGCCCTTGGAAACTGAGATCTCCGTCCAGGGTGGCTTTGCATAGAGCACTGAGAATCTCAGCCAGGTTATCACATGTTTTTTTTTAATGACTTGGCAGCCATAGTTGAGAGTCAGAAAACACATGGACCTCACATAGTACACATCATTGTGCCTGGATTCATGTGACCTTTTGGCCACTTTTTGGGATGCCTTGCCTGTGAGAATTCTCCAGAGCTTTCATTGAAATTAGCTTCCTCACCATTTAATGGTTCCTGAATTGAAATCCACAGTGCCTTCAATTTCATCCTTGAAAAATGGCTAAACAAGTACCATGACATTTTTGAAATTCCCATTACCAGATGGCACTGGAGAACCTTTGGATATCATGTTGATGATCATGAGTGTACCAAATAGTGCCTTGATTGACTGGGTTTTGTGAAAATGGTGAAGAACAGAGATACCAGTAAGTTGGAGCCTGCTGAGTAGTGGATGTAGAGCAGTGGACGGTAGGTGTGTAAATAAATATATTTGTTAGGACCACCTGGATCTGCCATTGGCTTCAAAAAGCCTTGTGACTGACAAGGTGCAGGCAGCAGACCCTTATATGTAAAGGCATCTTGTTTTATTTAGAGGTTTCAAGGCAATGTTCAGAATCAGGGTGCTATAGTCAAGGAGGAAAGCTATGTGGGATAGAAGCCTGGTTCATACATTCTCTTGGAGACCCTGACCAACCATACGTGACAGAACTCCCTCCAGCATTGTGTCCCAGTTGAACTCCTTGTATTTCGTGAAGCCAATACCAAACTCACAGTGTAGCTGTAAGAAACACCACAAAAAGTGGAGGATGACCAAATGGCTTCACAGACCACACGGGGAGACACTTAGCTCCCAGTGGCCACAGTTTACCTACAAAGAGAGAATTCTGAACTGCTGCATCATGTTCACTAGAAAATAAGGAACCATGTCGTCCACGTCACATAGATGCAGACCCAGATTTGATGGTGTCACTACAAACGAAGCTAAATCTTCTGACAATTACATATATTTCATGTGCCCAACCTTAGAGGAAGTTTTTCACGAAGTCTTTAGACTAGCAGAGCTCGATGTTTGTGGAGTGTTTACCCTCTCCCTTACTTTTGGAAACTGTTCTTCCAACTCCAGTGTTGTGAACTCCTGAGCATTTTCCCTTCCACATATGTATTCACAGATTTTCTAACTCCTTTCCTCTAATTGTGTCTTACTTGGAGCGATGGTTATGTCTAGGCATTGTTCTGGATGAGAGTGGGAAGATTTATGTGTAGCACATGTTTGCATGCACATTAGATTCATTTTCATATTTTCCATTTGAAATACTGAATCCCTGACACTAACCCATACCCTACTAGACTCTGAGTACTAATCCTAATATCCTGGAGAAAAGAAACCTAACTGAATATAAATACAGGCCTTTCATAGGAAGCATGGTGTATACTTGGATTTGCCTTCTGCTTTATCAAGTGTATGTGCTATAAATCTAGTCAACTTTTCATTGTAATATTTCTCCATTAGTTTTTAAAGTTACCACATATGTAAATTCCTGTCTTCCTTACTCTGTAGCCTATTCAGCACATGTATTTTTTTATGCATGTATAGTATCCTACATGGTATCACATGTACATTATTGTGAGCTCACTGACTTTGTAATATAAAAATTATGAGAAGAGATGACTCCCCCTAAATACTGATGGAACTGAAAATTCAACCTATGGGTGAGCTTCCTAGTGAAAAACATTATACATAAATCCATGTTCATTAAAATGAATATTTTTGGATATGTGGATGAATTATATTTCATGATGAATTTCGATTGGCATATGTATTGCTACATATTAATGTGTGTGTGTGTGTGTGTGTGTGTATTCTCCAGATTTTCCAAAATATGAAATATATGTGTCTTATTATACACTCCATAAATTCATTCATGTTCCTGCATGTGTATTTATAAACAACATTTCACAAGATTATTCTCAGAAATACTAAACCAGCTGAAATACATATTGGTTTCCTAGTACTGAAAACTAACTTCATTGAATGGTGCTTACAAATCCTAATATTTCAACAGTAACTGACCCAGTTTAACATTAATGCAAGTAGATTCCTATGGGACATGATGTGTATTTTGAAGTTCATTTTTATTCAACACTGGTACATTACAATTTCTTCAGTTTTTGGACATCATAGGATATATATTTTCATCCACATGTTCACAAATTTATAGGCATTTGGTTCACATTCAATTACTTCCTACTTCAGAACACATGTGTTCCTCCTTGTTTCGTTATTGGTCCTTTCACTAGACTTCTTTCTAAAAACATTTTTTCGATTCCATAATTATTTTTGAAGCAAAACTCACACACTCTTCATGATAAACCGTAACCCTAATATTACCATTAGATATATAACTGATTGGAATGAATGTGTATATATCAATATAAGATTTCCTATATATTTTCAGATGTAAATTCAATCCATTATATAAAGTTGGAACCAGTAATATACTTTATTCACAATATGGTCTATTCATGCATCATCTCTATAATCATCAACACAGTGTACACCTATTTGTAGCCCCAGTAATAATGTATAAGTTTTCAGAATATTGCTCCCTGTAATGGTGTAAGAAATACTCATGTCACCTTATCTACATATACATTTACCACAGAAGTACTCTGGACACAAAAGGCAAAGGTCACACTTATGATTGTGCCAGAGCCTAAATGGAAAGTGAGCATGGATTACTAAAAACATCCATGTCCATGTTGCCTAATGCTCTCAAATGTCAATCCTATTGGTGACTACATATTTGTTTCTTCCTAAGATTATATATTCAACCTCACGCCTGTTGACAATATCCAATCCTATCACTCACCTTATACTTTGCCTGATTTCCTAAGGTCCCTATTGATATCTGCTTTCCTACATATTTTCCTCAGTTCATCATTGTGACTGTCCCTTCACATGTGCTGACATTTACATTCTCAAACCGAAACCCTATTGCAAAAGAACTTTTGGTCCAACTCCTAGACTCACTATTCTTCCTAAACATACTGAGTATCTTCCTAATCGTACGGACTATCCCTTTTTGACTGGATGTTCTCTTCTACATTCAATCACCCGAGGTACACGGTCCTATGCCATTGTATATCGATTTATCTGAGACCTTGGTGGAGAACATAATTCAAGCTAAGTATACCAATCAAGGGTACAATGCATTTCTGGGCTTCAAATCTTTCCTAGGTCTCTGATCTCATGCATGTATTTCACGTCTATATTCTTATAAATATCACAGGTTCCCAATACCATTATTCATATAGCAGAATGATTCCTAACCCAAATCGAACACACTATTAACCCTAACCATACACTGTTCCCTCAATCTCACTTTACAGAAGAGCAGGGACACAGTTGGTCTTTCAATACAGGAAGGTAGGGGATCCTCCACCAGCTGAGAACTTCAAAAGTCCATGCAGAAATAATCTTTTGAGAAGATGTAGGCAGCAATGAAGGACCTTAGGGAGCAAAAGTCATCTTCCATGGCAAACAACCCGGTCAGGACGAAAGGATGTATCTGAATTATCCTCTCCCCTCTTAATGTAGAGAAGATGGACAAAACCAGGCCTGTGTGGAGAGCTGTTCCCGGGTGCCTATGGTTGATATACCATTCTAAATTGTTAAAATGTCACAGAAGTAGGTGCAGCCTCCATCTCATCAGAATCTGGAAGCAACTGTTAGGACAAAGTGGTTGCCAATGTACTGACCTCATTCAGTTCCTGAGGGAAGTGACCTCACCTCACTTCCTTTGTTATGGAACTCTCTGAACTTAGGATCCAAAAAGCCAGGCACCCAGAGCCAGTCCCAGTCCAAGTCCCAGTGGTCAAACTTGTTTGGATTTACCAAGGACAGAGTGAGTCTTTCTTGGTACCTACTGATGTGAGGATGGCCAAATCCCAGGAAGGTCTGAAGAGGGGCCTTTCCTGAGAAATCAGGTAGTGGCTCACTGCTGGCTCCTGACAGCATCACAGAGTTGGCCATGGAGACTAGATCCGAGACAGGACAGCCCCTTATGGGGCAATATATTATGGCTCACCAGTCAGAGGACACTCTGGATAGTCACAGACCTACTTGGGGGTCTGTGTGGTTGTGGGTGTGCGTGTGGGTCTGTGGTTTTGTCTCATGTTCTGAGAATAGGTAGGAAAGTTTGATTGTTTGGTTTGCTGTGAATTGTTTCTAGTAAGTCATTTCACAAGGCGAGTGCTTCAATGTCTGTGTATCCCACTGAGTCCGTGGTTGTAGACATTAGAAAAGAGAATGCATCGATAGATGTGTCCTGTCTAGTAGAAAGCTTCCCAACATTCAACCTTCCCAATTTATGAATGGTCTGCGGCTTGCCTTGTGGATGGGCAACACATACTACCATCCTAAGTTCTGGTATTCTTCCTGAAATCTAGCTAATCTCAAGAATAAGATCATGGTTTTGTGTCCAAGATATGTACCATCTCCAAACTCTGTGACATGGCCATGTACTGGATAGCTGAAGGGAATGGAAACATCTCAGAAAACTCAATTATCAGTGTGACCAGGAAAGTCTCAGTGGTGAAACCCTGCTTTGGGCCTTTTGTTTACCTATTCTTCTGTTGCCGTGATGTCGCGACCCCTTGCCCGCAAGGAAGACGCAACTCAGGAATCTTCTTTCAGCAGTTTATTCAGGCCCTTGATATTTCTTCTAATTCCTTGTCGGATGCCCCTCCCAGCCTTAATAAAGCATCCCAAGCCCCAATGCGAAGCTGCCACGTGGAACTTTCTCATAGGGTGCTGAAAAACCATGCAACAACTCTCCCAAACAAGGAGTTGTTTGTCACAGACCACAGTGGAGCCAGCACCATCCTGCAATGGCGACCATAATCTGCAGAAGCGGCTCACCACATTTCCCCCCTTCTGTTTTCTGAAAACAATGCAGGCGAGAGTAGAGGTCCTATCCCACTGTGCAGAAGTGGCTGCATAGTATGGCTCAGACCTAAGGAGGGCCCTTCCCCAGATCCGAAGCCATATCAGCAGACGCCTTTTTTCGTGGGGCGGGGCGTGGACATCAAACCCGCATGCAATAGGACATGCTCTCCTTGAGGTCCACTTCAAGGATCACTCAAGTGCAGTGCCTTGCCTCGCATCCTGTATCGTGACGAAGGTGGACGAAGGGGGACAGCTGAGGCTGAACTGTGGCTGTACACAACGACAAACGAGTTGACAACACCCTGAAAGAAAGGCACGGACTTTAAGGCGATAGAGAAGAATTAGTGTGGAAACCCACCTGCGTGCAATGGCACCAAGACCGGCAGAGTGCAAGGGCTTTCCAAAACTAAGAGAATAACGAGGAAAGACTTGCCGATCCCAGTGCAATGTTATAATAACTTGGGGTGCAACGACCATGTCAAAGATTTACTGTTTAAGATGCGCAATCCAGACTTGAGGTGAATTGCCATTTTCTAAAGCTGCAAGAGCTTGGATGATCATAGCCTTATCGTGAGCATTGCGGGCCTTGAGGCGACAGAGAAACCACAAACAGAGAAACATACCGAAGCAACACATTGCACCAAAAATGCCTACCCCCACCCACTCTTTAAAAAAGGAAAAAGCAGAAGATATCCAATCGGTGAATTGACCCAAAGTCACGGGATCAACACTGGTGTTATTCAAGACAGCTATCTGGGTTAGTTGAGACTGGATCATGTCTTCCGCTTCCATGGACCAATTTCTGGCCAAATATTCGCCAATGATGCGGGAAGCATTCCTGGAATCATTAAATCTGACAGAGGTTATGCATAAATGTGCACGTTGGTCAACACAACCCAAAAGCACCAAGTCAGCCAATTCTTATACCTGAGCTTGGAGTAAATCTATTCTTTGATTGGCAGCTAAAATCCCTGACAAAATATGTTGATTAATTGTATTTTGGGATTCAAGTATACTGGAAGTTTGTTGGACAACTTGATTAATGGTGGCAGCAGTTTGTACTTGATTGGCCATAGCCACTCCGGCTGTAACCGCTGCAGCAGCAGATACCGCCACGGCTGTCACTATAGCTGCTGTGATTCCAAAATCTCTGCGGACTCTAAGTAGCTCAACAATATGGAATTTATCAGGATCTGCAGTGACCGGGATTGGGACAAAAGTTGGAATTTTCATAACCACTGCTACAGTCCAGGAACCATTCCAACACTCAGATAAGATACAGGTAGTATGAGAACAATCCAGCATCCCCGAAGAGGTGTCCTTAGCCAAAAGGAATAAGAAGGGGGATTGGACACAGACCATTGCAGGAGGCAATGTGGCATTATACAACAGAGAGTCGACTGAAACAGATGTAAATCTATTACCTCGTTCACTTTCCCTAACAGTACCAGAAACATTAGCCAGCCAACTTTTGGCTCCTACCAACTGAGCCAGTGCAGAAATATCGGCTGAAGCCCCCTTTTCATTGGAAATCTGCCATTGAAACCAGGACCAACCTACTTCTGTAGAGGAGCTGGCACTATTGTTAAAGTTATAAACATACCTCTTAAGAGAGGGGGAAAGGGAGAAACCTTTAGCAACTTGATGCTTCTCCCAAGAATGATCCTGACAAGGCGTAAATGTTGGGGGGAAACCAAGATTAGGGGAACAGTAAGGAGAGGCCTTGAAATGAGTGGCATCATAAATACTACTAGAAGAAGGAGGCACTGGGATTAGTACCTCGGAGATAATAGCCAAGGTAGTTATGTTAAGAGCAGAGCTGCTATTTGCTGGGGTCCCTGAGCCTGATTGCTTCCCCGAAACTACCTTGCTCAATACAGCACTGATAATGCTCCCTGAGACCTGATTGGACCACAATGGGTCCTCCCAGTTAGTCAAATTTTTGGTCTTAAGGCTAATGCAATTAGCGTTTCTAAGGCTGAAACAAAAAACTCCTGTGAGATTAACTTGAGATTGATTAAAAATGCTTTCCATGTCCCCTCTAGGAGAGGCACAGGGAGCAGACATCTCACATGAGGTAGAAAAAAGAGTGGGGAGGACACTAGAATTACCATGAACCGGCATCGGCATTGGCCATGCCCGTGCCACTGCCCACCACCGAATTGGTGTCGCCTGTGCCATCGGCACCAGCACCAGAGCCAGAGCACTTAGCAGAATGAAGATCCTCATCACAGGATTGTTGTGGTATCTCTTGTTGCTGGTCAGTTGATGTCGAGACTCTTCTTGTCAAGCGTTCAGGGACCCACAACGGTTCCGTACGATCCTGGGGAAAAACACATACAGATCCTCGTGCCCATGTCAGCACGGGGTCAGGGCCGTTCCATTGGCCCGTAAGAACATCCCTCCACTTAACATAGCCAATCACAGAGGGCTGAGGGGACACATGTCTATCGGCCGCAGAGCGACCATGAATATCCAAATTCAAAAAATTAATGGTAAAGAGAGCTAAGGACAGGCGTTCTTTAGGAGTGTGTTCAGCTCCTATTCCCCCCTTTTGTTTTTGTAAAGTTTCCTTTAAGGTGCGATGAGCACGCTCAACAATGCCTTGTCCTTGAGGATTGTAAGGCAAACCATGAGTAAGTTGCACTCCCATAGTAGAACAAAAAGCTGTAAAATGTCTGCCAGTATAAGCAGGTCCATTATCAGTCTTAAGGGATGCAGGTGCACCCCATGCTGCCCATGCCTCTAAACAGTGAGTAATGACATTACGTGCCTTTTCTCCGGATAAAGCAGAAGCATGGATAATTCCAGAGCACGTATCAACGGAAACATGCACATACTTAAGGTTACCAAAGTCAGGTATATGTGTCACATCCATTTGCCAAACAACCAATGGCTTCAATCCCCGTGGGTTTACTCCATAATTAGGGGAATGAAGAAATGTGACACAATGGGGACATTGCAATACTATCTGCCGAGCATTCGCTCTTGAAATGAAAAAACGCCTGTGCAGCGTTAATGCATTAACATGGAAGTTTTGGTGAAACAACTTAGCCCCCTCTAAGGAGGAAGCCAAGCATATCAATTGACCTCTAGTGGCTAAGTCCGCACAGGCATTACCCTGGGATAACGGACCAGGAAGAGGGGTGTGAGCCCGGATGTGCATTGGATAAAAAGAAGCAGTGCGGTTAGAGATAAGCTGTTGAAGCTGAGTAAAGTAAGCAGACACATTGTGGGCATCACTAATAGCTCCCACGGCCTCCAGGACTTTTAGTGCTTGTACCACATAGCTGGAGTCTGAAGTAAGATTAAAAGGAAAAGAACACTGTTTAAAAACTTCAATAACAATTTGTAGTTCTACCCATTGTGGATTTCCAGGAGCAAATTGATGCTGGATAGGGGGAGAGTCATTAATTACATAGGCTCCCATTCCAGACTTGGAACCATCAGTAAAAATGTTAACAGCCCCCGGAAATGGACTGGATGAAGTTACCTTAGGGAAAATGATGGGATGTTCTTTAACAAAATGGAGTAATGGATGAGAAGGGTAGTGATAATCAATACCCCCTTGAAACGAGCAACACAGAATAGCCCAGTTGGCTAGAGTAGCACATAAAACATTAAGTTGAGCTTTAGTGTAGGGTATGATAATAGAAGAAGGTGATTGGCCGAAAAATTGAATGCTTTGTTGAATCCCTTTAAGTGCCAACGCTGCAACAGCATCAGGATAATATTCTAAGGATTTTCCTGGGGATATATGTGGGTGGATCCATAGTAAGGGCCCATCTTGCCACAGTACTCCAGTAGGCTGCCGCATAGTGGCAAGCACACATAACTGGAAAGGTTTATCACTCTGGAGCCTGCGTAGAGTGGCATGCTGTAAAGCTTGTTCTACTTTTATAAAAGCCGCTCTAGCCTCTGTAGTGAGGCTACGTGGGGAAGCAAGATCTGGATCACCCTTAAGAGTAGCATACAAAGGCTGGAGCACAATATTAGGAATATGTAAATATCTTCTTATCCAATTAATATCTCCCAGGAATTTTTGAAAATCATTTAGAGTTTGGAGATCTTGAGTCCTGAGGTAATTTTTTGCGGTTTTAATTTGTCATACCCAATTGTCGCTCCCAAATACCTGATAGAATTCCCCGTTTGAACCTTTTCAGGTGCGATGTGCAGTCCATGTTGAGCCAACAGCATCACGAGTTCTTTATTAGCCTCATTAACTGTCTGTTCTAATTTTGCAGCAAATACACATCATCCATATAATGAATGATCTTGGTGGAGGAATACTTATGTCTGAGAGGTGTGAGTGCCTTCCCCACATACATCTGGCACATCGTGGGACTATTAGCCATCCCCTGCGGCAACACCACCCACTCAAACCTTTGATCTGGTTCTTCGTGATTACACGAGGGAAGGGTGAAAGCAAAACGTTGTGAATCTTTAGGAGGCAAAGGAATGGAAAAGAAACAGTCTTTAATGTCAATAACAATTATATGCCAGCCTTGAGGAACAGAGGAGAGCAGAAGCAGCCCTATTTAAATGGGCCCCATAAGTTGCATCTGAGCATTAACTGCTCGTAGATCATGCAGTAGGCGCCACTTCCCTGATTTTTTCTTAATGACAAATATGGGATTATTCCATGGAGAATTAGAAGGTTGGATGTGACCCAAATCAAGTTGTTCTTTGACTAGATCATGGGCTGCTGCCAGTTTAGCCGAGGGAAGAGGCCACTGAGGCACCCAAACAGGCTCCTCGGTGAGCCATGTTATGGGTATTGGAGCCCCAGTGGCCCCTAGGAAAAACCCAGAGCAAACCTGTTAAGCTTTTGATGACCTTGCACAGGATGCTTACGCCCCTGTAGGTGCCTTCCTAGTCCTAGACCTGGCCTATACCCCATATTTTGCATGATATGTTGAGACACTGGGGAATAGTCATTACTAAGAGTGAACCCCATGTCTTTCATCAGATCATGGCCCCATAAAGAAATAAGTAAATCAAGTACATAAGGCTGAAAGGTACCATCGTGTCCTTCCGAGTCCTTCCAAGATAGATGTCTACAGCTGATTTGAGGGGCTTGGGCATATCCAAGTCCTCTTAGTGATTGATCAGAAGCCTGCACTGGCCATCCCCTAGACCAGTCCTTAAGGGCTATGATAGTACGATCTGCTCCTGTGTCCAGCAATCCCACAAAAGATTTACCTTCTATGCTTAATTCCAAGGTGCGGCGACTGCTCATATCCAGTGACAAATAGGCACAATTTCCTCCGGTGGTACCAATCTCATTTCCCGTCCGTGACCTTGAGTCAGCAGGGAAGTGATTATGCAAACTAGGCAAAATTAGCAATTGAGCAATCCGATCCCCTGGGGAGATAGACACAATGCCCCTTGGAGCTTCCACGATAACCTTTACTGCCCCTACAGTATCAGGGTTTATAACTCTGGGGAAAACATGAAGACCTTGTAGGATAGAGGATGCACGTCCAATTAGCAAACCTACAGTGCCAGGTGGTAAAGGCCCTTTGAACTCAGTTTCCACCAATTGGACTCCCATCATAGGTGTTAATACAAGTCTGGAAGTGGAACAGAGGTCCAATCCCGCGGCACCTGTAGTGGCTCTCTGCGTCTCATGGGATGGCGCAGAGAAGGCCATGTCTCGGGTTCGGGTGTGACATTCTCCATTGCCCCATATATTTGTGGGCCCTGGGGTCGGGGGCCACTTCGGCCGTTTTTTGGCCCAGCTGAAATAGGCTGTCCATGGATGTCCCTCACTGATCTACACTCTTTTGCCCAATGCTTCCCCTTTTTGCATTTTGGATACAGCCCCGGTTGACGAGGGCCATTAGAAGGGCCACCGCGAGGAGGTCCAGTAAAATTGTATTTTTTGTGACAGTCACGTTTGAAATGGCCGAACTGACCACAATGGAAGCATGTTCCAGCACCAGGACCGCCCCCTTTTGCAATCCGAAGGACAGCAGCTGCAAGACCTGCATTAGTTAAAGGTCCTCCAAGCTCTCTACACACTTTTATCCAAGCTTCTATGCCCTTGTTTTTATAAGGAGCGATTGCTGCTTTACACTCCTTGGTGCATTGCTCAAAGACCAATTGCTTGATAAGGGGCATGGCTCTATCAGGGTCCCCAAAAATCTTTCCAGCGGCATCCACCATCCTTGCTACAAAATCTGAAAAGGGTTCTGTAGGGCCCTGCAGAATCTTAGTCAAGTTACCAGACACCTCTCCTCTATTTGGAAGTGACTTCCATGCCCGAATGCAAATGTTGTTAATTTGATCATATGCCTCAGGAGGGAATCCTGTCTGTTGATTAGCAAATCTGCCTTGTCCCAAAAGCATATCCTTGTCCCAATGGGGGTGTCCCGCCGCATGGTTTTGGGCGGCCTGCTCTACCGCGCCCTCTAGCACAAAGGCTCTCCAGTCTAAATATTTACCTAGAGAGACACAAGCCCGAACAAGGCTAGCCCAATCAGAGGGAGTCATACAGTATCTAGACAGACTCTCCACCTGAGTTAGTGTGAAGGCGGCATCCACCCCATAAGTGCGCACAAACTCCGCCAGGGTCTTCACAATTTTGAAATCTAAGGGCTCATGGAATCTTCCCCTATTGTCATCCTGGAAAACTGGATAAGCAAGACCCATCTCAGCGTTAACAGCCCTCCATGTTTGGGCATGGAAAGCTCTCCTCGAAACACCCCCACCGTACGGCGGCGGATCCGGAGGATCATTTTCCTTGAGCTCCTGTTTATTTTTGTTCCTTTCTCGTATAGTTAGACTCCCTAGCTGACAAGATAGTCTCCCGAGCTCTTCCTCCTCATCCTCCTCCTCCTCTGACCCACTTTTGCATGGGAGTGTGCGCAGCGTACTGAGATCTGGATACAATCATTTCCTCCCCTGTT
The DNA here is from genome assembly GCF_048772815.1 of Callospermophilus lateralis. Lineage (NCBI taxonomy): Eukaryota > Metazoa > Chordata > Mammalia > Rodentia > Sciuridae > Callospermophilus > Callospermophilus lateralis. Next base: position 4,476 of record NW_027516576.1, on the reverse strand, counting down.
TCTCGCTCCGCACACTCCCATCCTCCTGAAATACCTCACTTCGTGCTGGAGACAATCGCCTCCTCCCCTGTGTCTCGCTTCGCACACTCCCATCCTCCTGAATTACCTCACTTCGTGCCGTCTCTGATCTTTCCTCATGTAATTGCTCTAAAACTTCCTGTCCTTTAGTAAGTGCTTCCTGACATCTGCCATCTGCGAGGCAACTACGGATCATCTTCCAAAGGGGTATCACCCCACCCTCTAATATGCCCTGCTCAGAAACAAAGTCAAGATCTGTGCCTAATTTATCCCAGCTAGATATAGTAAGGCTGCCCGAAAACGCAAACCACGGTGCAGCAATATCTGTCTTCTGTAAAAATCTCCGTAAAGTACTACGTTTCACTTCTAGGCCCTTGGAACGTAACAGGCCATCTAGGGCCAGGAGAAGCGGACTTGAAGATGCGGCACCCATGACACAACAAAAGACGCACAAAAAAACAAAAGTGAAAGTAAAAGCGAAAGTACACAGTGCAGCTGCAATAAAATGTACCGCTCTCTCTGGCTTTACAGAGGAGCTACCCCGCTTTGATCGCGGGTCCGCTTACCTGGGACTAACCCCTGCTTTGATCGCGGGTCCCACTTACCTGGGACTAACTGGTGCACCAACCCTGACTACTGAAAGTTCTGGTTCCCCGGTCTCGGCACCACTTGTCGCGACCCCTTGCCCACAAGGAAGACGCAACTCAGGAATCTTCTTTCAGCAGTTTATTCAGGCCCTTGATATTTCTTCTAATTCCTTGTCGGATGCCCCTCCCAGCCTTAATAAAGCATCCCAAGCCCCAATGCGAAGCTGCCACGTGGAACTTTCTCATAGGGTGCTGAAAAAACATGCACCAACTCTCCCAAACAAGGAGTCGTTTGTCACAGACCACAGTGGAGCCAGCACCATCCTGCAATGGTGACCATAATCTGCAGAAGCGGCTCACCACACCGTGAATGTCAGGAAGGTCTTCTCCTCAGGCCACCACTTTGTAAAGCCTGAAGAAAACAGTTTTCAAGTGGAAATGAATAGGCATCACCTGTGCCTCTTTGCTTAATTGCTTTGGAAAGAGATGTGTCTTAATCAGCCTCTTGCCCCTGTGTGAGGCTGTGGCTTAGATTCTCACCACCTGATGAATCTATAGAAAAATCCCATGTGTGCATCCAAAACCAAAAGAGCCAAAAGAGCAGTCATTGTGGATGAAGTCTCTCTCCTACCTCTGTATGGTTCCTGACCTTCATCATTGAGATTATGGATGCTTTGGGACAAAGGTGTTCTTCAAAGCCCTACAGAGGCTAGCCCATAGGTGCTTTGGTTTTCTCAATACTCCAATTAACATAAAGAATCTTTACCCCAGAGTCAGTAGGCTTCAAAATGGAGAATCAGAGCAGTATTAACGGCAGGCCTCTTTGATCACTCCTGGTTCACAGGAAGGGTGCCCTGGCCACACTGACTTCAGGAAAACGGGGACAAGGGAGCTTATTTTGGACACTGTCTTTGGCTCCACCCCTCATGGAAACCTACAGCCAGAAGGTATGATTAGTGTCTATATGGAAGAAGATGAGGGCCATGTGGGAGTGTTTTGGTTTTAATTGTGGTCCTTTGTGTGGCCGTTGGAAGAGATGACTGGGTCCACCTGTGCTTGAACACTGGTGTGATTCCTTTTAGAGACTGAGTTGTGGAACTTAACTCAAAGAAGTATTGCCATGAATTGTGTTGGGATTTTAGGAGGGCACACATGAGAGTCGCCCTTGGAAACTGAGATCTAAGCCCTGGGTGGCTTTGCACACAGCAATGGGAATCTCAGGAAGGATATCTCATGGTTTTATTGTGAAAGACTTGGCAGCCATAGTTGCAAGTCAAAACACACATGGAGTTCATATTGTAGACCTCAATGCGCCTGGCTTCATGTGACCTTTTGGCCTGTCTTTGGGAAACCTTGCCTGTTAGAGTACTCCAGAGCTTTCATTGCAATGAACTTTCTCTCCATTTAATGGTTCCTGAATGAATTGAAACCCAGAGTGCCTCCAACTTCATCCTTGAAAAATAGCTATATGAGTACCATGAAATTTTTGAAATTCCCACAAACAGGTGGCACTGGAGAACCTTTGGATGTCCTATTGATGATCATGAGTGTACCAGACAGTGCCTTGATTGACTGGTTTTTATGAAAATGGTGTAGAACAGAGATGCCAGTAATTTGGAGCCTGCTGAGTAGTGGGCCTAGAGCAGTGGTGTGCAGGTGTGTGTTAAAACAGCTTTGGTGGGATCATGTGGATTGGGAATTGGCTTCCAAATGGTTTGTGACTGACATGGTACAGCCCCCAGACCCTTGTATGTAAAGGCATCTTGTTATATCTAGAGGTTTCAGGGAAATGCTCAGAATCAGATTCCTATGGTCAAGAGGGCAAGCTATGTGGAATAGAAGCCTGGTTGTTGCATTCTCCTCCAGACCCTTACGCACCACACGTGACAGAACTCCCTCCAGCACTGTGTCCCAGTTGAACTCCTTGTATTTCATGAAGCATATACTAAACTCCCAGTGCAGCTGCAAGAAACACCACAAAAAGTGGAGGATGACCAATTGGCTTCACAGTCTACACTGGGAGACACTTAGCGCTCAGTGGCAACAGTTTACCTACAAATAGAGAATTAAGCACTGCTGCCTCATGTTCATTGGAAAATAAGAAACCATGTCCTTCAGGTCACATAGATGCAGACCCAGCATCGATGGTCTCACTACAGAGATAGCTAAAGCTTCTGACAACAACATATATTTCAAGTGCCCAACCTCAGAGGCAGTTACTCAAGAAGTATTTAGGCCAGCAGAGCTCCATGTTTGTGGAGTTTTTACCCTGTCTCTTACCTTTGGAAACTCCTCTCCCACCTCCAAGTTTGTGAACTATTGAGCATTTTCTATTCCAGATATGTATTCACAGATTTTGTAACTCTTCTCCTCTAATTATGTCTTACATGGGGTGAAGGTAATGTCAAGGCATTGTTCTGAATGAGAGTGGGAAGACTTTTGTGTAGCACATATTTGCATACACATTGGATTCATTTTCCAATTTTCCTTTCGAAATACTGAATCCCTGTCTTTCATAGGTAGAAGGAATTCTCCTTCATAGAATATCCTGACACTTACAAGAAACAGCCCCCTGGCAGACATCCTGCCTGGGAGACATCCTGTAGCCATCTGTATCTCGAAGACTTCCTGCGGCCATCTATCTTCCTGAAACATCCTGAGGTTATCTCACCTTGTGAAGACATCCAGGAACTACTGATAAGAGAGCTTTCCCATCTCCAGCATATAAATCCCCTGTGTGAACAATAAAAGTTTGCAGCTTGATCAGAACTACAGTCATGCTGTTATCTCTAGTGTCTTTTGTCCCTTCATTCCTCCCCATCTATGTTCGCTGCCCACGTTGATGTGTCCTGCCGGCCAGAACATCTGGCGCCCACCGACTGGGTCTCAAGCCTTTGGCTGAGGGGGAACCCCGTCCTCCTGGAAGACTTGATCAAGCGGAGCTCGCGATTGCCTCAGCAGACACCACCGAGAGACATATCCAGTAGGAGTGTGGGGATGATGCACAGTGAGTGACCCACCATGGGACAAGCAGTTTCGTCACATGATTTGTTTTTGTCAGCCCTGAAGGAGTCCTTCAAGACATGGGGGGCACGTGTTAAGAAAAAGGACTTAAAATTTTTCTGTTCATATATAGGGGAATTGTGTCCATGGTTTTCCCTTGAAGGAACCATTGATGGTAAACCATGACTTAGAGTAGGAGACTGTTTAAAAGATTATTATGAATACTTTGGCACAGAAAAGGTGCCTGTTCCCACCTTTTCTTACTGGAACTTAATTAATGAAATTCTTAAAAGTTCACCCTTTGACAATGGTACCTTAAAATTTGTCAGGATTGGGGAAGAGACTATGCAAATGACCTCTCGTCCCCCCTCTGCATGCCCATCAGTTAGTACAGATATAGACCATTCTCAGTCTCCCCAGGACCCTGGGAACCTTCCTGGTCCACCTCAAAATACCACCCTATTGAATAAGGCTCCAATGGTTACCAACTACCTTTATCCAGTTTTAAATCCCAGAGACACATTGACCCCTGGGGAGGAGGCTACCTTGGAGAAGAAAGAAGCTCACTACCATTCAGAAGACCGACAACCTCTCAGGTCCCTTCCAGAGCCTATAGAACTTACCCATCCACCTCATTCCTATATCCCTCATGCCTTTTGTGCTCTGGCCCTTCAGGGGCCAACATCGCCCCCCAGGTATTTTTTCTCCACTTCCCTCGCCTAACCTGGCTCCCTTGCGACAGTCTCTCCAGCATAGACGGGAACAGATCCAACTTTTAAAAGAATTAACATCCCTTGACTCTGAGCTCTGCTCATTAGCCTTAGACATGGAGTCAAGGCAAGCTGCCCATCGGCGGTCTAATAAAAAG